>NC_057732.1:25504472-25643217 GCF_004010195.1 Chiloscyllium plagiosum
CCTTCGGCATCTGTTGATGAAATTGCGAGGATATCCATTTTTGGCGAATACCTTGTATAGGTGTTCCTCTTCCTCTTTTTGCAGTTCTGGTGTGCTGCAGTGTGTTGTGGCCCTTTTGAATAGTGTCTTGATGCAACTTCGTTTGTGTGTATTGGGGTGGTTGCTTTCATAGTTCAGGACTTGGTCTGTGTGTGTGGCTTTTCTGTGTGCCTTAGTGGTGAATTCTCCGTTTGGTGTTCTTTGTACCCTCATGTCTAGGAATGGGAGTTGGTTGTCCTTTTCTTCCTCTCTCGTGAATCGGATTCCTGTGAGTGTGGAGTTGATGATCCAGTGTGTCTTCTCTATTTCCGTGTTTTTAATGATTACAAAGGTGTCATCAACGTATCTGACCCAGAGTTTGGGTTGAATTTGTAAGACTGTTTGTTCTAACCTTTGCAAACGTTTGCAACAAAAACTTCCAGCTCGGCGAACAGAACCACAGCGACGAGCACCCGAGCTACAAATCTTCTCACAAACTTTGAGCTTATAAGTTTATTTTGCAGTACGCATATAACTTCCATTTGAATTGATTGATTATCTGTTCTTCCATCACCTCATGGACTTTGAGTTCCAGAACATTACCATTGATTGCATAACAAATTCTTTCTCACATTCTCCCTGAATCTCTTGCAGCAAACTTTAAATCTAAGAACCCAAATCCTGGTCCAGCAGTTAATGGAAACATTTTTTCCGGTCTACCTGCTCTCAGTCTGCCATAATCGTCTACGTCTCTATTAAACCACCCCTCAATCTCCTTTGCTCCAAGGAAACCAATTTCCAATTCTCAAGCGTAATGTTGCAGCTAAAATCCCAGATCCCTGTAACTAGTCTAGTTAATCTCCTCCTTACCCTTTCAAGGGCCCTCTTATCCTTCCCAAAGTGTGATGTCACTAGAACTGGACATAGAACTCTAATTGTGGCTTAATAGGTGCTTTATAAATGTTTAGCAAAATGTCCTTGCTTTTGCACTCAATCCCTCTAATTATGCAGTCCATGATCGCCTACGATTTTGCTTTTACAACTTTCTATAATTTCTCCGCTGCTTAATTCCCACTATTTGTTTTACTAACATATACACAGTGGCATAAATAGCTTTTTATTTAATTAGGACTGAAAAAAGACATATTTGTTTAATCTCTTTGTCTTGTATTCATTGGGGCAGTTTACAAGAATTACCAAAGTAAAGCTGAACAACATATATACTAGAGTTGGCAATAGGACCCTAACTGATAGAGATATTACCATCAGAACACACCTGTTAATGATAACTGACAGTTAACAGCCAAGTTTTGTTTTCATTTTTAACCAGGCAGTTTGTCTCTGATTAGTCAAGCCATTCCCTTCAAGTGAAACAACAAATGGTCACCCTTACATTGAATCAGGTGCAGTATACGGCCCTGTGCACTAATATATGTACCTTCCAACATAAGCAAGTGTGTCACATTGCGACCCTGACTAACAATCCTAATGCGGTTGTCAGCATAGTAGTTCACACACTCAGTATTATGTATTTAATGCTGTCCAATTGTGAAAACACTCATCTAATGTTGGACACTGTGTTGATAATTTGGATAGGGTCAGTGTGTTGTTTGAAGCAAATTGCTGAAGAACTATGTTGTTGTTATGATCAACCAGCCTTTGGGATATATGGCCAACATAGGTGGTAGCACACTTGTTTGGACATTCATATACCACATTACTCATTATGTGACAGAACATCTTGCTCAAAGTATTGAGATACCTTACCATTCCAGAACAAGCTGTGGTTGATAGAGCATTTTTTTGAAGGAAAGGTGAACACCTTAGGTAATTTTACGATATTATTCAATACATAATGAAAAATAATCTGATCAGAATAGCTATTATCCATCAGAATAGCTTTGTTGCCCCATATTTCAGCAAAATGCTTGCTCGGTGAACAAGTGATTCAGGCTCCCTTTGTGAGGTTGTTGTTAAGGTCAATCTAATAACCATGGAGTGTAGGAATCCCAATGTATTGATTGGCCAGCAAAGGTAGGCTTGCTATAGTAATTATTAGAGAATCAGCTGATTCTTCAACTTGAGCTTCAAGTAAAGGAAACTCATTTGATGCTCCATTTCACAGGTGAATTAGAACACAGAATGGTGTAGTGATTGTAATAAGTTCAGCCAGATGGACCTCATAGAATATGGGTTCCCAGTTGGACGAGACTAACAGCGGCAATCTGGAAGCCTTGCTTGACAGATATAAATAGGAGTGTCAGGGGTCCTGCTCACTCTGAGGGCTCTCTCTGGGAGAGCTGGATCAGTATCAAGGACTCTCCTCGTGTAAATAAAGTGTGACTTGGTGATGGGGTACCAGCCTCTGTGGAATTATTTGAGATGGACCCCATTAAAATAGGTAAGGATATTCTTGCTCGCATCTGCAGTCAAATATAGCAACTATACCATCTACATATTGCGGATATAGTTGTGAAAGAAAGTTAGGTGTCATTCCATTAAAGACACATTTTTCATAGAATCAAACAAATATGGTTGCAATTTTTAAAAAATGTCCTGAAATAGCACACACACCATGCACTGTCATAAAGCAGCAACAAATGAGAGAACTACCAACCCAAATACAACTTTTTGGCATATTGTTTGAGTAATTCAAATTTGGCATAAATAGAGCCATAATGTATTGCGAAGTTCAATTTCAGTGGGGGCCAGTCTGAAATGAACTGTGGGAAAATAGTGTTGCCTGGGTGAGTCTTGCAATGTTTCATTGCCTATTGGGGCAAAAGTTGAGAATGCTTCAGTTTTTTATACAACAGTTCTTATTTCAAACATTCCTTTAGACCCTTTCTGTGTGTTTGTTTAAATATGCCTTTTGGCTCTTGGTCAATTGCATTGTCCATTGATTATTGCTGTCATTCTGTCCACTCTGTGGCAATGACTGGAAACAGGGTTAATCTGTGTGTTTTCTCAGCTTGGTGGATGAATTAAGCAACCTACGCAAACAGAGTTAAAAATCACACAACACCAGGTTATAGTCCAACAGGTTTAATTGGAAGCACACTAGCTTTCGGAGCGACGCTCCTTCATCAGGTGATTGTGAACAGAGGTATTGTGAAGGTTTGGAGACTTGCCACTGATCTCTTGCTGTCATTCAGAAGGAGTTCACAGAGTCAAAGTATTGGATACCTAGGCAGCCACAGTGCAAGCATATCTTTGGAGCAAATCGTTATTCAGTGTAATATTTACATCATGGTTTTCCTAGTGGAATCATAATCTTTCAGTGTAGACAAATCACTTCATGTGCAGGCAGGAATGGCAGATCATACATGGGTACAGTAAGTGTCGATACATCTCTGGCATTGTATCCCAAATTCTTCTCCTCTCCTTCAACAACTAAACCTGCAACAATGGAGACGTATCCAGGAAAATGTTAATTTAGACTGAACTATTAGAAATTCTCCAGGATGGTCAAGATAATAGAAGCAATATTGTGTTAAATTATGGATTGTGCAGATCCACATGCTTTTGCACTCAAGTACCAAGGCAAACAGGAAAAGCGATACAGAGTCAAAAAGAGTGGTGCTGGAAAAGCACAGCTGGTCAGACAGCATGCAAGGAGAAGGAGAGTTCACATTTCAAGCAGAAGCTCTTCATCAGGAATGATGAAGATCTTATGCTCGAAACATCAACTCTCCTGCTCCTCGGATGCTGCCTGACCGGCTGTGCTTTTCCAGCACCACACCTTTTGACTCTGATCTCCAGCATCTGCAGCCCTCACCTTTTCCTAGATAAACAGATGCATTTAAGTAATGTAGTTAATCTTAAATTATTACTGAGTTAAATAGTCTAGTTGGAAACAACAGCTCACTTTAAATGGTAAACAAAACGTTTTTAAAAAAGGCTTCCTTGACTCTCTAGTTTGAAAATAACAAAAAAATTGCCTTTACGCAGCACTTTTGGTAACCACCGGGCATCTCAGTGCACTTTACAGCCAATAAAGTACTTCTGATTTGTAATCAATATTGCAAGGTAGGAATGGGCACTGAGAATCTGGAATGTTCCTTGAGTGCTGACAGCATTTGAAAGAGCTTCTCTTTTATTTATATTAAGCTGTAAGTTTTAAGTGCTTTAAGCACTTCCAACTCACATTTTCATGACAAATTATTTGCAGGCACTCAGTGCACTTCATGCCTTAGATCCCAATGTTGAGAGGCAGTGGTGCCAAAATGCAGCAGCACCATCGGCATCATGGGAATAAACCAGCCCAATAACCGAACGAAACGAAATAGGGAGGTTGGACCAAACAATAAAACTTCTATTATTTGAATTGCAGACTGTAGACACTTGTCTCTGACTTATTTCAGCAAGGATGTAGAGCTCAGCTTTGCGTAGCTAATAATCGATGGGAACAATAAATTCAAAACGTTCTCAGAATGCCTAGTGATTTTAAATCAATCTGGAATTAAGCTACAGTCAATCCAAATAGTTTGAGACTGGCTACAGATATGGCCTCTCTTCCCTTTCTAGATTTGGAAATCAGATGACCTGCCTGGTGTTGTGTTTTGATGCAAATTGACAATGGTGACAGTATTAATTCATCCTCAGTTGAGAAAAAATGCAACAGTATAAGTTGAATATCCAAAACAAAAAAGTTCCTCTGACCCATCTGACTTGTCATAAAACATATACCACTGCTCCTTCAGTATCACTGGGTCAAGAACCAGAACTGCCTTCCAATCAACATTGCGGCTTTACCTGCACCAAAAGCACTGCAAACGTTCAAGTAAGCAACTCGCCAACTTTCTCCAGGGCAATTAGGAATGGATAATAAACATTGGCCCAGCTGACAATGCCTCCATCCCTTGAATGACTTCTATTTTAAAAATTAATCTCGAAAGCCTATTCTCAAGCTCAAGAAGTTAATTGACCATAAATTGGAGATGAGCAGGGTCGCCAACAACCCAAGATTTCCCTTTATAAATTGTATCACCTTTCCAAGCCAGCAGGATCCAGTATCACCCTCCAGGAGCTCAGTTGTCAGACTGCACCCAAACCACTTCCTAAGTCAACAACAATTGAAAACCCTGACCATAGTCTCTTGATCCAGCATGGATCTTGGGTGGCACAATGGCTCAGTGGTTAGCACTGCTGCCTCACAGCACCAGGGACCCAGGTTCAATTCCAGCCTTGGGCGACTGTGTGGACTTTGCAAGTTCTCCCCGTGTCTGCTTGGCTTTCTTCCTACAATCCAAAAGGTGTGGAAGTTAGGTGAATTTGCCCATTGTGTAGGTTATTAGTCAGGGGTAAATACAGGGTAGGGGAATGGGTCTGGGTGGGTTACTCTTCGGAGGGTTGGTATGGAGTTGTTGGGCCGAAGGGCCTGTTTCCACACTGTAGGGATTCTAATTTGAATCCAATGGAAAGGATGAAAACCAAGGAAAACCAGTTTCAGAAATTCCTTTCTAAAATACTCATCCACAGCTACAAGCACTTCAGTTCCCAGCCAAACAGCTCACCACCACTTCAAGATTGAAAGGACCTCAATAAATTAGTCTGGAGCTGATAATTTAATGTAATACCAATTTTTGCACTGGGTGACTTTTGCTCCAGCTAAAAACCAGGTCTGTTTTTACCTGCAGAAATTCACTGAGTTAACATTCACATAGTGAGCACCCAATCTGTTCCACAGGTTATTTATTCTCTGGAAGCAAATAAGAGTAGGACAGTTGGTCACAAAAAACACAATGAAGAAAACGTTTCAACCAACCTGATAACAACCATTCTACCTCCCCTACATCTTGTTGAGGTATGTTCCAATCATAATGAAAATAGAGCATCAGTATTTAACTTTCTTCATCTGACTTCCATACCTGAGACTTTGATTAACAGTTGGCTCTAAAATTTCTGCAATGAAAAAGCAGTAAAATTAGCAAATGACATATATTTGTCATGTTCTTGTTATCGTCTTTTCCCCTCTGTGCCAGACAAATACAAACCTGAAAGGACTATGTAATTAGCTGACTGGGTTAAGCCAAGCTCATGAACCCAAGAAATGATCAAGGATCAGTCTGAGCTAAAACTAACAAGTCACTTAAACACAGATCAGTATCTCTTGGTCGATTCACAATTTTGTGCAATTGATGCATTGAGTTGAACAGTGATCTGCAGAGTATTTAGCTTAGGAAAACAAACGAGGAGACTCCAGAATATGGACTTTTATCAACAGATATTACTGAGCGGTAAAGGACAAAGAGAAGCAGATTTGTGGAAAAGATCTAGGAAATCTTCTTTCTGTTTGTCTGTCTCTCTTGAAAAAAACCTCAAACTCAGAAAAGAGCCAATGGAACCCATCTTGGAATAACAACTATGAATCACTAAGAATTCCAGGACATGTGTAGATTTGACATTATGAAGGAAATCAGATGGCACCTGAACAGTGGACTCTGTTTTTTTCATTCTAGCAAATTAAAAATTCAAAAAGGCTGCAACGGTGTTTTCCTTGCTGTACCAGATACCTCTCCCCCAATGTTTGTAAGTTTGTGTGTTTGTTGTCATGTTTCATTTTTGGGAGGGGGGATTGTATGCTAAACCTTCACTTCCTTTAGTTCATGCAAACCTTGGAATTGACTCTCCTTCATTTCTGATCTAGTTAACCAAGGCCCTATGAAGTGTGACAACTACCTTTTAAAATTCTAGAAAAGGTTAAAGAGGAGGAGAGCCATGACTCTTCTTCACCTTGGCATAATAGATGGGTTTTACAGAGACAGAGAGGTGGAATACTTGCTCCCAAGCTAAACATCAGTCAGCACCTGACAGACATGATATCTGCCCTTGATACCAATAGGGGCAGCTTTATCAGGGTGGGACATATGCACCTCTTGGCCTAGACGGCAGCCAGCTGGCAAATATATAGTCCCCAGCAATGCAAAAGGAGAGTAGTACAGGGGACTGCATGCAGCCCTGAAGAAGATGTGATGATGGATGGTGAACTGAGGTAAGACTGGAAATTGGGAGAGGGAGCACAGTAGGGAGATGCAGTGGGTGGAAGCTTAGGCTAGAGAGGCTGTGGTGAGGAGGGTAAAAATAGGGGGTAGAGAATCGCCAACCTGTGAGGATGCCCCAATGGGCACAAGAGACCAACCAAAAGAGGTCCCTTCAATTCCTGCCCAGCAGCAAACTCCGAAATATTCCAGTGTGTGCGCCACTCCCCAACTTCTGGACAACTGCAGTAGAGGTGGAATGAAATCCTTGTGTGGCAATTAATTGTCCACGATGATATCAATAGGCCTCAGGAATGGTGGGCTGCCTGGCGTCTTATCCCCCACCTCGATATTGGGTGACAGGACAGGGATGGGAGGGAAGTGAACAAGCTGGTCTTCTATTATTTTTATTGATATATCTGCCCACCTTCAAATGCTATAACAGAGTGATAAAGTTCACCTCACTGTTGCAGTAATGAGTTCAGTGTCTTGACATCAATCATTTGTCCTGGTATCCTATTTGACCATCCTATGTATGAACACATATTTCCTGACATATCTTCACGTTTGCATTTAACAACCTTGAACCTGTGTCCTTCTGTCCTGCTGTATTGGCAGTTTGAAAGTATTGTTTAATAGCACTACTTTCTCGATGCTATGAAGGATTTTATATATCTCTGGCACTGTGGAATCAGATTGATCAGTATTCTATACAGTTTCATGTTGACCTCTACGGACCAGAGTTCGATTGATTTGGTAATATAATCCAGTATGCTATTTGCTTTTTTTACTGCCACCTTGCATGATTAGACATGGTAAAGGAAAAGCACATTTGAATGCAGACATAAGACTGTATGACTGGTTACGAATATGACTCCATAATAATGTAAATTCAAAAGTCACTGGACCATTATCAGTAAAGCATTATCAATTCAAAACAGATCTATAAGTTATGAATTACATATGTTTTAGTATATTCAAGTCTTTACATAGCTTCTGATTACCCTCCCTACAGATCTCCCTACAATCTCAATTTCCTTCTTTAAGACACACATTCAAACCTAATTTTTTAATCAAGATCTGACCCTATATCTACTTATGGGGCTCAGATTTATCCTTCCTTTTACAATGCCCCTGTGAAGTGCCTTGGAACATTTCATTAAACTAAATTTATGATATGACTATAAGCTCTATTTGTTATGGGTGATTAGACCAGAATTTTCTGAAGTGGGGCTCGCTGTGATATGTCCAGTTAATTAACTTTTCCCAACATCACTGAGCTCATTTTGCTTTTGCCCTTTGATTTGCTGGAAGTTGATTAGGGCATAGCAAGGCCAATGATGGATCTGGGACCTTGATAAACAATGGAGCAATAAAATCAGTCCTTAATCAATTAGACTGAAAAGATTAAAAACAAAACAGGAAGGACTGAATACAAGAGCGAATTAGACCGAGTGAATTCACTGTAAATTCGGGTGGAAGAGGAATAAAGAGTCAGGAAAGAATGATTAGATTAAGAGATAGATAAAAAGATATAGGAAGAAAAAAAAGTAAAATAAAATGTAAAGACATTCACATTTATAAACTCCTCAGCCAGACTTTAGCTTGCCAGGCAGTCAAATGTTCAGTTTCTGAACCAGCGGGGTGGACCAGCAATAATTAATAATTGTTGAAAGGATATTCATGTTATTAATTATTAGTCTTCACTTTCAGTGGTGAGTTTACTGGGCAGTAATATTGCAAATGCCATCACTTCATGAACTCATGAAAAGGCTAATGGACGAGATGTCATTTTTGCAAAGGCGATGGGAGAGAGGTTCAAATTTTCCAACAACTGCACCAATTCACAACTTTCAGGTTTCCCCCTTCCTTGCAAGTTTCTGTTTGATATGCTCATTAATTACAGGAAAGGTACTTCATTACTTTTCTGAAAATTCCAGCCCAATAGCTTTGCTGTTTTTCCAGAACACATTTTGTTGACCTGTGAGTAATGCATAAGAATAAATCCAAAACAGAAGCAGAAGTAGGCCTTTTGGTCACATCAGCCTGCTCTGCCATTGCAAAAGGTCAAGGCGGCTCTGATTGTGGCTTCAACTCCACAGAAGAGGTTATACCACTACTTCCTCGCAACCTGATATGCAGTCACCATCTGGGTCAGTGCCATCTCCACAGTCCAGAGAAATGGCTATCAGTGCCATAAGGTAAGTGACTTTCTCTGCTATGCCAGGGTAAATGTTGTTTGAACAGATTTTGTCCAAACTCTTTCTATACGTTTGCTGACGACACCACCATTATAGGCCAGATCTCAAACAATGATGAGACAGAATACAGGAAAGGGATAGAGTGCTTGTTGGCATAGTGTAAAGATAACAATCTCTCCCTCAACGTCAGCAAAATGAAAGAGCTGGCCTTTGCCTTCAGGAAACAAGATGGAGGGCATGCCCCCATTAACATCAATGGGGCTGAGGTGGAGATGGTCATGTCCCTCAAGTTCTGAGGAGTGATGATCACCAACAATCTGTTCTGGTCCACCCATGTTGATGCTACAGACAAGAAAGAGCATCGATGTCTCTACTTCCTCAGAAGGCTAAGGAATTCAGCATGTCTGTAAAAACATTTGTCAATTTTTATAGATGCACCATAGAAAGCATTCAATCCAGATGCTTGATACTGCAACTGCTCTTCCCAGGACTGTACAAAACTACTAAGAGTTGTGAGCACACTCCAGTACATCATACAAGCCGACCTTCCATCCATTGACACTATTTATTCTTCTTGCTGCCTCAGGAAGGTATCAAACATAATCAAAGATCCCTCCTCCCCAGTTATAAACTCTTCCAACCTCTTTGTCGGAGAGAAGATAAAAAAGCTTAAGCACATGTACCAGCAGATTCAAGTACAGCTTCTTCTTTACTTTTATCAGACTTAGGAATAGATCTCTCAAATTTTAAGTGAAAATATTAATCTCACTCTTTGTGCACTTTCTCTGCAGCTGTAACATTGTATTCTTCACTTTGTTCTAATACCCTAATGCACTTTGCATGGTATGATCTGCCTTTATCAAATGCAAAACAAAACTTTTCCCTGCACCTAGGTACATGCGACAATAATAAATTAAATCAAACAAGAAGTTGCACTCTTCTCTTTGATACTGCACCCACCTCCCACCAAGTTCATGATCTGCCACTCCTATTGCCTACTACATCTCTCACTCGCTCCCACTCCTCACCCCTACAAACCTCACTAACCCTGTGCAGCCTCTGTTTTACCTCCTCACTCCCTCAGAGCACTTTGCCACCTGCAGCAGCATGAACAGCTGTACCACCCACTACCTCTTAATTCAACACTCCTTTTTTCTCATTTCCAGAGAAGCCTGCCCACAGTACAGCCACAAGTGCCTGGGTGGCTGGAGGGCTGCCTGATGTTTGATTCCTCAGCTGTTGCAAGGACAGAATCCTGGCCCTCACAGGAGAAGACCAGGAATGGTCCTGCAGGGCTGCCGAGACATTCGTGTCTCAATCACTACTACCCCTTCTAACCACAGGCAGGGACACCTTCTCTCTATTTTGTCTTACATGTACCAACAGCATGTCCAGCACTACCAAGGTGAACTGTCTGACTCCCCTAGAAGCCAGCTCTTTGATCCAGAACACAGATATTAGGATACAATGGCCCTTATTACCCAGACGTTGCAACAGTGCAGCGAGTCCTGTGACTATTCTTCTGCCTTCAAGGTTTCAGGTTGGTGGTTGCCATGGCGAGCTACCTTCAGAGGTACTGTCATCTGCACTGCATTGGCCCAGCCATTGGTCCTCATCTGAAGACATGATGGCATGCATGGGGCAGGGGAGGGAAACCTGTCAAGCACTCGGAGTGCCCTCAGACAGGGTAGTGCCAGGAGGCACCCAGCTGCAGGTGGAATCAGGCACAGGACCCTCAGATCTCTCCACTCAGGAGACTCCACAGTGGCTGAGCCATTCACCTCCACTCTGCCGGCCCCTCTCCAATACTTGGAAAAGTAGGCCAAGCAAGATCCACTTGCATTTGTTCAGGAGATTCTCAGTATGTCAGGCTGTCCAGACACAAGTACCACCAAAGTCTTCAGACACCAAAAAAAGACTACTTGCCTTTGATTGTTCTCTTTGGCAATATTTTGCAAGCCCTCAGATGGGTTGATTATTAGAAAACACGTACTATCTTTATGTCAGATGGGAGCAGATACAGGATATCCAATCCCTATTGACTTATTACAAAAAACAAACAGGACAATGTTTACATCTGGCCATAGTTGAGAAAGATTGAAAGCTAAATGTTATAATGGATAGCTTCAGAAGCAAAATAAAGATATAAAAATGATTTGGAAAATACAGTGTTGACAGAGGTAAACAGAAGAAAGTTAATAAAACAATCCATGAGGCTTTGGTTAACAATAAAAATGGAAAACATGCATCTGATTCTTTGGAGCCAGTAATTCAGTTTAACACATAGCTGACTTCAATTGAAGGGTTACAGTTTAACTGTAAAATTACCCTAACTTTATGAGTTGGATCCTCACAAGGTTTTGAGAACTCCTACATTGAGACCAAACTGGGTTCCCAAATCCATACTCTGGGAACCAGACCACCTCAATATTTTCTGGGAAACAACCTCCCTAGTGGCTGATTCTCCATTTATTCACTTATTAAGGATGCTGGGCAAGTTTCTAATGCTGCTGGCTTCTTTCATGATCCTGTCACTGTGGAGCCTCAGCAATTCAACTGGATGAAGTTTGCAAGACTGAAACAGTCCAAGGGTATCCAAGCATAGATGTGCACTTGGATGTATGGATCCACTTTAAAGATGATGAGGACTAAAACCAGTGTGGTCATCCTTCTACAGAAAATATTTAGGTTATGAATGTGGGCTTTCCTGGCAGTAACCTTGTAGGACATGGAGTATCCAGGTGGAACCAGATGCCCTCTCAGCCACAAAGAGCTGCCACCTTCTCACATCGAGTGAATTGAGTCCAGGAATGGGAAGGCTTGTTGCTAGCTTTCCTGTTTGGATGTTAATTGAGGTCCATTTAAGGGTTCATCTTGCAGCCAGTGCTAGAATCAACAGCAGGGAGGGCCCCACTCATAAAACACGAAAAACAAAACTTTGTTGTATTTGGTTAAGTCATTCAGGGACCGTTCATCATGACAAGTTACAGGGTGTTTGATTGAGATACCCATCATGTTAAAACAATTGTCTCCATTCTTGGCTCAGACCACACTCTCCCTTCCTATGAGTCCCATTCAGTGACCCCACCCTGCCCTCACTCAACTTCGGTCTTGGGTTCCTTATTGATGCTGGATCTTTGGTGCGTGCATTTCCTACAGTTACCACCATTTCTAGTGGCTCTGGCCACAATAGAGATTTGTTGGTCTCTTATCTGTGAGGTTTTCTCCCCAAGGGAGTCCTTAGTTCTGGGGAAGGCCCAGTGCTGGCTACTTAATGCTTTGGGGGTTCCCCTTTGGATATGGTGCATGGTTCTTGCTTGCTCTCCAACCAATGGCCAAGTCCCATTTTGTCTTAATTATATTCAGCCCTCTATCGCTGAAGCTCCTTTGGACTGCCACTGCTTCACTAATAGTAAAATACTTATAATGCCATAAATTTGATACAAATTGGGGTCTGAGCCATTATAATTGGCACCCCCTCTCATTAGTTGGATAGTAGGTTCCATTCCTCACCCAGTCTTGGGTAATTTCCCTCATAGCTTCCTACTTTACCAAATCCCTAAGACACTCTGAATCCCATCTCTATGGGGCCCGGAAAATTCAGTCCTCTCTTCCAGATGATGATTGCCTGCTGTGTACTGCTACTATTTTAGAATCTCTTTTGGATGTTTAGCATACATGCTGGGATTCAGGAGGTAATAGAAGAACGTAAGGTCTTTGAGCCTTTGAGTCTCTTCGGCGATTCCTTTACATAATCGATAACTTTGAATGACAAGAATCTATATACCTTGAGGGCTGGAGGAGTTAATTTATTTTTAAGGTATTTCATTGTTGTTGAGTTCATTAGTTTGTGTAATGTAAAATAAATAGTTAAGAAAAATCATCGGGGTTATTTGCCAGCTTATTTGTATGATTGGCTATGGAACTAATTACAGCTCTTGGCCGCATGAATCAGCACAATTCAAGCATGTAGTAAAAAAAACCAAGTTCTCACTTCACTTCATAATGGATAGTGCTGATGAAAACGTTTTAAAATGAATGATATAAATAGATTACTCAATGATTTGTGATCAGTAGCTTCACAGTGACTTCAAAATGTATGGGTAGTATTGTTTTGCTTACTTAAGGGATAAAATGACATTGCCACACATTGAGCATCTTCTCTGTATTAAATGGGTTAAATAATTAATGATCATTTACACTAGGTTACAGAAATATGTACTGCCGGGTGCTTGTAAATATAAAGTAAAATTGCATTACTGTGCAGTTAAATCATGTCTTTAAAAAAAACTCCTAATGGAATTTAGTACATTTTTCTGGAACTCAGATTTAATAATTCATGAGCAATGGATAATAGCTAATCTCTTTTATGCATAACTGGAATGAACTTGGCAGGTTCCAGACACTGATCCAAAATGCATGTGACAAACACCAGTCACATACCTCCTGGCAGATCTCTGACTCAGTGCTTCTGTGTAAGGTTGTGTTCTTTTATGGTAACTGTTCCCAGAGAGCTACATTTTTTAATTCTAAGAAATGGGGAAGCTTGTTCACGCTTGTCAATAAATGTTAGTGCTGTCCTCCGACAACTATTTCATAATGCTACAGACAGATCTGCGTCAACATTCACTTGCATGTAATCAGACACTTGGCTAATTCGCTTCAGTTGTGATTAAGTAAGAACTGACATTGTTGCTAAAGTAGCTTCATAGTTTGAGAATGTTCTTTAAGATTAACAGTGATCTTTTAAGTTTGTCATGTTGCTTTTTTCTCTCAGAGACTTTCTTTGGTGAAGAGAGAAAGAGTGAAAGTTGCTGCCGTTTTTGTACAGGCACTGCAATTAGAAAAAATATGTACAAAACATGAATATATTGAAAAATAAATGTCAAATTGGCATAAAGCTGACAATTTATAAATCAGCAATTTAGATTATTTCAGAGGCTATGTTCATAGAGTGGTTTACTCTAACATGGCAATGGTCTCCATTATTATACCATATATAAATAGGCATGTTATTAGTATAACACCAAAGCAATGTTAGAAGTAGAGTCAGGGGAAAAGACAGGTAGAGGGTAATTTGACTCTGTTACATCTGTTGCATTGGTATGAGATGGGTGCAGGATGGCACAGTTTGAGATAGCAATATTCAGTGCCCCATGAACTGAGGTTGGGCAATTTTTCACATGCAATTGCCTTTTTCTAAACCAGTTATTAATTATTCAGGTATTTAAAGGGAGGTGTTGTTCAAATATTTATTTTAATATCCTCATTAAAATTAGAGAGCACTGAAAGATAAAGATTTGGGGCCTGCTCCATTCTTATTAAAAACAAAATTGAGTTGGCAGAATCCAACTACTTCAAAGTTGCTTCAGTTTACAATAAATTTCTATTACTACTATTTCTAACAAAAATCTCCACATGATTTAATACCCTTTGTTTGTTTGTCATCCTCATGGTTCTAAGTTGCATTAAAATGGCATGGAAAATTAAAATAAGCTGTGACAGACATTCTGTATTTTGAATGCTGCAAAGGGCATTAAGTAATCAAATGGCTTGTGCTTCGTATTATGCAAAGGTGACATTTACTTCCTGTTATGTACCTTCTGGGTTTAAAAAGGATCTACATGGTATGCTTCATAGGTTCCACAATGTAACTATAAATCTGCAGTTCCCACTGTTAAAATGTAGGGTTTTACACTTAGCTGCTACAGATGCATGTCAAATTGGGCTTAAAGAAGGACATTCCACATCATACATATGAAAAAGACATTGGATATTTATTATGTGATTATTTTTGCTTCCTCATGAACTTATACCTTCTGCCACAAAAAAAGAAACTAGGTGTAATTTGATTTCTGAGCACCATGTGGTAAATTAGAATTCATTTTAGTTCCCTTTTTGACGTCTTAGCAGGGTTGCACTGTACTCACATTCAGTTCCAAAGAATACAATCCTAAGATGTTGTTCTGAACATACCTGCAATAATATTACTGAATCTACTTGTTAGACTGCAACTCATGGATGGTATCAAACCTGCGAATTTGGCGAACTGTGTAGTGCATGTGAATGTGATGCTTTTTCGCTCAGGCAAAAAGAATGAGCAATCTGCATTAAATTTTCATGACTGGTTCCAATCATTTTGCATTTTCATGAATCCTTCATGACTTTTCTATATTTTACGCTGTAAAATAGTATTCATGCTGACACCTAATCTGAGATTATAAAATATTGCAGCACTATTTATTTGTATTGAGAATAAAAACTAAAATGCAAGTGATGCAACGTGAGCCATTATCATGTGAAAAGAAATAAAGTGGTTCACATGTTAAGCCTGTGTATATTCCTTCAAAGTATATGTGAAATATTGTTTCTTACCGTTTAGTTTAAAGATATTTATCATTTTTACATCTGTCTTTTCCAACATTTTTGCATGGGCTGAGGCTCGTTTCAATTTGTTTCTCATTTGGGAGACCAGTGAGCAAACTTCAGAAAGGCTGAGATTTGGCAGAACAGTAATTTTTTTTTTGTTTAAAATCCAAAAGAATAAATTAATCATTTAAATGGATGAGTAACTGATAGAAATGGTCACCAAAAAGTGCTAAGCAGCAGAGCTACCAAACAGTAGGTTTTTATTATCAATTTACTTAAGAAATAGATCTCGAGACAGACTCGCAGAGAAGGGCTGGGGAGTTGGGTTTAACTAACACTGAACTTCGTTCACCACAAACGGGATACCTTGTTCGTGTACACTCCCTTCCTCACACATGTTGTCTCCCTCATACATACTACCATTATCTCTCACATTCCCTCACATGCACACTATGGGCTTGGGAGAAGTACTCTACCACTTTTGACTGTAGTTCTTTAAGTGGTACAAAGGGACAGTTTCATCTTCTTTGGACCCATTTGCAACCTCATCCTCAATCTGGCTCTGGCCAATGAGAGACAGATCAATCTTGAGGAAGCTTGCAACGTCAAAGTCTACAGCCTCAATGTGTTGATCAACAGGAATAGGTTGGCCCTTGTGTAAGTTGGGTAATCTGCTCAGTGGGTCAATCCTAATCATTCTGGTACCTGGTTTATATTTAATTTCAAAGTCATATAATTGCAGATTGTCGACTTTTTTTAACTGCATCATATGTACCATGCTCTGCCACAGTAGGTGTGGTTGAGTCTCATGAAATGTAACTAGACTGAAATCCATGCATACCAGTAACCCCACCACTGCTGGATCATTGGTGTCCATTGGGGAGAAGACTTTTGGAAGCCAAGATGAACTTCCACACTGTCACCGCAGTGTGATTCTGCCTATGCATGGAATTCGTGATCTGTAAAATGTTGTGAGATGCTTTTCATTTGTATCTGCACCTGATCTGCATATGACCTGACTATGAAGAAAATATCCACTTTTAATTTATTTCAATAAACTCATTTTGAATATGTCATATTGTTTATTTTACTAGTGTAACCAGAACTGAAAGATTGCAATGAGCATTGAGGTATGCCATATGACTCAATGTTGTAATGTGATGAAGAAATTATGCCAGATTTAACGTGACTGAGCTTTATTCTGCTGAGGATTGCAGAAATAAGTAGCATTGTTTTCTTAATGTTCCTAGACAGATAATTATTCCTTAGCCAACTGGAAATGATGTTAAATCAAGAAGATATATCATTTCATGCACACATTTCCCCTGACAGGATGGATTGTCACCTGGGTACACACAGATGGCATATTATTACCACAGATAAGAAGAAGTCACTTGGGTATCTATGCCCATAGGCAAAGGACTCCAAATTGTTGCCTCAGCTATTGATACCAATGAGATGTGTTCCATCGTAAAATCTGAATAACTGAAGGGTGTAAGTGCTAAAATATAAGGTGGCTATCCTATTGAAATGAACGGCATAATTAACAGTTTCAAAGGTCTTGAAATTCTTAATCCGACTTCATGCCGGAAGCTACCTGTCAACTTGATGGAATGTTGGTGCAAAATTTCCATCAGTTTCTGTTTCAGTGATTGAAGGTCCCAGGATGTTGTTCCCACTCCACTACAGTTTAGACGGGTTATCCATAATTGATATATTCCCAATGTGTGAGGATGAACTGGATTCCCTTCTTCATTCTGCTGTAAGGCTGAACAGTGCAACTCTTTGCGGAATCTTCCACATGTACTCACCTGTATTTGGTACGTCATTCATGAGCCAGATGGACCCACTCAGTGACTGACAGTCTGGCCTATGGACAAGCTTGCTGCATCCCATTGGTTGGTCACAACAAGGTAAATTATAAAGAGCCCTTCCGTCATGAATATCCTTTACCCAGAAGAAATGTATATATGTTTTAAAGGAGGGAATTTCACCAAGCATTCTTGAGTTAAAGAGATAATGAGTTTATTACAGACTAGATACAAAAGGTAATAACACAATACACAATAATACAGTTTAGAAATGAAAAGTGAGTCCAAAAATATCTAAATGTTAAAAAAAACACAGATCTACCTCTGTGTTGCTCATGAAGAGTAGAAAGTAGAACATTGTGTTCATTTCAATGGATTACAGTAATGTTGACATTAATAGTTTAATAGCCAATTTTTATCTACTGGTTTTTGTGAGTTTGTCCTATTTCTTGAACAGATTAAAAGCTTCTAGCAGTCAGAGCATGAGAAAGTCCTTATTTTTACCTGCATCACAGGGGTGTCTAATAGTTACTCTCAAGCTGTGATCTTCTTGGCATACCAGGATACAATAACACAAGAGTCCACAAAAACAGACGTACTTCTCATGGGTTTTTTTTTTATCCCCATTTGTTTATTCTCGGAAAGGTAAAACACAAACATCTCCTTCAACATAAGCTCAAAGACTGGAATATATTCTACAGAAACTATTTCCCTGCTGAGAGGAGGTAATTAGATTGTTTGCATCTTTTTTTAAGTCTTTCTCTTCAAAACTTCCTGGGTACCGTACAGCATGTGACATTCCAAGGGATCATACAGAGAATTTTTCAGCAGTAAGTGAATTTGACTCTTAGAAGTTATATTGTCAGCCAGGCTTCGTTGGCAGTTTTTGTTTTTAAAAAAACACATACCTTATTCAAAAGTTCAGTATGTCTGTAAATAATCTCATCTTTCATCTTGATTCATTTGAGATAGAAATAGAATATAATTTATACAATTCAAACAGGCATGTGAATATTGCTTTCTCAGGCTCATACTATTGAATCTTCTTTTGTAGCCCAATGTTCCATTCAGGTTAATGGTTGCTTTCACAGAGTTTATAAAAATCTGGTCAGCCACTACACTGTAACCGCTGATGTTTTTAGCATCTCTTACTTTGTGCTTACTTTTTCCTTTTCCAGTCTTCATTTTTCTGTCTTTAAATGGATGAAATATCTGTTTATCTCATTACACATGTTATAGTGCGACAATCATTTTATATTGTCAATATTGACATTCACATATTTTAAGTTCCTTATTGTATTCAAAAGCTCTGGTGCTTTGGAAAGGGAAGATGCATGCTTTGCGGTGAGTCTCCTGCATCCCTTCACTTGCAAATTTTAGTAACCTGTTCCTCTTCTGAGATATTTCCAGAGCCAAAATCCAACTCTCGTTTTCACTTAAACAGTCAGAGAAAGTATTTAGAATTTGGTTAGCTTGGGATTCATCACACACATGAAGAAGCTTCATTAAGACTAGAATGTTCCCTAGCCACCTCTCACTAGAGTGTTAAATGAGGCTTGAAGCTCTCTGGTCTGAACATTGATTTTAGCAACAACAGAAAATAAAATATATTTCCATCATAAGCTACCAGAAATATTTGCATTTTGCATGACATTCAAAATAGATTCTGGAGGACTAGAAAGTGATCGACATGGCTTTTTAATTTTAAAATGACAGGAGACACACTTTGAAGTAATAGATCAGCATTTTTTTTTCATTAAGTATGTGGAGAAGCTAGATATGGAATGTAATGACTGAAACACTGCTATGACTTAATCCAGAGACTGAGGTAATGATCTGGGGACCCCATGTTCAAATCCCATTACGGCAGATGGTGGAATTTGAATGCAATGTAAATCTGGAAATAAACATCTCATGATGACCATGAATCCATTGTTGACTGTCATGAAAAACCCTTCTGGTTCACTACTGTCCTTCAGGGAAAGAAACTGCCATCCTCACCTGGTCTGGCCTACATGTGACTCCAGACGCACAGCGAAGTGGTTGACTCTTAAATGCCTTCTGGGGTAATTAGGGATGAGCAATAAATGTTGGCCTATCCAAAGATGCCCTCATCCTGTGAATGAATAAAAAAAGTAAATTTTATTCATTCATGGGATATCAACATTTATTGCCTGTCACTAATTTCCCTGAGAAAGTGATGGTAATCTGCTATCTTGAATTGCTACCATTTATGCGAGGTTAAAAAAACTACAATTCTATTAGGAGCGGAGTTTAAGAATTTTGACCCAGTGACAGTGAAAAACTCGCAATATATTTCTAAGTCAGCCTGGTGAGTGGCTTGGAGGAGAATTTGCAGGTGGTGGTGGTATTGCATGAAAGTGTTGCCCTTGTCCTTCTACACAGTAGAAGTCCTTGGTTTGGAAGGTGCTGTCCAAGGATCTGTGATCAAAGATCAGAGGATACAGGTTTAAGGTTAGCACAGGAGGTTGAGTGGGGATGTGAGAAAACATTTTTTCACAGAGAGTGATGAGAATCTGGAACTCACTGCCTGGAAGGTGGTAGAGGCAGACGAGACTAAACTAGACTACCTACAGTGTATTAACAGGCCCTTCGGCCCAACACATCCACACTGAGCCTCCGAAGAGTAACCCACCCAGACCCATTTCCCTCTAACTAATGCACCTAACACAATGGGCAATTTAGCATGGCCAATTCACCTGACCTACACATCTTTGGACACTCATAATATTTAAGAAGTACTTAAATGTACACTTGTGAAGTCAATACATATAAGGCTAGGGTCAAGATTAGAGTGGTGCTGGAAATGCACAGCAGGTCAGGCAGTATCCGAGGAACAGGAAAATCGATGTTTTGGGCAGGATGCTTTCATCTGGATTCTTGATGCAAGGCTCCTTCCCGAAACGTTGATTTTCTTGTTCCTTGGATGCTGCCTGACCTGCTGTCCGTTTCCAGCACCACTCTAATCTCCAGCATCTGCAGTTCTCACTTTCGCCTATTTAAGGCACATACCTTGAGGAACCATGCAATGATGTCCTGGGACTGAGATCATTGACCTCCAACAATTACAACCCATCTTCCTTCGTGAAAGGTATGAATCCCAGTACCCAATTATGTTGCCAGGGTTGGGGGGTTTGAACTATAGGGAGAGGCTGAATAGGCTGGGGCTGTTTTCTCTGAACGTTCAGAGGCTGAAGGTTGACCTTATATAAGTTAATAAAATCATGAGGGGCATGGATAAGGTGAATAGCCAAGCTTCTTTCCCCAGGTTTGAGATGTCCAATACCAGAGGGTTTATGTTTAAGGTGAGAGGGGAAAGATTTATAAGTGACCTAAGGGGCTACTTTTTCATGCAGAGGCTGGTGTGTGCACGAATGAGCTGCCAGAGGAGGTTAATACAACTACAATATTTAAAAGACATCTGGATCAGTACATGAATAGGAAGGGTTTAGAGGGATATGGGCCACATGGTGGAAAATGGAACTAGCTTAGGTTAAGATATCTGGTCAGCATGGATGAGTTGGACCAAAGGGTCTGTTTCCGTTCTGTACATCTCTACGACTCCATGACTTGTAGAAAAAATATTGGCCGGTCTGTGGGAAGAAAGCAGGTGAGTGGGATGAAATATTCACTCCTTGCAGAAGGCAGGTAGGGTCACAATGGGCTGAAAAGCAGTCTCCATTGCTGTAGAATTTTATGATTCTATGAATTTTAGGAGTGGTTTTGAAACATCTAAGGGATTAACATTTGGAAAATCCTGACGTGTTAAAGAATTATCAGCAGGGTTTCATGAAGGTGATTCATGAGTAAAGATTGCTGCCATTTATCAGAATTAAAAATATATTCTGAGAATGTGAATATCATTGGCATGGTTACAGCTGCTGTCCATCCCTATTGTCCACGAGAAAGTGATGATAAGCCTGCTTTTTGAACCCATTTATTACAGCGTTACAGTCATGAGTTAGTAGGCAGGAACAGTGGAATGGAAATTATTTACCTTTTTTCAGCAACCTTTTGACAAGGTTCCAACAAATGATTAATGGCGAGGTTAGAGAGTCAAGTAAGGGAGCCAAAGTGCAACTCAGGTTAGAAAATTAGCTTAACATCAGAAAATCTCATTTGGATTGTTCATCGGCTCAAAGGTGGATACTACAGGAACGTAACAGACTTTCAGACAATTGCCATTTCCAATTTTAATGCCGACTTGGATGCTACCATTATTAACATAATCTCCCAATTTGCTGATGATACAAAAATAGTGGGCAAATAATTAGGAATAATAAAATCACAGTCAGAATGATTTTGAGGTAACTGTGTCATTAATTGACAGATAAAATTCAACAGGCAAAATAATTAGATTGGACCAAAATGTACACAGACAAAGTAAAACAATCTCACAGCAATATTAAGACAAAAAAAATCTTGGGGTTTATGCAATAGATAAATTAGTTGGTACACTCCTTGTCTTTAGGATAATAAGTGAGCAAAAAAGGACAGTGGATTACTTTAGCAGGTGCTTTGAGTAAAAATGAAAATAAATTGCATTATTGCTGCCACTAGTGAAAATATTTATGGCTTGGAGATGGTGCAGCTGATGGTTCCAATTTCGAGTTTATGCTTCAAAAAGAAAAGAAAATCTTGCATTTACATAGCACCTTTCAAGACTTTTAACCAATTACATACTTACAATGTTCTAATGGATGAAATATAGAAGTCAATTTGAAGACCAATTTGAGAGTCAAAAGACTCAAATGTCAGGGGACATTGATTAAAAAATAAGTTGTTAAGAGTAAGGGGAGAAACCATGCAGAACTTTTTAATTCGGTCTTCACAGTTGATGAATACGTAACTGAGAAAGGTCATTGAAGCATAAAGTCAAGACAGATAGGACTAAATATTGTTTATGATTCAGGATTGAAGTTCATTATAGTTTTTTAAAAGAGATGGTAGTGATTTTTGAAAAAAAGGGTTTGATAGTTTGATCAAATTGTCTTCTCTATTCCTATAAATCCTTATTCTTAGCATTGTCATTTCCCTGACTTAAGAATCCATATCTTGCCTCTATTTGTACTTTGGAAATCTTGCTTATCTACACATGTTGCTTGTTGATTTTATCACTCGCTTAGAAAATGTGCTACAGCTTCTAATCAATTCTCCCTTCAGTATAAAATCAAGAAATCTCAACTCCTTGTAACATTGCATTGCAAAAGAGAACTATTGGGGGATTGTTGAAAGAGAGGTAGGCATGGGCTGTCAATAGGATTTCTGAGGTGTAATAAGAATTCACATGGACTGATATTTCTGGGAAAAAAGAACCTAAATCTACTGCATGACATTGTGTAGTTAAGCCTTTGGTTGAAACTGAAGTTAACCTTTTAGAGTTATCCTGGAAACATTGCCAAATTAAAAAGAGAAGAACATGTTTCCTGTAATGTTCACCAAGCCCATTTTAACACATTTTATAGAAATAAATGCTCCAGTAATCAAGTTAATCCACACGTTCTGAAATTACTGAACATTACGTGGTGCTGTATGCAATTATTAATGCATTTCCAAACAAACTCTCTTATATCTTTCAGATAAAGAATCAGAGATCAATAAGTAACATTGACTGCCCAGTGTCTGAAGTACATAATAAAAGGTCACATTGTAAGAAGTGCAAAACATTTTCAATCACTAAGATCTAAATATTTTTTCTGCAGACATAGGATCACTTATTTTAAGGAATGACATAAGGTCATTGGGTCCTACATGCCAGTGCATTGATCGAATCAGTTAATCTATTTTGAGACAATATTGACCTAAGCTTTCAGAATTTTTAATGGCAGAGCAATGTATTCATCAGATGAAGGGAATGTTTAACCAAAAATATAAGTAAGAAATAACATGAAAAATACATTGGTTTAGTTCTACTTTCTGGAAAATAATTGCATTACAAAAAGCCAAAAATAAATTGTTTATTTCATCAATCTTTTCCAGTTTCTCTGAATGGAAGTTTGCCTCAGCCTCAGCCCATCGGATGTCTAAACATTAATTATATCATGGTTAACTACTCTAAGATACTCCTGTCTAGCATCCAATATTTGACTCTCCATCAACTTGTCCTTATTCAAATTTCTGTTGGCCTTGTCCTCATCTCCATAAAATCCCGTTCACTCACTTTGTGCTTATTTTAACCTAAATTACATTACATTTATGCAACATCTTGATTTTTAAAACTCTCACCTTTGTTTTCAAATTTCTTCTATGCCTTCATCCCTTCCTGTCACTGAATCCTTGAGTGAGGCTAGCAGTCATAATCTCATTGATGAGAACTTTGGACATTGTGTAGTCCTTCTGAAGCTGTGAAATGGGTGCCAATTTCTGTCCTGAGGGGTGATAGTGGCTTTGCTCATGATTCTGATGAGCTATGGACTCTTATATACTTAAAACACATCTGGACTGATCCAGTTCCCCAAGACAAATACAACTCAACTGGTAAGCCTTTGTTTCTCAGTATTTTTTACTCAGCTTGAATGGGCAGGGGGAGTTTAGTTCTGCTTACTAAATTCAACATTCTATTTTAGTTGACAGTCATATAACACCCATTGAAGTTGATTTGGTTCAGAAAATTCAATAATAGCACTGAGATTATTACAAAGTGTAGTTTTTAAAAATGCTGTACCATTTCTTCGGGTCCCTGTAGCCTAGAAAAACTGTCACTGATGTTAGTGACTACATCTTTAAACATTCTCAAGCTTCTTTTTAAATCATCTTTGTCAAGCAGGCATTTAATTATTTTAACATCAACTTTGAAGTAATAGCAAAGAAATATTGTGAAAATACGTAGCATTAAAAATGCAGTAAACATTTATCTGCTAATATCACTAACAATTTCTTTTTTTTAGTGTAATAGGAGGGTCCACTTCAAATTTTCATTTTCTTCCTGGTAACTGACTTTCTTTTGATCCTTCGCCATTTTTAAACTTACCAATCAAGGATTTAAATTATAGAGAGCAGACTAATATAATGTTGACCACAACCTTGCTTTTTCATTTAAATTACAACTCAAATTGAACTCAGATCGATAAGTGATTTCTCCTTCATGTATCTAATAGGGGTATGGAGAGAAAGCAGGGATATGGCATTGGCATAGAGGGTTAGCCATGAGTATATGGAATGGTAGAGTAGGCTTGAAGAGCCAAATGGTTTACCCTACCAGCTCCTGGTTGTTATATTTCTATGTAACACAAAATAATTTTGGTTGGTCTCAAGCTAACTCCTAATTGGTACAGCCTGCAGCACAAAATCAGTTCTTTATTTGACAAATTAATAACTGAGGGTGTCTGTGTATATGATTCCCTTACTCTGAATCAATCAGCATCAAATACAGGAAGAAAACAACCTGTGACAGAAAAAAAGAGAAGTTGAAAGGTGGGTTGTGAGCTAGTCTGGGACTGGAGCTACAGCTGGAAAGAGAACAGCTGGAAAGGAGCCAGGTGTAGGGAGGCTGAAGGCAGGTACAGGCCCTGGGAGGCACTCTGTGCCTTGCCCTGTGGAAGGGAGTGGCCCCAGAATCCCTTACGGATTGATGGTTAATTGTGTCAGGAATGTTGGAATTGCAGATGACCAGCTATGGAATTTCAAAACCGAGGAATACAGGAGGCAGCCTCTTTGTACACCTGAGCTTCAGAGCAGTCAACTCCCACAAGGAAAGGGAAGAGAAGTAAAACGACCTGGACCAACCGCCAGATGAGGTATGAATAGAGCAGGAAAAGGCACTGACCATTGTGGAGCTGCTTTACTCTGGATGACCCTGCAGTCTACATTCATAGTAAGTCTGATGTTTATTCTTTTTGTGCTAACTCTAGTTTCATTTTTGAAGCAGAAGTTGAGTGAACATGTTTATTGAGATAGTGGGGCATGGTGAACAGTGTCAGTAGGCACTGGTACAATGATATGTGTGTGTGTGATCGCATAAACTGGCTGCAGTGCTCTTCCTTTTCCGTCACTCCCAAGCATAAACCACAGTGTATTAAAGCAAATTCTGTCAACCATCAATGGAACAGCAACTTCAGGCTTCCAGCTGGTGTTATAGAGAATTGTTCAGGCAGGAGACACATAACTTCACATCCATGGAACCTATGCGTCACACGGTCTAAACTTACTAATTTTGGCTGCATGCCGAACATGATTTTAAAAAGTGTCCGTCTGACTGTACAAATAATTTCTTTTTTAATTACTTCTGTCTAGGACTGAAATGACAAGAAATTAACAAATTATAAAAATATTCTTAACATTGTTTTATAGCTTCATCTGAGAAGTCCCTAAATGATGAATCAAGCTCATTTCAAATGGCTTTAATAAAAAAGTGACTTTGAAATGAAATATCTTTTTTAAAGTTGAAAGCCTGGTCTCAGTCTTTGTGCTGTAAAATTATGACAATCGTCATGAAATGGTTAAATCTGAACTGTGTGATTTCATCTTATTTGCACTTCAGACTTTAATTGTCAAGAATATACTTGGTGAAGGAAGGACTTCAGATGAGGAATCTGCATTGTTTCCCTCTGATCTCTTTCATGATAAAATGAAACTTGATGTGAAGTTCATAGAAATCCTGTGATCATTAATTCTTCACACAGGTACTGTCAGAGTGAGGTGCCATTTCAAGAAATTCAAACCCACTTCATTCTATTTTTACAGTTTGTCCAAGCCTGACCTATTTTGAGAAAGTTATACCCAAACAATATAAAGAGCTTTCAAGTCTTTCCATGTATTGTCATTGCCTCAAGAGGTTCAGATATGTTGATATATCTGAAACTGCAAGCTAAACTCTGATTTTCCAACGCCTTATAATACTGGGGAAAATAGCTCCTTTCTCCTAACCCCACTGGATCATGTCTGATTGTTATGAATCCTTACTAGGTTATGGCATGGAGACCCTTGGATACATCCCAGTCACCAGACGATCAAATATTGAGTCTCTGTAACCTTTTAAACTTCTCACGGGTGGTTATGATATTTTCCTGCCTCAAGCTTAAATATTTCACAGGAATTAGACATGTTTCACACATAAGGTTACATTTGGTTTGAATATTTGTGAAAGGAACTTGAATTGACAACTTTCCTTCTTGAGTCCACCTCGATTCAATGCTATTTAATATTATTTTCATCGTGATAACTCTGTTTCCCTCTTCAGAGATGTTGTCAGACTTATTGAGTTCCTCCAGCACCTGGTGCTTTTATTTAAGTTTAATTTTGTTGCCATGCAACCCTAGATTAAATGCATACTCAGAAATAAACTGTGCAAGCTAAACACTTCTAAATATTCCCTTCAATAACAATTTGCTTTAATGTACTAGCTTCAATGCAGTTTTGAGGTGGTTCACACAGCCAGAGTAAACTAAAAGCATACTGATCTGAAGAAAATGATACAAGATAAGGTGAACAAATATTGACTGAAGAGGTGCACTGATAAGGATACTGATGTTGCAAACAGTTGAATTGTGTCTGAAACAGTGACAGTTACAAGGATGAAATCATTGGCAAGTGACATACACTTCGGTGAAATCCAAAGATAATGGCTTTGATCTTCTCAATATTAACGAGAGGAAATTGCAACAAAGCCATTACAATAAGCAATTTCACAATGCAAAAGTGATAGGGAGTTTGAGAGAGGAGTTTGAGCTGAATCCTAGTCACAGAGGATGTAACTTGTGACATTTCTAAGCACCAAATCCTAATTAGAAAGTTAATGGAAAGATAGATACAAGCTTGAGAAGTGAGAGCACATTCAAGAACTTTTGTCAAATTAGTGAAGCTGAAGGTGAGATGGTAATCTACAAATACAGTTGTGTTAAGGATGGGTATGTTTAAGGGGGACACTGAAAATGATGTCTTGAAAAGTGAAAGAGACATCTTTGAGGAGAACAACTTGCAGCATTAGCCAACATGGCAACCAGTAAGTAAAGATAAGTCAGCCATTTATTTAGAAGGAAGTCAATAGAAGAAGAAGTGCTGAACCAAATTGGCAATATGAGTTTGGAGAGGACCTGAACAGAGACTAAGGGAAATTGGGAAAAGATACAGGTCCAGGACAAGGATAGGAGGTCCGATTTAGCTTAATGTGATTCTACGATAGTGTTGCAGCAACAGAAACACCATCTACAAGTTCCCTCCAAGTCACACATCAGCCTGATTTCAAAATATGGTCTGAATTATCCCAAATCTTGAATGAGAAGGGCAATGGAGAGATCTCATTGGAAAAATGAAATGTACAATGTTGAGAAAAAATATACAATTTTCCACATAAAATATCAATGGCTAGATGTCAATCTTACTAATGAGTGACGAGGGACCTTTCTGCATACTTAGAGATATAGTGGTCTCATCTTCATCATCTGAGTGGAGACGGTCCTCTCCCACAAAGATCAGGATGCTCTTCTCCTTGGCAATGTTCAAAGAAATATCAGCCGTTTTACCATCTTCTTAGCCTTCTCTATCCTCTTGGGGGCAGTTTTCTCCTGGACTGAAATGAGCACAGAGACTGAGTGACAAGGGAGTGGCTAGTACAGCTCTTACCATTGGTGCAGGTACAAGGAGGATGGTGAGGTATCCAAAGTAAGTAGGAAATGCAGAGGGCAGGAAGAGTTGTAGTCTGGGAGGTTGAAGGGTGGGCGGGTCTGAGGGCAATTAGGCAAAGATTCTACATGTAACATGAGTCTTGGTGGAAGGTATGTGCAGTAGCAGAGTTAGAATGAATATGAGGTAACAACGAGAATTTGGTGACACTTACCCTTCCAGAGCACAGAGGGTCATAAACTATTTTGTGATACTGCAGGGCATTCCTCTGAATGTGGAAATAGCACTGACCCAGTGGAAATTTGGACCAAGCTGGCAAGGTCACGTCCTGTGGTCTCCTCTGGCAATCCTGAGGAAAGAGGACATGTTTCCTGTCCACCATTCCATCCACCAACACGTCAAGTCCTTGTTAATGAAGAGGATCACCAAATTGTCTCAGTTGGCCATTTCTGATGTAATTCTTCCTGCGCTACAACTGTGACATTCAATTACTGGCTGGCAGTCTTAGAACTGGCACAACTGGAATTTAAATATAGCACTGGCAGTAGCTAACCTGAAACGTCGCAGTAGCATTGAACATTTCTGCCATATTTTGAGAAAATTCGGCCCTATATCACCACAGACACTGGGTCAAAATCTTCAACAGCATTGTGCTGTATCTATACCACAAGGCTGCAACAATTCCAGCATGCACCATCTTCTCAAAGCCTATTAAGTATGAGCACTAGATACTCTGTCAGTAATGCCAAATCCCATGAACAAATAAAGAATAATGCCAAACAAGTTTCAAATGCAAAAATAAAAGAGGTCCATGCACTCCTCTTGAACAAAATTTGAAATTGAAGATTAGTTTCTGCTACAGAACCTATGTTCTATTTTGGGAGTACAATCATTTTAATTTTTATTAAATTGCAAATTATCATAATGTTTATCAGAAAAAGAAAGAATGCAGTTCAATGCCATAACTGTGATACATTGTGTTAGTAAGTGATTACACCTTCAAGACAGAATACAATAATCAGAATAAAAGTGAACTGTCAATTTTCAAATTCAATCATTGAGTTTTAATACTTGGGACCTTTCATGAACTACTGTGGTTTTGTAAAATGGAAATCACTGACTTAAGGTGGCCACAGTGGTCACCTCCTTAATTTTGACTCGCAATATATTTTAATTAAAGTGCGTTATAGCTGCATGCCATAAAAAGAATTTAAAATCTTTGTTGCCACCGACCGGGAAGTTTACAGGGAAGTCAATTCACTCCTCCCTACCTGGTCATAGAATTTATGATAATTTTGCCACACAAATGATATTAGCTGATTGCATACTTTTAAATGGAGGGAAAACACCTTTTGAAAAACTTTACAAGGATGATGAGCTTCCCTCGGGTACGTCTGCTTGCCAGGTTAAACCTTCATTTGTGTTTTCAGCTCAAAGAATGCCATCACCTTCAGCATAAAGTGTTCCACTTCTGATACATTATGATCTTTTAAAGCAGAGGAGTTAATGATAATAACAGTTTCACATTTCAAAAAGTTGCATTTCAATTCAAATATCCAAAATGAAACAGAAATGCTTTATTTAACTGCAAATTCATTGCTAGAGCATTTTAGTCACTTATGGACAGGTTGCTCACATTACCGAAACTGACTGTACTGCTGTACTAATGAGGTTCCTTCATTGTGTCTATAAAGATCTTAAAAATTAATCACCAAAGCTAGATAAATCATTTTGGCAGGTATTATTCTTCAGAATAATTGTGTAATATTTGTTGTATAAATGTATTCATGGGCTTTGTTGCAGTGTATAATAAAACTCAAAGTTTCAAACGAAATTAACACTGTTAGTTCTTAGTCAGGTTCCTTCTGAGTTTAAAGAACTTGACAGTAAAATAATTAATTTTATTTGATCTGGCCGAATGTCGTTACACATTGTAACCAAAACCATTTATCCCATAGCAGAAGTAAAGTCATTGAACTATTTGTTTCCCATAGTAACTGTTACTTGAAATATTTGCAGTGCCTAATCCATGGACTACATAAAGTTAAGAAATAATATTTGAACTATATGGTTCTTATTGTAGCATTTTATCTTCCAAGCTTGATTCTTTGTTCTTCTTATGGGATAATGCTTTCTTTAATGTGATTGCGTCTATGTTTTTTTTACTTGTTACTTTCATCTCAGAACCTCCCTAGTAGACCTTGGCAGGGTGGTGGTGAGTTGCCTTGTCAGACTGCTGTAGTCCATTTGCTGTGGGTAGACCCATGGTGCTGTTAGGGAGGGAATTTGACCCAGTGACACTGAAGGAACAGTGAGATATTTCCCAGTCAGAGTCATGAATGGTTTTGGTGGGGAGCTTGTAGGTGATGGTGTTCCCATGTACAGAGGAACCTCAATTATCTGGCATTCGATTAAGCAAATTTCGGATTATCTGAACAAGATTACAAGGTCCCGATGCTTGGCTAGCTATGTTATCTGGCATTCGGTTATCTGACATTCGAATAACCGAACGAAATACTCTCTACCCATGTCCTTCGGATAGTTGAGATTCCTCTGTATCTGCTGCCCTTCTAGATGGAAGCGGTCAACGGTTTCAAAAGCAATAGCAGATGTAGCATAATGTGGATAAAGATAGGGTTATTCACTTTGGTAGCAAAAATAGGAAGACGGATTATTGTTTGCCTGTAAACTGTGTGGGAAATGCTCAATGAGGTCTGGATGTCTTCATGCACCTGTCATTGCAAGTAAGGTGCAGCAGGCAGTAAAGAAGGCAGACTGTAGGTTGGTCTTTGTAACTCGGCGGTTTACATAGAGGAACAAGGATGGTCTCATTAGCTGAGGAAGCTTTTGCTATACAAGGAGGGCAGCGAAGGTTTACCAAGTTGATTCCTGCTCTGGCAGGACTGACAACTGAGGAGAGATTGAATCGGTTAGGATTGGATCTACTGGAGTTTAGAAAAATGAGTGGGAATCTTATAGCGATGTATAAAATTCTGACAGGGCTAGACAGGTTTGATGCAGGAAGGATGTTCCCATTGTTAGGGGAGTCCAGAACCAGGGATCATAGTTTAATGATAAGGGGAAAAGCTATTAGAACTCAGATGAGGAGAAATTTCTTCAACCAAAGAGTGGTTAAACTTTGGAATTCACTACTACAGAAAGCGATTCAGGCTAAAACATTGGGTTTTCAAGGAGGAGGTATATTTAGTCTTGTGGCTAAAGTGATTGAAGGATAATGAGAGAAGGGTGAGATTAGGGTTTTGAGCTCAATCAATTGGTGAGAGGGGCAATATTTTCATGCAGAGGACAGTGAGTGTATGGAATGAGCTGCCAGAGGAAGTGGTGGAGGCTGGTACAATTACAACATTTAAAAGGCATCTGGATGAGTATATGAATAGGAAGGGTTTAGAGGGATATGGACCAATTGCTGGCAAATGGGACTAGACTAATTTAGGATATCTGGTCAACATGGACGAGTTGAACCAAAGGGTCTGTTTCCATGCTGTACATCGAAATGACTCTATGACACTATAACCTGGATGAGATGTTCTCACATAATTTGAATACTTTCCTGCTCCAAGATCAATAACTTCTCCTCCTCATGGGCAAGCATTCTTCGAACAGTCCAATAGCAAATTCATATCAAATGTAATAGGATTATGTGGATGAGATTTTTGAAGATCCCATACCACTTGAAGCTGCTTATATACTTCAGTGATTGAGTACAGTCTAAAAGCCCACCTCCTGATTGTCAGATATGCTGGCTACTCCTCACAGTCAAATGGCAAGGAATCTGGATTTTATTTTGCCCATGATACATCATTATGATGATTACTGAACTTAATAAACCAAATGCTTTACTTATTTCATACACAATTGATAGTTCCTCTTCAATTAATGACCTTTGCTGTACTGACTTGAACTGTATTTGCAATGTGCTCAGTTATGTCCTTAAAATCTCCAAACCTCATTGCAATTATTGGCTTACCATTGAAATGGAACATTATTACGGAAGCAAATTATAGAATTCCTACAGTGTGGAAACAGGCAATTTGGCCCACCAACCCTCCGAAGAACATCCCACCCCACTACCCTATCCCTGGAACACTGCATTTCCTGTTGCTAGCTCTCCGAGCCTGCACACCCCTAGACAAGTTAGCATGGCCAGTTCACTTAACCTGCACATTTTTGGACTGATGTAGGGAACCGAAACACTTGGAGCCAACCCACACAGACAGTCACCTGGGGATGGAATTGAGCCCAAGTCCCTAGCCCTCTGAGGCAGCATTACTAACCACTGAGCCACCACGCCATCTCAGTATGGCAACCACTTTAAGCAGAGCAAGCTCTTACAGTTAATAGATGAGCAAATTATGTAGTAGACTTTTCCGTTTTGCACATGGCATTAGATTGTTGGCTGAGCAAAGTACACAGCGAAAAACTGCTGGAGGGATTGTATATTCTTAAAAGAGTTTCCATTTTTCTCTCCATTCCTGTATATAGATGTCAAAATCAGGCAGGTTCCATTGGAGGCAACCAATTCTCCTTCTAATTTCTTGCATGCACTTCATCCAGGTAATTATTATTAATCTGTTTTGACAGCCTATTTAGCATCTAAAATAGACTCTGAATTTCTCTGTGATCCATTCCCCAGGGACTGAAAAATATTTTCAAATCAATCTGTTGCGACCTCTGCATGGGACTTAAACCCCAATCTTCCAGCTCAATGGGACGAACACCAGCACTGTACAATACAGTACTCGAAAATGGACCTTCTGACCCAGAGGCAGAGACACTATCTTTTTTGGGACAGATACCCTAATCTTAGTTGCTCAGTAGAGCATTAGCTACTTCTTTTAATTCATTTTTAGTTGCACTAGCTAGTTTTGAACTTCGTACTAGAATTGTTAAAACTTTATATAACTATAATCAGTGCTCCAAGCTTTTAATGAATTCCAGCTCAGCAGTAAGGTATTATTGCTTCCTCCAGCATTGACTAATTTTTTGCCACATAGGTAGATGCATTACTCTCTACCTTGCACACTTTTAACAAAGTGGATCCTGCCAATACGTTACCACTAGTGAGATGTTAAATTATATAGACAATATTTGGTTCAATGGATTTCCATATCCATTAACTTCCTATATCTGTTTCTTCAGGTCTTCCAAACATCTGCAGGTGCACTTTGCACAACATGAGGGTATAAATGCTTATGCAAAGCAATTTGCGTCAATATGATCTGTTGATGGCTGTCCACAGAACAACTCATAAGTTTCCTCCAAAACTGTAAGCACCAATAATGTTAGTTTAAATTTAAGCTATTTTACATTGATCAAAAATGATATCCATTTGCACTCCAAACCTCAAATCTTAATAATCCTGGCAGGAACACCAGGTACTCTGTCTGTCTACTGTAATCTGCTTCAGCCTGCTGCTCTATTAATGTTGTTGATCCCAGTAAATCCAGTCAGCTGTTCCATCTTCACTTTATGCGCTGAATCTTTATTTTCAATCTCTTGAATCTAGAAGGTCAGTATTTCCATATGATGCAAAACAATTCTCATTATCAGCTACAAATGTGAAGTGCCAGGCACAAATTATGTTCCTCATGACGGCTTATTGCACAACAAAAACTGTTAACTATTAAAGCATTCAGAAATGAAACAGTTTAACAGGAGATTTACTTTTGCACTTCAAAATGAATGGCCCGACCACTTGCCAAAGGATATCTGATTCAAGACTGCTTCCCAGTGTGAGAAAACAGAGGTTTCTTTCTCACAAGTAGGGTCACTGCTGAGGTGCTCTGAGTTTGCCATAATCTTTCTTCTCCTGTAAGTTCTTATGATTATCATTAAAGCAAAACCAGTTTCATAAACACATTGAAATTAAATTTTCGCTAAAGGATAAAATTGCTGTTGCCGAGAGTTTTATGCTTCCATGTTCATATTAAATTTGTATTTCTGCAATTTTATAAAAATTCCAATTCATTCATTTTAAATATTTCCACAATTCACTGGGGTAAGATACTGGATAAAAAGTGCACCTATTCCCAAAGGTTGAAGATTATATCAAAGTATACAAAATATGACATTTACCTGGCTGTGTCGACTCAGGTGGACAGAAAACATAGACAAGTAACTGTATTTAATAATATTTAGTATAAATAGACATCAGCTAATGGTAAACAATTAGGAATTGCTAACATGTAACTCCAATAAAACTCTAACTCCCATAATTCCTTACGCACACATACAAACAGACTCAGGCAGACAAAAAAAAAGTAATGTTATGAGTGGAGCAAAACACTAGAAAGACAGTTCACCAGCCCCTGTCTAACAGAGTTTACTGATATAATCCTTTTGTTTGCCAGGACTTGCTGTTCTTCGATGTCTCCTCTTCAGGTACTTTCTTCTTCATTTTAAGAGGCATAGATCGACTAGTTCACACATTACAATGTCTCTGACATATTGGTTAAAAGCAATAATTTACAGCAACTATTGGGAAAAGATAATCGTCTTTCTTCAGGCTTCAGGTATTATCTACAACAGCGAGTAATATCACTTCCCCTTCCAGATATCGAAAGACTTCTGGCAATATCATTGACATACACAAGCTGTTCAGCTACCTAGGAACCAACCCCCTTATTGTTGGATGACAGGTAGCCTTTGTTATCCACAACTATTCACAATTTCATAAACAAATTAGCTACTTATTGCCAGCCAAATCTTGCTTTGTACACAACCCTTGGTGCCAGCCCATCTGTAGCCAACTTTTCCTATTGCTTGAACAGAGTAGCTAGGTAAACACCACTTACAATGATTTTTAATAGTTTGCTTTTTAAAGTTGCAGCATTCCTTCTGCCATCCTTGATTTTTAAACTAACTCCTATCCTATTGAAATCTACCAATCGGAAGTACAGAAAAATAAAAACGGTTCAGTCTTTACAATGTGTTAAATTCTCGACTAAAGTAGCAAAAGTAAGAATTTGATGCAAACATATTCAGTTTGTGCACAATAGCTTTGTAAAAAATAACTCTCTTTTCATTTACTAACAAGCCATTTAGCACATTGCCAATAATTTAAAGGGGAAATGTGGGGTACATTTTAATATTTTGCTAAAGTTACAAATATTCTTAAGCTTACCTTAGTCCTGAAACTTCAAACCTCACTTTTAGCACCTGTGGTTTAGATATCTCAAATGATTTAACTCTTACTTCTCATATTAACAACTTCACCCATTTCTGAGCTTTTCCTATCGGAACCTCTCTTTCATCTCTAATAAGCAACTCCTTCCCCCATCCAATTCAATCAGACTTCTGTTCCTCTAGCAAAAAGAATCATTTCTTCCATCCTCTCCTGCCAATTTGCCCCATCTTCTGCCCTGCAAGATTATCTGACGCTATACTTCGATGCAAGCCTGCCTGATTCGTCTCTGACTTCTCAAGCCTGTCAATCAGATAGAAAATAGAAACACATAACAAGATTCACAGAGTATTTTATGAAAGAAACAAAATATGTAATGAAACCATAATCAGTTACAATAACCTCCTTAGAAAATAGTTCTTAGTGAGGTGAACGTTAGCTGGAGTTTTAATGAAACTCTTTCATTGGCCTTCAAGTCATGTCCTGATTCAATGATACAAATATTCAATTGCACATTCAGACTTCCAAATTAAACTGCAGCTGAATAACCAAACCTATAATGGGAAGCTATTCAATTTACAGATATGTTTCCAATGGAAGTGGTCATACTTGGTGAACTGTGATGTATTCTATTAAATAGCACACTTTAATGCTACAGTAAAGTAATCAAATTGATCTATCCCACACCGTGGTCATCTACATATATTGAGATTTTGACAGTTCTGGCCATCAAGGAACTTATGATATAATTTCTAAAAAGAGTATTAATATGCATGAAATAACTGCACAGAAGCCAGTGTCCAGTCACCAAGACATCCTTTATTTACATGTGCACAATATACTGGCTGCAGCCAGCCAGCTCAGAGTCAATCCCTGAAATGAGGTGATACTGAATCCCCTGTTTATTTTTTTTTTAGCAAGTCCACACCGACCCTCTGAAGAGTAACCCACCCAAACCCATTCCCCAACCCTATATTTACCCCTGGCTAATAACCTACACTATTTACCATGGTCAATTCACCTCACATGCACATCTTTAGATTGTGGGAGGAAACTGGAGTACCCGGAGGAAACTAATCCCCTGTTTATTTCTGTCCGCCAGAGTGGCCTGATTGGCCAAGATTAACAATCCCAATCAAGGATCTCATAGCTAATAAAATTGACCTGGCTCCAATCACTACAATGCAGAAAGCAAGTTCGTGCTCTGGGATATTTGTAATTGGGTTGGACTGAGACAGATTTAGTTTCATGTCATGATTATACTTGCTACAAAAAAATGTAGCTTTAATCCACAAATACAGTTGACAACTGACATTTTGAATCAAGTTTCTATTGCAAAGTCATATCAAACACAATAGAAATTGTTATTTTTTTAACAGCACCTTCTCAGTGAATTGGCCTAGGAACTCTAGCTAAGGACAGTAGATAATTGTCTTTCTTACACATAAATAAACACTTGCATATCTCTTAGTCCAAATTCAGTCTGGATTTCTCTTCCACAATTAGAATTCATAGTAGGATCAATTGTTAATTTAAATACTAAACTGATAGATTACTTTCAGGTAAAAGTATTAAGGGATGTAAGACAAAGAAAGGTAATGGAGTTAGTTACAGTTCAGCTACAATCTCATTAAAGGACAGAATGTTCTCAAGGGATGAAATTATCTACTCTTAAATTCTACATCAACAGCACTTTAAAGCTTCTTTCACATTTTAACTTCTCCAGATATATATTTCATTAGGCTTGCAGTTCCTTGTCATTTAGGTTATCTCACTATTCTATAAGTATTGTGTAAGGTTTGCACATCTCCAAATCTATCATATTTCTCCAGTGTTTATGAAGTTTCTTAAAATTTAGACCAAACATTAGGTAATTCCATTCTCATTTTCTTATGAAGACCACAAAGTATCAGCAATAACTTGCATTTATATTGTGTAAGAATGTCCCAATCTGAAGGAAAGATTAGGAGAACAATTCAATGATGCGGTGAAAGCAGCCTGTTTTAGGAAACTTCTGAGTTAATGAAGGAAATGGAGGCGGGGGATGACAGGAGGAAATACCAAAGCCCAGCACTAAGGTGACAAAATGAACATCACCAAATGTGGTGAAAAAGGGGTTACTTCCATAAGAGGCAGAAATCAATGATGTTGGAAAAGAAAAGGAGTTTTCAGAGGGTGAAAAGTTGGTTGGTTTTAAGGAACAATGTTGCTTGTGAAGGTTCAGGTGCATTGCAAACCACACGTTGAATATGTTTATAACATGTACTTTATTAACACCTACTGGTGGTACAGAATCCTTAGTACAGGTCAACAAACTATTACCTGAAACCCTTGGGACTAGCTGTCTTTCAGATTTCGGAATTTTTCGGATAAAGGATTAAATTACATTTTCATAGTAAAATATTTTTAAAATTACTGAACAGCAGATCCACCCGTGATTACTACGAGCACTGAGACAGAATTGACACCTGCCAGTGCTGGGCCACACCGCTACGTCACATCTGAGTGACATGGGTTGAGTGAGTGTGGAGTTGCGTTAACTGCTTGTACGCCAAACAACATTGTTAATGGGGAAAACAAACTTCAGGAAAACAAATTCGGATTTCGGAGAATTTCGGATTTCAGAATTTCGGATAAAGGATTATTACCTGTAGACTGACCAAGGAGAAAGTGAGGACTGCAGATGCTGGAGATCAGAGCTGAAAATGTGTTGCTGGAAAAGCGCAGCAGGTCAGGCAGCATCCAAGGAACAGGAGAATCAACGTTTCGGGCATAAGCCCTAAGGAACAGGAGAATCGACGTTTCGGGCATAAGCCCTTCCTGAAGAAGGGCTTATGCCCGAAACATCGATTCTCCTGTTCCTTGGATGCTGCCTGACCTGCTGCGCTTTTCCAGCAACACATTTTCAGCTGTAGACTGACCAAGCCTAGAACTTGTCTACTCTTTAAGCTACAAATACATAGGGCTCAATTGGAAGTGGGATAAACAAATTATTTATCACTCATAATTTTAAGAAACTGCCAAAATCTTTTGTCCACTATTTCAACAGTCATATCCAAGTGCTATGGGACAGACAAATCTTTAACGTCAGACTATTTACAGAAAGGATGCCTTACTGTGACTTGGTTAAATGTTCCAAACAAATACACCCTGTAAAATAACCAGATGTTTGCTTTTTGAGGTAAAAATTAATATTGAGTAAAACTTAGCTGATTATTCCACCAGTACGTATTCCTGAAGCTATTCACTGTAATTATTTTGGAACGCACTTTTAGTATTCTTAAAATATAGTTAATTTTAGGTACTGAATGACAGAACAGATTTGATGAGCTGAATAGCCTATTATTGTGGAAGGATTTACTGTTTTCTAATGGAGTTATGGATGGCTTGATTTTGAAGGATAAAGAGTGTGACACCTTCCAGTGTGTATGAATATTCCTTCTGGTGGGCTGCTGGTGGCACACTGATAACTAAAGAAAGGGGAAGAATGGCACAGCTGTTAACTAAGGGTTTACCTTTTGCAGATAAATCCCATTGTACTGAGTTTAAAATGCAACTGGGTCCTGAGTTGGGACCTAAAAACAATCCTTCCATTGATACTTTCTAATCATCCTGTTCAGGGATATCCTCTCACACATTTGGGATTTTAACCTAGGTCTCCTGGCTCAGAGGTAGGGACAATACCCTTACACTACAAGAGCCTGCTGCCCTTCCAATTGAGGCTTTTAACCTGCAGTAGAAACTCTTTTTCAGCTGCCAAGTATTGACAATTCTCAAAATATCCCAAAGGAACACTATTCTCCAACATAGTTTAATTTAATGTAGAAAATGCCAATTTGCAATAATTATGTTTGAAGTACTCCTACCAAAACAATTATACTCTCAAGAGCAGCAATATCATGAAATCTGACAGATTCCATTAGCTTGTATCCATTTAGCTCAGTCAGTAGCACACTTGCCATGAAGATGGTTAGAGATTTAATCTCAAACTTTTGATCCTGTCATCCAAACTGTGCAGAGGAAGTGCTGCACTGTTTCTCGCCTTTGGAAGAGATGATCAGTTGAGATCTGATCTGCAAGATCATACGAATATTAAACATCTGATAGGACAATTAGTGGAATAGAATTTTTCTGCTGGTCTGGCAAACACTCACCTGAATGAACAGACTAATGATCATTGTCTCATCGCTGTTTCTTTGGACATTACTATAAATAAATATCTACTGTTATTCTGCATATCAGTTATGTTACTTCAAAATATTAGTGATATTCTTGGGAAGTTTTGGAGATGGAACTTAAAATGTCCTTCAATCCCCAAACTTATTGCCAGAAAAATTAGATGCCATTGATTTAAGTTTATAACAGAGCCAAATTTCTGCAAAATGTCACAACTGATTTAACAAATATACCTTTCTTTTGTACCTGGATGAAATCTTCTGAAGTGCATTGGGTCTGCATGTGGTATCATTTGCCAAGCTGCAGGAAATTATCTTAGTGGCAAGAGATTGTGATACAACCCAAAGATCAGACATATCAGGAACTTCTTTGACTCCTTAAAATATGACAGAAAAATTGTGCAGAAAGAAATCTGATTTTCTTCTGACAAAAGTTCTATTGATTACTTTGAGAATCAAAACAGTGTCATGTAAATGTTTGAAGACTTTCACTGCTTCTACAATGTCATATTTTGACTGTCACCTCATGAGCAGGAAGTTATTTGTTATGTTTTAACTGCTAAATCGAGAAACTAGCATGAACACAATGAGATAGTAGAAATATCTTTACTGGAAATGTCTCTAGATAATTCACAAACAACAAAACTGATTTAAAAATTGATTCTATATAGAATCAATGATTGTATTTCCCAATGAGGCACTCAGCATACGTTGACACCTAATATTAATGTCAGTCATATGTGGTCTATTACAATACAATCAAAAATTGTTCATTTTTCTAAAAGTAGGGATGCTGGTGTTACTGAGGTTCATTTCTTGTTGTTTTCTGGAACTGAGTCTATTGAGAAAATAAGGTTAAAACAAGCTTTTTAAACATTTTGGTTTTATGATTTCACTAAACTTCAAATATGATGCTATAAATGTTTTACTCAAATTAAATAGCTCGTCTTCATCATTTGCCAACAGAACATAGAATAAATCTGTTGTGTATTGAACATATCACATTCCCATCATATTCCCCCATAAGGCATTGAAATAAAATCCAGCATCGATACAGTTCAAATTTCATAATAGAACTTTAATTTAAGTGATTTGATTTGATCATGAAAGCCTGTTATCTGTACTGGCCCACCATGACATTAGTATTAATTGCCAAATGTGGAATAAAGCTGCCCTCTGAAAGATTGAGTATATTAAAAAGCACAAGTTGGAATATGGAACACAACACATCTCAGAGTTCCAGTGGCATTGGTGAAGCTCTCATGTTTCAGTATCAAATTTTACAATTACATTTCACACTTTAATGTTTTACTGCTTTGTAACTGTACCATGTATATTGCCTTGAAGATACACTGGTGTGTTTTTAAGTGTGTAAGCACAAGGAATTATTTCACATTGAATCCTTAAATTATTTTGTTGTCATTTTACAACAAAGATCAAGCCAGATGTTTGTCCTATTGACCATGCAGGAGTGGTAAAAATCCTAATGCTAACCTCAAACATTATATTCACAAAGATATAATTTAACTGAAGTCTTTCCAATGCAAATGTCAACATAGTCTGTTCATTTTTCAGAAAAATGTTTTTGTGATCTGAGATGGCTAAAGCTGTTTGAACCTGAATCTCCTTGTTTTAAATACATTCTGTTTTAAAGAGACACACATGCCAGCCAATTCAATAAGTCTAATTTGACCATTAGGTTTTTGCTATCTTTGACCTTTACAAATTATTTTGACATGACACTGTCTGTAATCAGCAAGATGCTTGCCTTTTGGGCCCAATTTGAATAAATAATCAGATTTGTAGCTCATCCATCACCCTAGTTGATCTCTTTATTCCCAACGCACCTCTCTAAAACAGCTGTTGGGATACTGGCCATTGAGCGTATGCAGAATCACTCAGATCTGCTGATACAAATCACAGGAGAGTTATTTGGTTTGTGTCAGCTGGTTTAATATGTCTAAAGACAAGTCTCATTAAAGAGACACTAGCAAATTTGAGGACTTCCAAATAGGCTACCTAGCTCACATTTTTCAACATAGTGGGTGTAGATTTTAAATGTGGAATCTTGTTAAATGTTTTTTTGAGACAAATTGTTGCTAATTAATCCTTTATTCATATGGCAGATCTCAGCTGCATTTCTTTTTTATCTTGCTTGCAATTATTATGGTTTTTATATTTTATGACAGATTGTGCCAATGTTTACACAATTTCCAAACAAAGACAGCATTGAAAAAGTCTTGAAACAGTCAACAAAAATAAAAAGGTCCTCACAAAAAAAGGTAGTGAATTCAATAAATAAATGAAAAATAAAATCAATTATTCAACCATTAACTGTCAGTCTGATGAACATTGATTACTTTCTGCATGTGAGAATTATGTATAGTACAATTGTGAAGGTTCCAGTAAACTGCAATATAGATATAAAATAATTTACAATTTATTATTTTGCTTTAAAAAATGGTGTGCTGACCAATGATGGAGAGGCTATTTTTATTTAGCGATATTGGGAAAATACTTTACAGACTGGTTTTTATCTCAAACATCAACAAACAATAGTGCTTGAGTGTCTTTGGGTATTCAGGTTCTCTGTATAAAACACATAATGGCCACTTATTAATACAAGGCCTTTTTATATATGGAATGTCTGTTTTGAGTATGCATTGGTACAGTAACAATCTCTATCTTCAAGTGAGTATGAAAACATGCATTAATTCATATGAGTCAATTGTGAAATTAATTTTATGAGCAAAATTACAGCAAGCGATTACTGTATCCAATAAAACTATGGTTAACTCACCTGATCCTAGTTCTAAAGAAGTGTACTTAACTTTGTAATTAATTGTTATGTAATAGAAACAATAGTATTCCATAGGAGAAAATGGGGACTGTAAATGCTGGAGATCAGAGTCAAAATATGTAGTGCGGGAAAAGCACAGCATGTCAGGCAGCATCCAATGAGCAGGAGGGTCGATGTTTTGAGCATAAACTCTTCATCAGGAATGTTGGGGCGTGGGGGTGGGCAGTGGGGCTGTGAGATAAATGGGATGGGAGTGGAGCTGGGCAGAAGGTAGCTGGGAAGGTGATAGGTAGATGCAGATGGAGGCGGATGGTGATAGGTCAGAGCGGAGGTGTAGCGGATAGTTGGGAAGGAAGATAGACAGGTAGGACAGTTCAAGAGAGTGTGCTGAGTTGGAGGGTTGGATCTGGGATTAAGTGGGGGGAGGGGAGATGGCTCAATCAATCATTCCAGCATTTCTTTGTTCAGTAAAAAATCATTTTCTGAGATCAATAGATGTTGGGATAGATGAAGATTTTCTTTGTTTATTTGTACATTGGCAGAGAACTGGGTTTGATTCCCAAGAAAAGTTTATATTCCAGCCAGTACCTGTTAAAGTGTGGCTTATGCCTGGACTGGGCAGGATTGGTTGGTCTTGGTCATACGGTAATGTCAGCACTGTGATTACATCTGATGTTTCAGTCAACCATGTAGGAAACAGCAAGTAAGTTGCACATGGTGTGCTGGTACAAGTACCACTAAGTGCTTGTATTTGTATGCAGTCAGGTGATAGATTTTTCCAATGCCTTTTTTTCTCTACAGCTCATTATTCTCCATGCATCTCAGAATTTTATACATGGAATTATGTAATGCATCTCAATTTCTCAAACAAATGATCAGATAGAATATCCAATTTGGTTAGTGAAGTAGATGAGTTGTAAAATGCATGGGGATTAGAAACTGGAAATGAAGAGGTTTAGGTGAATGTGTTGCTGATACTAAATGACGTGGCATTTCAAGTAGCCCAAACATTGAGTCTAAAACAACTACAATAGAAAAACCATAAAAGGATGAGGGTAACAAGGGAAACAGTGGATCATCACTTCCAGAGCGAAACTAAACATCTATGGTGGCAAAAGAGAAAAATAGGCTGAAAATAGTTCAATGTCGGTTCGAGGTAATGTGTTCCTGAATCTTCCCTCAACAGCTTACGTTTGATTCCAATCTCCTTCCTTAAATTAAATCAAAATATTCCAGATGCTAGAATTTGAAAATCATATTCAGGTCAGTGACTTGAAACAGTGGGCTGGATAAGGGCAGCAGTACAACAAGAAGGCAGATTAACATATTATCTCAAGGGCATTTAGGGTTAAGTCTTAAATGCTGGTTTAGCCAGGGCTGCCCATATCCTGTGACTGAATAATAAATACAGGCAAAAGCCAAGTTTCGTATCACAATGTTTTACAAATGAAAACGAAGTCCATAGTTAATTCATTTTTGATAATGTTGGTTTGGTCATCAATTTTGACTCAGAGGCTCTTTAATTTCATTTCAAATCATGCCAAAATACCTCATACGTTCACCTGACAAGAAAGAGAGACAAAACCTTGGTTTAACAAATTACCCATAATTGTGCAGCACTCCCTCAGTACTGCAAAAATCAACCTAGATTATGTGTATAATGCGGAGGAAATGCAGAACTTTGGTTATGCAACTCAGTCAATGAGAGTTCTTACTGAGACTTGTAAACAATTTTCCTGTTCTAAATCTTCTCATTTCTCACCAGCCCTTCACATTTAAACTTGTAAAACTATTTATTGGGATAATCATTTCAAACGTGTATGGAACTACCACTGGTCATAGCACCAAGGAAGATGGTTATAGTTTTTGAGGTTAATTATTTCAGCCCTAGGACAGAAGGAATTCCCTGGTCAGTGTCCAAGGCTCAAGAGCCTTCCTTTACTTCATCAATGATCTTCTTTGCATGACAAATCAGAAGTGAAAATGTTCATTGAAAGTTGCAGTTATATTGTGATTTTATTCACTAATTCATGAAAGCAAGACAAAATCATGGAGAACACTATTTCTCAGTGCATTCTCCATGTCAACTAATCAGAATTGACATGTCAATCAGTATCCTTCCCTCTTACAGTATAATTTGTTATCCTGTCTGAGATTTGTTGCTCTTTTGAATCTGTCCTGATGAATGCATATCTCTTTTCCCAGCAAACGTAAGGTTCTCAGATAATGAAGCAGTCCAGATCCACACACAGTAAGATCTGGACATCTCTGTTTTATGCCCATAAATAGTAGTAAAAGTAGTAATATTCACAGCACATAGATGCCAGGCAATAGCCATCACCAAATAAAGAATTTAGTGAGTATTATTTTCATTTGTTTTCACAAGGAGTGTGGATAATGTAACGATTACCATAAAAGAAAAGAGGGAAATTACATGCAGAATAAAAAAGCAACAGTATTTTTGACAGTAATTAATCATTTGATCCAGATGTAATACCTAAATATTTGCTGAAAGAAGAAAAAGGTAGAAATAGCAAAGATATTAGTCACAATCTTTCAATCCTCGTTGGATACAAGAATAGTACCAGAGGGTTGAACATTGTTAATATCAGTTTTACTACTCAAGAAAGGAGAAGAGGAATATATTAAAAAGCTGCAGAGCAATCAATTTAATATCCAACATGTTATTGAAAACTATTATCAGAGATAATGTGTTTTCATTTGGAAAAATGGTGTTACATCAAGGATAGTTAGTGTGAATGTATGAAAGAGATGACTGACCAACGTGATTGAATTCCTTTATAGAGTAACAGAGAATCTTTATGCAGTAGATGTTGTGTATATGGAACTTCAAGAAACCATTCAATAAAGTGCCATGCATGAGATGGCACTCATTAAAATCAGTGGATAAAGGTAGTACGGATACAAAATTAGTTTTGTGACAGGAATCAAATGATGATAATGGAAGATGTTTTCCTGACAGAGATGTGTTTAGTCGTGGTGTTTCCGAAGGGTTACTTTTGAGTCTGTCAGTCTCTTCAATTATTATAAATTCAGGTGTAGGAAGCAGAACTGAAAAGTTTACACATGTCATGAAACATGACCAAGTAATTATGAAGATTGTTACAGAATTCAGGATGATATAAACAGGGTGATTAACTTCCACCTGTCATGCTTGTGCTCAGCTGATGTGGAGCTGTGCAACTCTTTTAACTTTTGTGGGGCTATTATGGAAAAGTGGCATTTAGAGAAGTGATTTTTAGAGAAGAGTATATGATTATACTTCAGGATTCATACAAGTAACAGGGAAAGTTGATAATGTGATAATAAAAATATGGATTTTTGATTGCAATCATCAGAAAGCTTACGGATTACTGACTCTGCCTTAGCTAAAGCATTTGGATATTTCTGGGCACTACACTTCAGAGAAGATATAAAGGCATTAGGAAGGATGGGGAGGAACTTTATCAGGATGTTACTGAGGACGATGGATTTGAGTAGAAGTTGGAAAAACTAGGATTGTTCTTGAAACTTGAGAAGCAAGCTTATAGAAATTTTAAAATAATTGTTGATGTTGATAAAGTAGGTAAAGAAAACCTCCACCTGACAACTGTGATGGTAACTAAATACCATAGATTCAAAACCATTAACAAAAGATCTAATGCAGAACCAAAGAGAAAGTCTTTCACTTAGAGTATTGGTGTAGACTGGAATGTTTTATCTGAAAAGGTAACAAATGCTGATTCCATAAATAATTTGACAAATTAATTGAGTAAGGGCAAAGAGTGGGAGCTTTGGACTAAGTATGACCATTCATGCTGTAATTTGCTTTGAAAATTCACTCACTGTTTTCAACAACATCCTTTACAGCTCATGCATTGCCATTAGCAACTCACACAGCATCAAACAACTGGGGCTCACCCATTGACCACAAACTTAACTAGACCAGCCACATAAATACTTATTTATGTCAAAGGGTGGATAGTCATCAATGAATGCCTCACCTGACTTCCCAAATCCATTTCACCATCTACAGGATAAAAGAGAAGGTGTGTTGGAATAGACCCCACCTGTTTAGATGAGTTGAGCTCCAACATCCGTCATTGACATTAAGTTTAAAAAAAAACTTTCTAAGTATCAGCACATGAACTTCATAATGTGAGCCACAGTGGTGAAAAAGGCAACTCACCACTAGCTTCTCAAAGGTTAACTGGTACAACTAATTAATGTTTGGCTTGGACAATAATGTGATATTATCTAAATGAGTAAATAATAAAATTAAAAGTTTCATCAGATATCTACCAGGAGAAAGTGAAGACTGCAGGGAAAGCACAGCATGTCAGACAGCATCCGAGGAGCAGGCGAATTAACGGCTCAGACATAAGCCTTTCATCAGGAATGAGGCTTGTGGACCAGGGCTGAGAGATAAATGGGAGGGGGGTGGGGTTGCTACCAGCATCATATTTCATATTTTGTGTAATTTTGCCTTCATTTTCTAAGCTAAAAACTTAAAATAACAGTAATGAGAGTTGCAAATAATTAAACAACCATGAACCATTCCATTTCAGCCATGCATGTCAAATGCTCAATTGTTATTTGTTGTATGTTATAACAAAATATATATTTAATTATATAAAGGTTAAAATGTACAATAACCATATACTTTAGTGATTTTTGAGAAGTTTTGTAGCTTAGGTGAATGTTAAGTATGTAAGTTAGCTCGCTGAGCTGAAAGATTTCTCTTCAGATGTTTTGGCACCATATTTGGTAACATCATCAGTGAGAGTCTCCTGTGAAGCGCTGGTGGTATGTCCCGCCCCTCTATTTATAGATCTTGGGTTCTTAAGGTGGGTGAAGTCATTTCTGATTTCTTTTCAAGGGATGGGTAGATAAGATCTAAATCAATGTGTTTGAAAGAAAAACTGGAAATGACATCACCCACCTTGAGAAACCAAGGCCTGTAAGTAGAGCAGCGGGACATACCACCAGCGCTTCAACAGAGACTCTCACTGATAATGTTACCCAGTATGGTGATGAAACATCTGAAAACAAATCTTCCAGCAAGCTAACTTACATACTTTAGATCAGAGTGGTGTTGGAAAAGCACCGGCAGCATCCGAGGAGCAGGAAAATTGACGTTTCAGGCAAAAGCCCTTATTTTAGATCTGCATTACTATAAATAAAAAAATACAAATTAATATACTTTTCAACAAAATTGCAAATACTTTAAAGTTTCATTTTGGTAGTTCAACATTATGTCACCAGCATCATTTTGGTAGGGAGAATAAATCTTTCAAAATCTATTCACCAATAAGTTTATGTGGGTTTGAAACACAGTGAAAACAACAAAATTAAAAGTCTTCTTAAATACTTATCGCTTAGTGATTCAAAATCAGATAAGATTTTTCCATCTGCAAAAGATAATTTATCAGACTTCATTATAGCAGGGCATTTAATAACAGCTGGCCTTTGTTAGACATGCCCTTGCATTTTTTAGTGGTAAGTTGCTGAAACTTAACTGGATAATGGCAGAGTGAGGAAACAGAATATCACAGACCTGAGTAATCATGGCACAAACTGTGCATCTCTTCAATTAATCAGATGAAAGAGCTGAGAACTGCACAGTGAAACGATGGATAAGCAAGTTTCTGTTAAGCCTAACTCTATGTCAAATCATTTGCAAAGGAGAAATGAAGAAAGTCTGGATTAAGAGAGAGAAAAAGGTAGAACTAAAAAGTTAAAAGAAATGACACTTTAAACACCTCCAGAAACAATTACTGGATGAATGAGAGCCCAAACATTTAATATTTAATGTTCTGTACCAATGAGGTTCACAGACTGTAATTTTGTCACATTACCTTAAATGCAGACTTGTGCTTGTAATGACAACATTTATCAGCTTCTCTGAGGAGCTTAATACTCATGAACTACAAAAAAACCAGCAAATTCACATCACAGTATTCCAGTGGGGAGGCAGACATTGAGAAGTTATTTTGATGAAGCTGATGGTAAAGTTGGACAACTTAGGCAAAAATTTTGGATTTACCATATTAACCACATAGTGCTCCTTATCTGAAGTTGCTGTAGTATTTATACATAAATAATCATTAATTCTATCAGCCTCATTATTATTTTGGCATGAAAATCTGATCCAATTTCAGTTTTCATTAAGTAATCAGCAATGGTTTTGATTTCAATGGAGGATTTCTCTCCATGAGATCGAGAATGTTTTATCATGTAAATCTCTGCTGACACCTCAGTCTGAATGCACCACGGTTCTATTGTGCTGTACATGCACTATCATGCACTCATCAACAGTGGAATATTCACTGCTGCCTGGATTTCCTGGATTTTCCACTACTGTTGCCATATTTAAACCTGAGCTATGTATCAGGTCAATCATTGCAGGTCACAAAGAACACTTTACAGTGCACATGATGGGAGGGAAACAATAGAGAATAGCTTCTCATGGCATGTAGGTGGCATGGATGACCATTTATTCCTAGTACAAGTTCATAATCATAAACGTATCACTACTACTCATTGATTGACTGTTATTGTAACTGCAACTTCAAGAATAAAGTCACAAAGGCTGCCTATCCTTAGCGTTCATCTATGTTTGAACCCTGTCTAAGACTGCATCATGAAATGGCCTCTCAATGCGACTTATGTACAGACAATAGCACCCTGCACTTAGGGGAAGCCAACTATTTGGTAAAGCCTATTGCCTAGGCTGGAGCTCTGACTTTGTAATGGGGGAAATGAGATGAAGCGCTGTGATCTGGGCATAAATAGCATTGGTAAGGCTCTTGATACTTTTTTGGTTGAGGATTGAGAACTCCCACACTGCTTCCCAGAGGATCCTTGGAAGCAACCAAATTCATAAATATTTAGTGCTGCTGGAATATTTTCATGTGGAAGTTTCTGTTGGTGCTGGGCTTGCTGATGCGTTTGCTCCATCTCTGTGTCTTTGTACTTTTGTTGCACACAGTGACGATGACGATAACCCCCTGTTTGGCATAATCCCTTTGTTACAGTTCTAATGAATCTAAGTAGGAAATTTCAGAAAGAGAACAAGTCCTTAGTAATGTGAGAAGCAATATGTGGGGAAACCATGTGTAGCGGTAAATCACTGGATTACTAATCCAGAAACCCAAGCTAATGTTCTGCAGTCATCGATTTCAATACAATTGAATTAATTGTATTTTTAAAAATCTAACCTAGTAAAAAAACTCATCATTTTTGTTTTATTTGTTCACTAGTTGAACCAGCATTTATTGTTCATCCCTAATTGCTCAGAATGCAGTTGAGAATCAACCACTTTACTGTAGTTCTGGACTCACATGTAAGGTAGCAGATTCCCATTGCTCCCATATTAGTGAACAAGTTTATTTTTTTAATGACAAAGGTTACATGGTTACTGTGAGGTCAGACTATTATTGTTGTATTCAAATGTTGTCATCCACCAAGGTGAACCTATTTGAACCTACATCCCCAGAACATTTGCCTAGGATTCTGGATTGCTGGTTCAGTAATATTACCACAAAGCCACCCCATTTGTAATTACTTCAGATTGTCAATAAAACCCCACCTGGTTTACTAATGTCCTTCAGGGAAGGAAATCTGCCATCCTCACCTGGTCTGGCTTACATGTGGTTCCAGACCCACAGCAATGTGATTGAATCTTTACTATCCTCTGGGCACTTGTAGCTAACAAATTCTGGCTTAGTTTGAAAAACACGCATCCCATGAATGAATTTGCATCACACACAAATGACAATTTACCTCAGTCCTCGAGACAATGGGATATGGAGAATTCTGACAAAGAGGATCATGGAGTGCCTATATGTAGACCTCATTCCAATATATGCAGCACAAGCCTTGCTTTTTGAACACAGTAAGAGATTGAAGTGCAGTAGAATTGCTGAAGTCTTGGTCCCATACCACCACATCACCCAAAAAGGATAGCATTACATACAAGAGCATTTCAGGAAGTGCTTACAATTCAACATGAAATCAGCACAGTCCAGACTCTGACATGGTCTCAAGGTCAGCTGTGGTTATCTTTTGCTTCACAGAGATGGTTATTGTCAATTTGTAATGACCAATGACATGATCAGAATTGTTTGTGCCAAAGATTTGGATCCTACACACAGGATACATGTGTCACATACAGGATACCATGATTACAGATGTCTTTAACCTGTACTGAGTAAATGCCTGGTTAATGCAATTACCCTTTGAAGAAACCCATTTCCTCCATCAGAAAAGAAACAATATAGATGAAGATGGAAGTCAACACAGGGTTGCTCTGTTTCGCAGAGCGAGTTGCAGGCTGAACCTAATCACCTGGGGAGCCTCAAAGCCTTTGTGTTCCTTTCTTCCTTGCACTCCCAGGCAACCCCATCAGTATTGATCTTCCACACATTTCCACTCAACTCTTTCAATTCAATATTCATCTCCTATCAGTAACCCCTGAGCCCTGGGCTTATAGCTTAGCCATGCCAACTAATCACCTTCCCAATTCCTGCACCCTGCCACTTATCCCCATGTCCCACAGTCAAAACCAGAATGGTGGTGACCATTGATGAGACCCCCTCCCTCATTAGCTCACATCCTCCAATACACAACCATCCCTACAAGTCAAGCTACTATCTATTGCTACTGTCCCCTCAGTAATCCCAATTTGCTGCTTCCAATCCCCACAATTGACTTCCCCAACTTTCCTATCGAAAAGGTGGCCCCTGCTAACACGCTTTGATTGTCAGTGGACAGACATCCAGGATGGAGCGTTGTCCGCTCTCAGGACTGTAATGATTTGGAACCCGTAAGCATGCCAAGTGGCCAACTGATAGTGTCCAACGCCCTGGATTGAGATAGATGCTCTCCTTGACTGACTGACAACAGTACCCTTTGAAATGACTATTTCCTTGAAACTTTCAGCCATGGTCTTTAGGCTGATATACATACAATATGTTTGCTGCATAAGTTGCTAGCACATTCTGTAGAAATGACATTGATATAGCACAGCGCTATAAATGAAAATAGCTACTGTCTTGACTGATCACTGTTGACCATTATTGTGACTGCAGTAGAGTGCAAGGCCAGACTGAAGCACTGTGAGCCTGGAAGCTCTGAATGAGATGGCAAAGTGAAAAAACACGAGGCAAAGCAACGATGCAGTCCATATCCAAATAGGCACAAAATGAATGAGCATAAGAAAAGCCAGTGCTTGTCCTTCTATGCAAAACTGCCAGACAGCAACATTGCAATCATAGGTGCTGGTGCATTCCAAAGTGCAGTTTGAAGTGGATAACTGTATTTGAAGTGAAGTAATGACATGCCATGATGAAATGGTGTGACTGGTGTGACTGCTTTTCCAACTTCCATGAACAAAAGATGCTGGCAGTCGATAATCCTGGATCATTCCCTCAGACACTGGGCACTGCTGACTGTGGTGGGGGCCCAAAGAACAAAGCAATGGGGTGGGCTGCCAGGTACCCAGTCTGTCTTTCATTTTACAAATTGTTGCCATCTAATTTCTGATTGCTGTGTACAAGAATGGCAAACTGCATATAAATAAGTTGGAAGTAATAATGAGTCAGAAATACATGCAAATAGACACCTCGCTGCTTGCTACCAAGATTCTTGCCTTGCTATTAAAACCATGGGTGGAAAATCAGACTTCTCTCAATCTTGACAACTTTATTTTTCCAACTGACTCACCACTGTTCACATTATTCTGAGGTTGGGAGAATCCAGCCCTTACCATTTAGAGTGTTAGCATATTAATTTTGTTAATGTTTCATTATGCGATAATTTTCCACAGATAGGATTTGGCGTTTTGTTACTTTTAACTTTATACACCAAGAGATTACATGTTCATGTAGGTTAAAGAAAGAACATTTGAAGTGATTAGTTCATTTGATTTATTGATGTACTTACCATGACATTTATGCATCTACCTCAAAAATAAGCTTCTTTAACTCATCCAACTAAACAATTAACACCTCACACTTAAGTTGGGGACTTGATCAGGAGGTGTTGTGGGCATTCCTTTACTGGTTGTGAGCAGCAGAGTTAAAATACAGAGACTAACATGGGCAAACAGCCAGTTGAAATAGACACTGAAAAAGTGAGATGCTGAGAAGGAAATAATAGAGGGGGAATTAGAAATTAAGTTTAGCAAACAGACTCACGAGCATGAGGAAGCATATATTATGTTCATTATGTTTATATCACGATGTAAAACTATCATGTGCTGACTGAAACAAGTGAATCTGATATTTAATATTGTTCTGCATGCTCACTCACTGTTAGTATTTGCTCAGTTTGCCTACAAACTAATTGAAGAGATATATGAGCAAAAGACACGAATAACCAATTTAGATGAAGGGTTTATTATTGCTACACCTAACATTCTGCTATCACTAGAGGTAAATTTAGAGGAGTGTGAAACAACTCCCATAAAAAAAAATGCTAAGACCAGTTGTGGGAGTGTTTGACACCATGGAATTGGAAAAGAATTATACAGTAGATTCAATTTTGATGTATCTGTTTTACACCATCAATTATGTGAATATATATAATCATCTTTGTTATGACCAAGTGAGTTCAGGTGAATATTTTTGTCTCTTTTTAACCCTTTAAGTGTGGCATAGAAAATATTTTTAATTCTTTTAAAACAGAGACTTTCATAAATGAAAGGAAAAGGAATTCTGTTACTTACCAACCCCTGAAAAAATAAAAATGTGACAGCAAACATACACATAGATACACGTATAGAAGTTTAAAAATAGAGAGGAACTAGTACAATAGGAAGATAAAGAAAAGTTTTAGAGCTTTTGAGTTTTTATAATGTAACCTGAAAATGCAGCTGCTTAGTTGAAGTATGTTAGAGTCAGCAGTGGTGAAATTTGAAGAATCTTTGAATTCTAGATGAATTTTCCCTTTTTTTAAATCACTGGTTCTGACTTTCCAAAGGCTGAAAAAAGAAACAGAGAGAGGAAGAGCAAGTCTTTCAGTCTGTGTTGTTAGAAATCCATTTTATTTTCTTTATGGCTGTGGCTGTGTCAAGAAGGTGCTGAAATGATATTAATTTGTATATCCCTGAGGCTGGTTCTATTGTCTTTCCAAGTGCTCTAACTGAGATAGAAACAATGCACGGTATTTCTTTTGTCCCTGTACTCCACAGTTCACAACATAAATTTAATTGTTTTACCTGGTCCCAAATATGGCCAATCATATGCTATCTCTATATTAAACTTTGAATAATTAATCAACCAGGTTTCTTTACTAAGCAAATGATTACTGATTTATTATAAGATACAAAGTTAAGAAACACATTCAGTTTGTAATCGGAAAATATAAACATTAGCCCCTCTCAATATCCCAGCATACATCATATCCCAACACCCTCGGGCAGAAAAACAACAAAAACAGATTTTTTCTGTGTAGAGATTAAATATGAAAAAATAAATAAAATTGACCAATAAATCATAGTTTTGAAAGTAAAAGGAAAAAGCCTTGAGATTTCAAATTTCCTCTTGCTTTTACGTTTTGGTGCACAAGGATGGATATTGCTGAAATTGTTACTGGAGAATTTTGCAAGTGCAATCATTCAGGACATATTAATGATCCTTTTAGAAGTGTTTCACATAGGAGCAGTTAGATCAAGCTCCAGGTACCACACTGGCTCCACAGCAATGGTTCTTCTCCAGAAACAGGAGAACTGAGCTGGGATGCTTCTTCCAGTAATTCTTTCCCCCAAATACTCAAAACAATTCCTAATGTAGAAACTGGCAGGTGATCTACAGTAAACAAACAGGTGTCCCGTATTCTGTGACTACCAAGAAATGCCTTATTAAAAAAAGTTCCAATGTCATTCCGTCGATTTCTTTGCAAAACAAAGTAATCCAGGGATCCAGAATCCTGCAAGCTCAATTCAGCATAATATTATTAAATATGAAGCTTTTATAAAACAAAACAAATTATTGTAAGCAGCTCTTTCATATCTAATACCTTAATTTTTCTTCCAAATGTAAATTAAAACAGAAGCTATATGTTCCTTAACACTTGACTCTTGTGATTGGTTTCCATTTCTTTAGAAATAAAAATGATAATTTTGGTTCAGAGTTTTTTGTTTATTCCATATTGATTTTTCTGAATTTGCCTTAATCTATAGCCAATCTGTGATTGGTCCATGCTTCTACCTTTATCAAAACTGTTATTTCAAACATTCAAACATTCAAAGTTTCAAACATTAAAATCAAATGATTAATGTTGAAAATTGATAAACCAGATTTTACTATAACCATGACATCTTCAGCATCTCACCGAGTGACTTATTGCTTTTGATTCAAACATTTAGTTTGAGAAATAAGGCAGAGGGATAGAGTTAACAAACAAAGAGAGAAAAGGCAGAATATTCGCAGGCCATGAATTGTGTGGGCAATGGCCAGTTAGTTGGGGGAAAACATGGATAAAATGGAAAAATGTTATTGTGTCATAGAGTTGTTAGATCACAGAAAAAGGTCCTTTGTCCCATCCTTCTGTACCGGTCATCAAGCATCCATTTATTCTAACCCCATCTTCCAGCACCTGATCTGTAGCCTTGTACGCTGTAGTGTTTCAATTGTTCATCGAAACAGTTTTTAAATGTGTTAAGTGTTCCTGCATCTAACACTGTTTTTGGTGGTCTGGTTGAAAAACCTTTTCCTCAATTACTCTTTAAATCTCCTGTGGTTTAACTTAGAATTGTGCCTCCAAGTTATTAACCTCTCTACTAAGGAGCAATGTTTCTCCCCACCTACTCTAGAACTCACAACTTTGTATACTTCAATCAGATCCATCTGCTCTAAGGAAAACAATGCCACTCTTTCTTCATAGCCAAATCATCTTAGCCTCTGTAACACCCCAATGAGTCTCTTCTGCATCCTTTCTAGTGCAATCATTATGGTGACTAGAACTGCAGGCACTAATCCCACTAACTAACATCATATAGAGCTCCATCATAACCTCCTTTTTCCTGTATTCAAGGCCTTAAGGAATAAAGACAGGTATCCCATATATCTTAACTGCCTTATCTGCCTGTCATGAACTGAATTGAAGTAGAGTCATAGAGTCATAGAGATGTACAGCACGGAAACAACTTGTCCATGCGACCAGATATCCTAACTCAATCTAGTCCCACCTTCCAGCACCCGGCCCATATCCCTCCAAACCCTTCCTATTTATATATCCATCCAGATGCTTTTTAAATGTTGCAATTGCACATGCCTCCACCACCTCTTCTGGCAGCTCATTCGATACACATACCCATCCTTTGAGTGAAATAGTTGCCCCTTAGGTATCTTTTATATCTTTTCCCTCTCACCCTAGACCTATGCCCTGTAGGGGGTGGCACGGTGGCTCAGTGGTTAGCACTGCTGCCTCACAGCACCAGGGACCCAGATTCAATTCCTGCCTCGGGCAACTGTCTGTGTGGAGTTTGCACATTCTCCCCATGTCTGCGTGGGTTTCCTCCAGGTACTCCGGTTTCCTCCCACAGTCCAAAGATGCGCAGGTCAGGTGAATTGGCCATGCTAAATTGCCCGTAGTGTTAGGTGCATTAGTCAGGGGTAAGTGTGGGGGAGTGGGTCTGGGTGGGTTGCTCTTCGGAGGGTCGGTGTGGACTTGTTGGGCCGAAGGGCCTGTTTCCACTGTAGGGAATCTAATCTAATCTAGTTCTGAACTCCTCCACCCCAGGGAAAATATTTTGGCTATTTATCCTATCCATGCCCCTCTTGAGTAATATATTGTCACTTGCCTTTAACAGTGAATATTACAGAAAAATCTAATGAGGAGCTTCAACTACCACTACAATCCAGCGCCATTTTGCATAGTTTAAGAATATAAATAATAAGACTAAAAAGATATAACTGAAGGAGAGTTTAACTTTGTTCTGCCACCTCTTCCATGAGTCCTAGGCCAGCTCACCAATGACACCTGCATTTCCAACTCTCTACTACCAACACCACTTGCACCAGACCCAACAACGTAGCACTCTTTAGGTGCCATCCCTTCACTGCTGGGTCCACCTCACCAATGCCACCATTGATGGCAAGTCCTGTGCTAAACCCAAACTCGCCCCACAATCAGGAGTCTTTGGCTCCGCTACTGCCTCAATGATGCCAAGAGTCCCTGCTCTGGGCCTACTGCAACCGGGCCTTGCCAAGAGTCTCAGTGCTGCTCTTGCTGGTGCCGACATTTTAAACATCAACTGGAACCACTGCCTTCACTCGCTGGATGAAATTTGCCGCGTTGTCCAGGCCCAATCGATGGAAGGATACCTTTGCCACTATCGATGTTGCCAATTAACCCGCTGCAGAAGGCCCCAAAGAAACACACAGAAAAATGAACAAAGAGAAAGAAAAATATCAGAAGCAAAAAGAACAGAAACAAAAAGAAAGAAATCAGACAAGAGCGTAAGAGCCCCAGTCTCAAGAGCCCACACACAGCCCTGCTACTCTGCAGCCATCTTGCACCATCAATGTGTTCAACTGACTGTCTTGATGCCTTTGAGAATCTATGGCTAAGCACACCAAGGTCTCTGTGATTCTCTGCACTTCCTTCATTTCTACCTTTCAACATATACTCCCATGCCTTGTTATTCCTCCTAAAATGCACCACTTCACACTTTTCAGGATTAAATCACATTTTCTACTTTTCAGCTCATCTAAATCATTGTGTTTTCCAAGGCTTTTCTCCTTGCTATTTACCACACCACCATTTTTCCTGTCATCTGTGACCTTGCTGATCATACCTCCTCCATTTGTATATAAATCATCAACGACCACAACAAACAGCAAACACCTCGGCACCAAAGCCCCTGTTGAGAGCATCCTTCGAGTATCAGACTCTGCTTCCTGCCATTAGGATAACTTTGGATCAAATTTGCTAAGTTAAGCCCTTGTAAGTGGATGATGTCTAAAAGTCTTTGTGATAAAAATGACCAAGATAACCAATAGAATTCAAGGCAATGTAAAGCCATTAGTCACACAGCTCCTTAACTGCAACAGAACTGTTACAGTATGTACAGTATGAGGAGGGTGTATATGGGGGTATGCTGGACATACTGCTACTACAAATTCTCCTCCATTATGGCAGCAAACAGGGATAGACCCAAGAGAAAAACATCGATTGTCAGAAGTTGACCTCATGGGACTCGGGGATGATGGGTATCTAAAATTTCTTCTGGGAATAAAGGAAAGAGCTGCATTAAAAAAGAAATATGAGTTTCAGTGATTAAAGAATATGAGGGATAAACTAGAACAAGTTGTTCTAGCCGGAAATTAGACCTGAAGAAGGGTTACACCCAAAACATTGACTTCTCCACCTCCTGATGCTGCCTGGCTTACTGTGTTCTTCCAGCCTCCTACTTGTCTATTAACCTGAAACCAGCAAGTCAATTGTGCAAGTGTGCCAAATCAAGTCCTAACTTGGGCTTGACAGATCAGAGTGCTTTTTCTTACAAAATGTGAAGCTGTCCAGCATTACCCAACAAACATACACGTATTTAAACAGTGCAGTTATGCAAAGGAGCTTTGACATGCATAACATTTGGGCGGCATGGTGGCCCAGTGATTAGCAGTACTGCCTCACAGTGCCAGGGACCCAGGTTCGATTCCAGCCTCAGGCGACTGTCTGTGTGGAGTTTGCACATTCTCCCCGTGTCTGCATGGGTTTTCTCCGGGTGCTCCGGTTTCCTCACACAGTCCAAAGATGTGCAGGTTAGGTGGATTGGCCATGCTAAATTGCCCATAGTGTTAGGTGCATTAGTCAGAGGGAAATGGGATTGGATAGGTTACTCTTCGGAGGGTTGGTGTGGACTTGTGGAGCCAAAGGGCCTGTTTCCACACTGTAGGGAATCTAATCTAACATTCGCAATGTTAAAGCATTTAAAGAAATTTGCAACAAAGTACACTAAAATATGAATTTCCACATCTTTTCAACATAATAATGATGTAACTGAGTAAGTGCTGAAAACAGCAAGTAAATTCAGGAATTCATAATCCTGGCTATGCTACAAAATACCATCAGATTTATGTAGATAATGTATATACTGACATTGCTTTTCAATATAACTCTTTTCTATGTCAAATGTAAAGGGGTATGACAGCTCTGACTGTGAAGCTGTTTTACTAGCAAACAAGAGAAATAAAGAGCTGTCAGATTCAAACAAGTGACACAGATTTCTTTTTGTCAAAGACAAACTAACAATGTAACAGGACAGGAATATAATTTTTGTAGATCAAACAGCAGAAAGGATGTTTGCTTTCATTTGATTCTTCTCACTGATATACATTGAAAGATATTGATTTACTTTAATAATGACAGACAAAGTGACACACCATGACATAAGAAAAGAACCTTTGTTTATCATCAAAGCAACAGACTCAAGGCTGCAGCAGAATCTTGAGGTTCTGAGAACAGGATAACTAAACCAACTATACCAGGTTTTATACTTCATGAATTGTGCTATGGTAGTGGTAAAAACAGATTATCAATTTCTCAACTTCTATCATCTGGTTTTAAGAACTGGATCCTTTCATGGCCTAAAATGATTTTAGAAATGAAAAATGCACTGTGTAAAATTTCACCAAAACTCAGTTAAATGTCAATTTCATGAAGAGTTTCTCACCATGAGCTTGAGCTTGAGCATCTCAGGTAATCCTTGGGGCAGAATGGTGGCTCAATGGTTAACATTGCTGCCTCACAGCACCACGGACCTGGGTTTGATTCCTACCTCAGGTGATTGTCAGTATGGAGTTTGCACATTCTCCCCATGTCTGCCACAATACAAAGATGTGCAAATCAGGTGAATTGGCTGTGCTAAATTGCCCATAGTGTTTGGTACATTAGTCAGAGATAAACGTAGGGGGGGTGGGTAACTCTTCAGAGGGTCAGTGTTCACTTGTTGGGCCTAATGGCCTGTTTCCACACTGTAGGGAATCTAATCTAATTCTTCACAGTTTATTTCATTATGTTAGTACCAAGCCTCTACATCACTGCACTCATGCCACTGTGTAGTCCCTACTCCCAGAACCTTCTGGCAATCTAACCAACAGTGCCATATTTAAAGGCCAGCTGTGCAGCATGTCATTTGCAGCTAATTGTGAATGGCCCTTCACGGACAACTGACCTCATGGTGAGGGAACGAGATGAAGCAGTGTAATCTTACAGAAATTGCACCATTAATTGCCCTAATCCACCAATGGGTCAGGGATTGAGAGATCCCACAGAGGTACTCAGCAATCACATAAATATTTAGCTCAGCTTTCACCTTGCTGTCTTCCAAACTCATCTGAATCATAAGCGTGCAATTGACATGAATAAAATGGCTCCCACCACACCTAAATGGGCAGTTCAGTGTTTGATTTTGGTCTGATATTCTGCAATAAGATAGGACTAATTAATGATCTTATAGTGAAGGTGAGCCTAAATAGCAGTTCGTATAACATAATTGAATTTTACGTTCAGATTGAGAGAGAGAGGAGTGAATTTGTGACATTTTTTAAAATGCTTTTTCAAAGGGCAACCATAAGGCCATGAAAGCACGGTCGACTAAAGTAAATTGGCAAATTATGTTTAAGGATAGATCAATATAGATACAATGGCAGACATTTAAGGAGATATTTCAGAATAAGAAAAATAATTACATGTCAATTTGTAAGCAAATTCCAAGGGATGGACTCACCATCAATGATTGACAAGAAAGTTTAAATATAGTATCAAACTTAAATGAAAAGTATGTAAATGTGCACAGACAGGTAATATGTCAGAAGATTAGACAGGATATTAAAAATAAGCAAAGAATGCCCAAATAATTAGTATTGAGGGGAAAACATTGAGTATGAGAGAAACCTAGCCAGGAATATCAAAACGGACAATGAGAGTCTCTGTAAATGCTTTGAAAAAGAAAAGCTACAAAGTTAACTTTGATCTGATAGAAAGTCAGACTGGAGAATTTGATAATGGAAAATAAGGAAATGTCAGATGAATTGAGCAAGTATCAATCTACATAAGGAAGGCACAGGTAAGATTCCAGTAGCAGAAATGATAAATCTTAAAATAGAAGCGAGTGAGGAACTCAGTAAATTTCCAATCACAAGAGATGATACTGAGTGAAATATTGGAGCTCCAGGCTGATGTATACCTAGGTCTTGATGGACTTCATCCCAGGATCTTAAAAGAAGTTCCTAATATGCGAGGATGGATGTATTTTCCATATTTAATTTTCCAAGACTTTCTTGATGTGAGTATGGTCCCATTAGATTGGAAAACAGTGAATGCAACTTCATGGAAAAAGGGAGGGAGACAGAAAGTAGGAAACTACAAGCCAGTTAACCTGACATCCATCATCAGGGAAATGTTAGAAGCCATTTTAAAGATGTTATTGCAGGGCATTTGGATAAGTTCAAGGTTAACAGGTAGAGTCGATGTGATTTTAGAGTCAAAGATTCATAGAGCACAGAAACAGACCTTTCAATCTAACTTGTCCATGCCGGCCAGGTATTTCTCTGAGGAAAACTGAATTTCTCTGAGGAAAAAGACATTGGCATTTTGCCTTATCTCTGCCTTTTATGATTTTATAAACCTCTATAAAGTCACCTCTAGCCTCCTACAGTCCAAAGAAAAAAAGTCCCAGCCTCTCCAGCCTCTCTTTATAACTCAAACCCTCCAGTCCTGGCAACATCCTTGTAAATCCTTTCAGCACTCTCTCCAGTTTAAGAAAATCTTTTGTATATCAAGGCGATCAGAATTGAATGCAGTACTCCAATGTCCTGTACAGCCACGACATGGCATCCCAACTCCTATGCTCATTGCTCTGACCAATGAAAACAAGCATGCTAAATGGTCTCTTTGTTTGACAGCACTCCCAGAGCCACACTGTTAACTGTAAGTTCTGCCCTGGTTTGTCTTACAAAAATGCAACACTTCACATTTATCTAAATTCAATTCCATCTGCCGCTCATCGGCCCACCGGCCCAGCTGATCAAGATCTTGTTTTAATCTTAGATAACCTTCTTCACTGTCCACTGTACCACCAATTTCGGTGTCACCTGCAAACTTACAAAGCATGCCTCCTATATTCTCATCCAAATCATTTATATAAATCACAGACAACAGTGGACTCAGTACCAATGCTTGCGGCACATCCAATCTGAACAATAATCCTCTACTCTCTGTTCCCTACTATCAAGTCACCTTTGTATCCAGTTGGCTAGCTCTCCTTGGATTCCATATGATCTAACCTTACTATCAGGCAGAACCTTGTTGAAGACCTTACACAAGTCGATGCAGATGATCACTCTGTCTTCATCTTTCTTCTTGGTCACTTCTTCAAAAAAATCAAGCAAGTTTGTAAGACAAGATTTCCCTTACACAAAGCCATGTTGACTATACCTAATTGGTCCTTACCTTTCCAAATGCATGTAGATCTTCTCTCTCAGAATCCCCTCCAATAACTTACCCACCACGTCAGTCTCACTGGTCTATAGTTCACTGGCTTTTCCTTGCAGCCTTTCTTAATTGATGGCACAACATTAGACTGGAAGGAGGCGAATGTTGTTCCTCTTTTCGAGAAGGGTAATAGGAAAATCTCTGGCAATTACAGACCAGTCAGTCTTAAGTCTGTGGTTAGCAAAGTTTTGGAAAGAATTCTAAGGGATAGGATCTATGGCTATTTGGCAAAGCATACTGTGATTAAAGGCAGTCAGCATGGCTTTGTGAGGGGCAGGTCATGCCTCACAAATCTTATTGAGTTCTTTGAGGAGGTGACAAGACAGGTAAATGAAGGTCAAGCAGTGGATGTGGTGTATATGGACTTCAGCAAGGCATTTGATAAGATTCCCCATGGGAGGCTCATTCATAAAGTCAGGAAGTATGGGATACAGGGAGATTTGGCTATTTGGATTCAGAATTGGCTGGCTGACAGAAGGCAGAGAGTGGTTGTAGATGGAAAGTATTCTGCCTGGAGGACAGTGTTGGGTGGGGTCCCGTAGGGTTTTGTTCATGGGCCTCTGCTCTTCGTAGTTTTTATAAATGACTTAGATGAGGAGGTTGAGGGGTGGGTTAGTAAATTTGCAGATGACACAAAGGTTGGATGTGTCGTCGATAGTATCGAGGGCTATTGCCGGCTGCAGTGCGACATAGACATAATGCAGAGCTGGGCTGAGAAAAGGCAGATGGAGTTCAAAGTGGATAAATGCGAAGTGATGCATTTTGGAAGGTTGAACTCGAATGCTGAATATAGGATTAAAGACCTATATTCAGTGGCAGTGTGGAGGAATAGAAGGATCTGTGCGTGCAAGTACATAGATTCCTCAAAGTTGCTACCCAAGTGGATAGGGTTGTTAAGAAAGCATGTGGCATTTTGGCTTTCATTAACAGGGGGATCGAGTTTAAGAGCTGCGAGATTTTGCTGCAGCTCTACAAGTCCCTGGTGAGACCACACTTGGAATATTGTGTCCCGTTCTGGTCGCCCTGCTATAGGAAAGATACAGAGGCTTTGGAGAGGTTGCGAAGAGGGTTTACCAGGATGCTGCCTAGACTGGAGGGCTTACCTAATGAAGAAAGGTTGAAAAAGCTTGGACTTTTCTCTCTGGAGAGAAAGAGGAAGAGAGGAGACCTGATCGAGGTGTACAAGCTAATGAGAGGTATAGATAGAGTCAATAGCCAGATTCTTCCCCCCGGGCAGGATTGCCAGGTATGAGGGGTTATAGTTTTAAGATATTAGGGGAAATGTATAGAGGAGACGTCAGAGGTTGGTTCTTTGCACAGAGAGTTGTTAATGCATGGAATGCGTTGCCAGCGGTGGTGGTGGAAGCAGAGTCATTAGAGACATTTAAGCAACTGTTATCAGGCACATGGATAGGTTAAGTTACTATATTTTACATTAGGATTAAACCTCGGCACAACATTGTGGGCTGAAGGGCCTGTTCTGTGTTGTATTTCTCTATGTTCTATGTTCTATGTTCTATGTTCTATCCCCCAGTCTTCCGGCACCTCACCCTTGGCTGTCGATGCTACAAATATCTCTGCTAGGAACTCCAAAATTTTTCCCTTGCTTTCCACAATGTCCTGGGATACACCTGATAAAGTCCCAGGGATTTATCTGCGTTTATGCATTTTAAGACTTCCATTAGCTCCTCTTCTGTAATGTGGACGGCTTTTTAAGTCATCGATAATTATTTCCCCGAGTTCCCGAGCTTCCATATCTTTCTCCATAGTAAATACTGAAGCAAAATATTTATTTAGTATTTCACTCATCTCCTGTGGTTCCACAGGTAGACAGCCTCGTTGATCTTTAAAGGGCCCTATTCTCTCCGTAGTTACTCTTTTGCCCTTAATGTAGATGTAAAACCTCCTTAGATTCACCTTAATCTTATTACCAAAGCTATCTCATGTCCCCTTTTTGCCCTCCTGATTTGCTTCTTAAGTATGCACCGACTCCCCCATACTCCTCAAAGAATTCACTTGATCCCAGCTGTTTATACTTGACTTGTGCCTTCTTCTTGTTCTTGACGAGATCTTCAATATCTCTAGTCATCCAGTGTTCTCCACTCCTACCAGCCTTGTTCTTAACACTAACAGGAACATACTGTCTCTGGACACTCATTATCTCACTTTTGACAGCGTCCCACTTGCCAGTTGTCCCTTTACCTGTGAAAAGCCTCCCCCAGTCAAGTATTGAAAGTTCCTATCTAATACATATAGAACATAGAACATAGAACATAGAACACACGGGTCCCAAAGTGCTCCCTTATTAACACTTCAGTCACTTGCCCTGCCTTAGTTTCGAAGAGAAAGTCAAGTTTGCCCCTTCTCTAGTATTGATAAAGAAACTTTTCTCATACACACTTATCAAATTCCTCCCCAACCAACCCCTTAACACTATGTCAGTCCCAGTCTAAGTTTGCAAAGTTGAAATCGCCTAACATTACAATTCTATTATTCTGACAGACATCTGAGATCTCCCTACATATTTGTTCCTCAATTTCCTGCTGACTATTGGGAGGCCTATAGTACAAGCCCATCAAGGTGATCATCCCCTTCTTATTTCTCAATTCTAACCATAGAGCTTTACTGGATGATCTCTCAGGAATATCCTCTCTAATTACAGCTGTGATGTTTTACCAATATTTTGCCACACCCCATCCTCACTTGCCCCCCTTTCTATCCTTCCAATCACATTTATACCCCAGAATATTGAGCTGCCAGTCCCATACCTTTCTCAGCCATGCCTCTGTTATTGCTATGATATCCCAATCCCATGTTCCCATCCATGCCCTGAGTTCATCTGTATGACCTGTCAGGCCTCTTGCATTGAAATAAATGCAGTTTAATTAATCAGTCTTACCTCATTCTCTGCCATGTTCTTGCCTGCCTTGTCCATTTAACTTGCCGTCTCTAACTTCTGCATCAGTCTCATTTCTCACTATTGTTTAGGATCCCAAAACCAAAACTCGCCCACCCAACTCTGCCAACTAGTTTAAAGTCAGGATATTGGTCCCACTCTCACTCATGTACAATCCTAAAAGGGAAATCATGTTTGACAAAGTTGTTGGAGGTTTTTTGAAAAAGTTACATGTGCTGTGGATAACGGAGAACTGGTGAATATATGGTACTTAGATTTCTCGAAGACATTTTATAAAGTGCCTCATTGAAGGTCATAGTAGAAATTAAAAGTTTGTAGTAGAATATTGGTCTGGCTAGTAGGTTGGCTGGCTAAAAGGAAGCAGAGACTAAATGGGCATCAGTCTTTTTCAGCTTGGTGATGTGCATAAGGATCAGTAATGGGACCTCAACTCTTTATAACTCATGTAAATAACTTAGATGAGAAAACAGAAGTTATGGTTGCAAAACTTGCTGATAATACAAAGAAAGGTACAAATTGCTCACTTTGTTTAATGAAGGCTATCAAAGCATTGGAGGCAGTTCAGAGAAAACGTTTACGAGGCTAATACCTGGAATGGGCAGGTTACCTGAGGAGGAAAAATTGGATGGACTAGACTTATATCTGCTGAAGGTTTTAGATGAGTAAGAAGCAACTTGATTGAAATATATAAGATCTTGAAGAGTTTTGACAAGGTAGATGTGAAGACGATGTTTCCACATTTGAGCAAACCTGGATCCAGAAGTCATTGTTTTAATGCCAGTGGTCACCTATTTCAAACAAAGATTAGGGAAAGTTTTTTTTCTCGCAGAAGATCATGAGTTTTTGGAACTATATTCTTGCAAAGATGATGGAAGCAATATCCTTGACTATTTTTGAGGCAGGAATAGTCAGATTCTTGTCAGAGACAAAAAAAAAGGCAGATGCTGGTATCCAAAGTAAACAGGCGGGGCACTGGAAGAACACAGCAAGCCAAACAGCATCAGAAGGTGGAGAAGTCGACATTTTGGATGTAACCCTTCTTCAGGATTGGGGGTGGGCGTAGGGGGAGTTGCAGATGAAGTGGGTGGCTGGGGCAGGGTGGTGAAGTCAGGATGGGTGAAGGCAAGAAGAGGATATGACCTGTTGGTCAATGGGAGGAATGAATCCGGTTGGTGGCAGGGAGGAGTGGAAGGTAAAGGGGAGGGGCTGGAGAGCCAGGCGATGGAAAGGAAGGTCATTTGAAATTGGAGAACTCAATGTTGAGTCCTCCAGGCTACAGGCTGCCCAGGCAGAAGATGAAGTGTTGTTCCTCCAAATTCTGGTTTGATTTATTGTGGCAATAGAGAAGGTAAAAGATAGTCATGTCGGAAAGGGAGTGGGAAGGGGAGCTAAAATGGGTGGTGATTGGGAAGTCTGGTTTGTCCCTGCAGGCCTGGCTGAGAAGCTCAGTGAACCATTCCCTAAGTTTACATTTGGTCTCCCTGAAGTAGAGAAGACCACATCATGATGCAGTAAACTAGGTTGGAAAAGAGGCAGGTGAACCTGTGTTTCACCTGGAAGGACTGTTTGGGGCCCTGGATGGAGGTGAGGGGGGTGGGTGTACCGGCAGATTTTGCATCTTATCCGGTTGCAGAGGAAGGTACTCGGGAGTTTGGGGAGTGGGGTGGTGGTGGTGGCATGATGGGGAGAGTGGCACTAACTAAGTCCTTCCTTGTGAGACAGAAGTTCACCTGCCTCTCTTCCAACCTAGTTTACAATATCGGGTGCTCCCAATGTGGTCTTCTCTACACCGGGGAGACCAAACGTAAACTAAAGGAACGAAAGCATCTCAGCCAGGCCTGCAGGGGCTGACCGGACCTCCCAGTTACTACCCATTTAAACTTCCCTTCCCACTCCCTTTCCAACATGACCATCCTTGGCCTCTTCCATTCCACAATGAACCAAACCGCAAACTGGAGGAACAACACCTTATCTTCCACCTGGGCAGCCAACAGCCCGGAGGACTCAACATTAATTTCTCCAATTTCAACTAACCTCCCTTCCCATCCCTTGACTCCCTTCCCAGCCTATCCCCCTCCCTTCCAAACCTCCCTGCCACCAACCGGATTAATTCCTCCCATTGATAAACCAGGTTGTACTCTCTAGCTGTCTTTACCTATCTCCACGTCACCACCCTGCCCCTGCCACAACTTTTATCTGCAGCTCCCCCTACACCCACCCCCAGTCCTGAAGAAGGGTTACACCTAATATGTTGACTTCTCCACCTCCTGATGCTGCCTGGCTTGCTCTGTTCTTCTAGCCTCCTGCCAGATTCTTGTCAAGCAAGAGGTTGAACGATGGTCAGAGTAGGTGAAAATGTGAATTCGAGGTCATTATCATAATAGCCATGATCTTGTTGAATGGTGGAGCAGGTCTGAGGGGCTGAATGGCCTTCTCCTGCTCTTGATTTGTATGATTGTGGCGATCTATGTGCTATGAACTAAGGATTGTCAGTGCCTGTGATAGGCACTCTCTTAGGTAGAGCAGTCAAGTCATTCATTTTGATCTCAGACCACTCCTCCTATTCCTGGAAGCAATGGCAAAGCTTTCAACAGGGTAACTGGATTCCCTTGGTTCAGGATGACATGATAGCATGCACATAACACAAAAGGCAGCATTCAAGTAATCACTGACTTGTGCAAGTTTAGAAAGGGGCCTATTCCCAGGAGGTATGCATTAACAGTCTGTAACCTCACTCATCTCTGCAAAGGGCATCCGACTGTACAATGAAATCTGCTTATTAGACGAATTGGATATCTCTCTTACCATCACCCACACATTCGGTTCTCCAATCTTCAGCAAGACAGAAGGATTAATACTTTAGTAAGATTAGATCAGATAGAGATCATTAATAAATACAAGAGGAAAATTGTAATAAAAAATGATGAGATTAGATGAAGTGGGGTGGGAGGGGGCTTGTTTGTAACATAAACACATGCTGCTTTAGAACACAAACATACAGAGTAAAAGTTAGTAAATCCCACTCTACCTGAACAGAGCTTCAATCTTCACCTCGTGATAAAGATATTCATTTTTAAATATAGCATATTCCTGTGGGTCTGAAGTCACATGAAGGTCAGACGGCATAAGGACCAGAGTTTTCAGGACATTCATGAATTAGAAAGGCTTTTATAACAATCCAGGAATTTCATAACCATCATTACCGAGGTCAGATTTTTATTTCCAGACTTTTCACTTAATTGAATTTAAAGTACCCTTAACTCTCATAGTGGAATTTGAACTCATGCCCATCTGTATTACTAGACCAGTAGCATTACTAATATCCTACTACGCATCAGTTAACAAATAACCATGTAAATTACAAATCCTTTTGGGTTTTTTTTTGCTGAATCAAGCCTTGGTTTGCTTGGAGTCTAGTCAGTTCCCTTCTTGAGGTAGTCTCTGCTAAACTTCACTTACCTTTCTCAACACACACCAATGAACCTTGAATGTACAGTTCTTTGTTTTTCTTTGTTGGCTTCTCAACAAAAGGTTTGAGAGTTTAGCTCAGGTGTTATTCCATGTTTGGAGCTGTCTAATACAGATGCTAATCAAATTGGCTACTGTTCATGCCCCCAAGTTTAGGCACCTTGAAACCGGCTCTTCCAAAACTCAGAGAGATGAGGCAAATTTCTAAATTGGGTTTTTTTTAAAGGAATCCTTGAAGATTTTTCTGTGACAACCTGGATTGGCATCTTTAAACCCAAGATTTGGCTGTTTTGCAGATCTAAACCTTGAAACTTTTTTATTACTGAAAAATCAAATTCAATATATTATATCAAGGCCTCTCTTTCAAGGTAAGATGGTCAAAAATTCAAAATGTGACACCAATCAAAAATGATGGGAATTGTTTAATCAGTTCTGCTATGTTAATGAATATATTTGTTATATTCACCATTTTTTTTTAAGTTTGAACTACTTGAAATCAATTTAAAGACTCTCAAACTACATCAGATTCAGGTCTCTGATATTTTTGAGCACACACATTGCTCTAACCCTTAGTGGGTGTACAAGGGAGATTTACTAGAATGGCACGAAGGGGTGTAAGAGACCTCAGTTATAAGGAGAAACTTGAGAAGTTGGCCACTGAAATAAAACAAAATAACTACAGATGCTAAAAATTTAAAACAAAAATAGAAATTACTGAAAAAATACAGCAGGTCTGTCAGCATCTATAGAGTGAAAGCAAAGTTAACATTTTGAGTCCAGTGACCCTTCTTCAGAAGTGAAAAAGATTCACTGGACTGGAAATGTTAAATCTGCCTTCTCTTCATAAATGTTTAGGCACCTTGAAACTGGCTCTTCCAAAACTCAGAACTGTTGAGTTTCTCCAGCAATTTGTGCTTATGAAATTGCAGTTATTCTCTAAAAGTGAAGTTGAAAAGGAATAGCAGAGGTTATTAAAAGTTAGGAAGGGTTTTGTGCAAGCAAGTGGGGAGAAACTGTTTCCTTTGGTAGGTGAGTCATTAAGGAGAGATTTAAGATAAATTTCCAAAATGCCTGATATTGATGGGAGTCTGTGGAATTTATTAATGCTGCAAGTCTTTACAATTTGGTATTCATTATTTGAAAAGGTTGTGGATGCAGATTCAGTATCAATGTTCAAAAGGGAATTTGATACAAAATTGGAAATATATTTGTAGGGTTATGAGGTAGAGCAGGGGAGTATAACTAAATGGTTATCTCTTTGAAAAGCTGACAAAGGCACAATGTCCCAAATGGTCTCCCTATATGCATATGGTTATATAGAAATGGACTTTTGTTGAAGTGGCATTGGTGTGCATTTCTCACTGGGGAGTAGTTTTGGAATCAAATGATATTACAATTGCAAAATATGTGTAAAGAAAAGGCCATATAGTTGCAAAAGCAATATTTAACATAGTGAAAGCATTATCAAAATACTTGCTCTTCCAAAGACCAGCAACCAAATAAATAACTATGTTGCTTTAGACAGCTATCATTATGGGAGTGCAGTTGTTGTGTTATTAGGCTAATAGCTCAGAGGCTGTGAATTTAAATTCCAAATGGTAAATTGTGAAAATCCATTTTTTTTTAAAATGGCATCAGGAATCAATAATAATGAAAGTTGACATTTAGGAGTGAAAGCTCAACCAGTTTATTTACTTAAAGTAATGAACATTTTCACCACTTTCTTAAGACATCTAGAGGTGATCAGTGAATGTCATTGTTAAGCACATTTTAGAACAAAACAAACACATATACACAAAGAAAGATCATAGAATCTCTACAGAACAGATAGACACTGTTCAGCCCATCAAGTCTGCACCAATCCTCCAAAGATTATCCCACACCGCACCCAATCCCTGTAACCCTGCATTAACCAGAGTTAGATTAGATTACTTACGGTGTGTAAGCAGGCCCATCGGCCCAAAAGGTCCACACTGACCCTCCGAAGAGCAATCCGCCCATACCCCTACACCTAACACTACAGACAATTTAGCATGGCCAATACACCTAACCTGCACATTTTTGGACTGTGGAGGTTAGGTGTATTGGCCATGCTAAATTGCCCGTAGTCTTAGGTATAGGGGTATGGGTGGGTTGCTCTTCGGAGGGTCAGTGTGGACTTGTTGGGCCGAAGGGCCTGTTTACACACTGTAAGTACTCTAATCTAATCTAATCTAATCTAACTCTGGTTAATGCAGGGTTACAGGGATCGGGTGCGGTGTGGGATAATCTTTGGAGGATTGGTGCAGACTTGATGGGCTGAACAGTGTCTATCTGTTCTGTAGGGATTCTATAATCTTTCTTTGTGTATGTGCTTGTTTTGTTCTAAAATGTGCTTAATAATGACATTCACTGATCACCTCTAGATGTCTTAAGAAAGTGATGAAAATGTTTATTACTTTAAGTAAATAAACTGGTTGAGCTTTTACTCCTAAGTGTCAACTTTCATTATTATTGATTCCTGATTACCCACCTATCAGAATATTACACTGAAGACCATTTAGATACTCACGTGTACTTTTAGTGAATCAATTTACACTGAAAGTATATATTAACAATGTCAGAATTAAACTCTTGGAGATTTTCATTCACTTTTTTCAGAGAAAGAGGATGGTCTAAATCTTGTGGATATAGTCACTGACTCTTGGTTTTGCAAACATAAAATGTAAACCCTTGACAATGATCCATTTTACAGTTCACAGTCTCCTTAAACATTTTTAATGTAGTACTTGGCATTGATATTGAAAATCTTTCCAAGACTGCACAAAAAAACTTTGTAGGTTTTAAAGTTAATTTTAGAGCAAAGTATACTTTACAAAGGTTGTGGTACTTTAAAGATGCTTCCAATGCCATTTCTGAAATGTTGAGAAAGGGATTACTGCTTAAAATCAAATGTCTTGGTTATTTAATTTAGAAAATACATGAAAATCTAGAATGAGGCTGCTAAATATTTTGCACAGTATTATACAACACTAACCTATAATCCCTATTTATAGAAGTAAAGGTATATCAATATGGAATGAATATCTCTGTTTTTGTAAATCTTGGACTGAAAACTGCACAGTTGCTTGGAAGGTGTCCCCCTTTAGGGCTTTGAATTATTCTTTGCAGCAAATTTTTAAATTCTGCGATTGTAAAATTATGATTTGGCACATGAACGCATAGCATCTGAAAATTGCTCTTGCTATGGGATCTCAGGTTGATTCATGTATTGACTATACTATTCAGCATGCTGGGCTTTATACAATGATATGATATTAGAGATTTTACAGAAGTTGCAGAAAAATATTCACAGTCGTGATGTCAGAAGTAAAAGGATATTCTGATCAACAAAGGTTGATCAGATTAGAGTTTAAGGTTGGTCTGGCAGAGTTATTTAACATTATGCAAGGGCTTGATGATGAAGACAAAGAGTAAATGCTTCTATCTGCTGATGATGTAAGATGTAATAAATATAAGATAGCCACTGATAAATCCAATAGCGATTAAGAAAAAGCTTTCAAAGAGCAATAAGAATTTGGAACTTGCTATCTCATGAAATTGTTGAGACATACAATGTGGATGCATTTAAGAAGAAAGGTAAGCACAGGAACAAGATGCAAAGATTGAAGGATATTCTGAAAGGTTTAGATAAAGTGTTAAGGGAGGGGATTCATGTGGAGCATAAACTGGGGGCGTTGATTTGTTTGAATGGTGATTTGAATATTTGGATCTGGTGAAGATTGCAGTGAAGTGGGGGAGGAAGGACGGCAGCACAGGCACTATTGATGGTGATAAGCTGGCTCAGGTCTAATGGACTTTCTTTAAGATATAGCTTTTTTTTACTTCCTAATTCTTAAATTATTCAAAATGGTGTTGAATTGTGGTGACAAATGAAAACTTTTCACTGTATTTTAGTTTATTCTTGCTGTAAAATACATGTGACAATGAAATCATTCAATCATTCAGATTTGTTGGCTTGAATGACCTGTCCATGTGCTGTAAACTATAAGCGACTTATCTGTGTAACATTTCCACTATTGTTTCAGGGAGAAATTTCAAATGATTTGTATGTTAGTATTCTACATCATAATTATGTAGCTTCAGATGATAGACATTAGAGCCTGAGTTCTAGCTTTCTGTCGCAATTCTGTGTCTGCGTTCAATGACAGAACCTGTTCAAGAAGAAGCAGTCACACTAAGACAAACTTCTGCCCTTTTTCAAGCGTGTTCCCTTTTTCTCCTCCTTCCCTCAACATGGCAGCCCTCTCGTTGCAGTCAAATGCCAAAGCTTTCCCCCGTGGGTTTGTTGAAGTAGAAGCAAAGTAAGTCCAATATCGTTTTTGAAGTAGACAAATCATAATTTTTTTTTTCTCTCTAACTGGTTTTCCTAAGAGATGTTTTTGTTAGCTTTCAGTTTAAATGTCCGACCTTTCAAAGAACAAAGCCCGCAGGTATTTCCTTTTATAGATCACAGCCTTGAATTACAGACAAAAGTAACTTAAAAGATTTTGATACTGCAATCATTTGAAAAGGAATCTGGTATCATATTGTAGAACTTACCACACTTGTTGTAAAGAAACTGATTTTTTTTTAAACTAAAAAGAAAGACTTAGGAAAGGCTACAGTACTTCAAAGGATTTTTTAAAAGTAGTTTTGATATCTGATAGTTATGAAGTACAGACTAGGCAATGCAAAGGCAAGGAATGTCATTCTCTTTAAAGCTTCAGGCAATTTGAGTGATCCTTTGATGTAACATGTAGCACTACTAAGCTACCTCTGATAAATAAGCTGATATTATATTTACTTTCCCAGATGGTCAGCAGTATTGTAACCAATGGGAAAGATCTTGTATAACTGTGACTCAGCAACAGCATTTGCCAAAGTTACATGTAAATTATGTGATTGCAAAATGATGAAATTATTCATTAAACTTCCAAATGGCTCTGTTGCAAGATTTTCTAAAAGGCTGTACCAAGTCCTTTAAAACTCTAGTTTTGCCCTTGTCCTGTGAAATGTAATGAAGAATATTGACTGGTGTTTTGGAAAGGCTGAAAATGAGAATGAGTTCTTATTGATTCTGTCTTTTTTTTATAATAGTTTATGTAGCCAACCCCATAGTACAGCTGGTTTAATCTTTCAGTGTTTTAATGGCCATGAAATGCAAAACAATACTTTAAAACAGCTCTGAACCACTGAATTTATAGCATTATAGAAATTTGTATTATCAATATTGGCAGATGACTGTTAGCGTATTTATGTAACTGCTTGCTCAAGTAAACAAATTAACACCTGCAATAAAATAGCAGACAGATTAATATCGCCCAAATTTCTTTGTGCTTGTCTTCTGATATTGGCAATAGGCCTTTTGGCAATAGGACTTATAGCTTGGCTGAAATGTCAAGGCTTATGTAGAGAGCACCAAACAAGAATGCACAATTAATTGAGTTAATGGCACAATTACTTTGCCTGAAGAATGTAATTTATTACTAGTTGCTGCGTTGTGATAGTTTTCAGATCACATTCATGTAAAAACAGAACCTCTTCCACATGTTCTTTGAAATTATTTACGAAGCAATATAACCTGAGTTAACAATACGTACTTGATGATTTCATAGTATTTGAAAGCTTTAAAATACTTTCAAAAATAAGATTACAGATAATATGGACACTAATTGTTCATGAGTGGAAATTTTAGAAACACACAGGGAAAAGTTAATCAGGGCAATTGTAAGCAGTGTCGAGGATAACGTTAAAGTTATTCGCTAGCAGGAAGGTCAATGGGATGGTTAAAGAATGAGAAAGATGGATCAGATAGGGCTGAATCTTCTTAATCCATGCATGATGTTGACAAAACATGACAGAACTGGAAAAATGAGATTCTCAGTCAAGAAATGAAAGAACAGTAATGCAAGAATGTCATTAGTGAATTGCAAGTGGCCGATTTGCATACATTAACATCTTGCTATTTATTTATATGTAGCTTTCTATTCTCTCCTATGGCGGAGCGAAGCTAAATGGTGACAATTGCCAATACGAAAGTCAACGCAGCTACTTGGCAGCTCCAGCTTGCCACTTGCACCCTGTGGCTTCTATCTTCCCCAACATCTTAGGGCATGATTCATGGGTAGTGAACACTCGCAATCATGGTCCGCAAAGGTTGTGACACCAGACACGCACCAGCCTCACCACATCATCATGGTACATCTCCAACTCGATTAGAATAGCTCTCCACTTCAATGCTCACACTGACACCTTGCATTGCAATGCTGCTGCTAAACTGCTTTGTGAAGAGGGACAGACAGCTGTTTGATATATCAGGGCAGTGTACAATTCAAAGCCCCTTGTTTGCTCTTTTGGTGCCCACTTACTCTGCCTCTAAGGGGATTCAATGCAGGATGTATTGCAATTATTAAAATTTCAGGTTACAACAAATGGGGAGTAAGTGTGGCCTTACCTACCTTGCACACATCACTACAAAAGTGATGAAAAAAGGAATTGCGATACTTGCCTTTCTCAGAGGAGTCACAATTGAAAATATCATCAAAAGTATTTGTGGACAGAGGTCAGAGCTATTTTCAAATGGGCCATTTGATTCTGACTCTATGAAGTTTAGAATTTTAGCTGTCCAGTATCCCAGCTGATGTACTATAAAAAGGCTTTTAAAATTTGTCACTCCTGGGGTTACTTTACCAAGAATAGCAATTGTAACATCACCTGCTTTTCCCAATCCTCATTCCCAACTGGAATGAGGAAAGTGTTAAGGAGAAATTAAAATCTCTTCTTGACAAAACTGCAATTTTTTTTTTAAAAGTTTTATTTTTGCCTGCTGATAGCTGGAATCTTCTGCAACGAAAAGGAAATTTGTCCATACCCATCATTCATTCTGACATTTGATAATGTGTGTATTATTTACAAATGCTTTTTGTTTAGGAGCTCAAGCTCATAAAAAGCAAACTATCATTGTTGCTTGCTCTTATAAGAAAGGATCTACATTCAAAATGGATTAATCTCTCTTTAGATAGTGATAAACTGTGGCATCTTTACAATATTCTATTAACATCGTATTGTGTATGAGAACTGTTTGAAAAATACATTCTTAATTCTCAATCTTTTGGATAACCGCTGTCATGACATGGAAGCCCCACTGGTTTAGACTTGTGCCTACCTGGTGGTCAGTACACTTCATGTGTCTCACCATACCAGAATTCAGCTCCAACCTGGAACCTTAATGAGCTCAGGTAAGAATGAAGTCAGAAGTCCAAATATAGAGATTTTCCATTTGCAATACTATCCCTGATATTACTGACACTGTAAGGAGTTCATTTTTCCCTCCAACTGTTAGTACACCAGGTAGGCACAAGTTTATACAAGAATATGGCACAACTAAATTCTGGTCACTTTCTGGTGAGTTTGTTGGACTCCTACCTTAACTTATTTTTTACATAGAGGGTGGTTCGTGTGTGGAATGAATTTCCAGAGGAAGTGATAGATGTGGGTAAAGTCACAATGTTTAAAAGACATTTAGATTACTACATGAATAAGGAATATCTGGAGGGATATTGGCCAATTGCAGGCAGGTGGGATTAGTTTAGTTAGGGATTATGGTTGGCACGGACTGGTTGATACGAAGGGTCTGTTTCCGTGCTGTATGACTCTCTTTTCTGAGGAAGGATGCTCTTTCTCTCGAGGGAGTGCAGTGCAGGTTTACCAAGCTGATTCTGGGGATGGGGGATTGACATTTGAGGAAAGATTGACTAGGTTAGGACTGTGTTCACTGGAGTTCAGACAAATGAGGGGTATCTCATAGAAACTTATAAAACTCTAACAGGCCTAGACAGAGTATATGCAAGGAGAATGTTCCTGATGATAGGTGCATCCAGAACCAGGAGTCACAGTCTGAGGATTCGGGGTTGACCATTTAGGATGGAGATGAGGAGGCATTTCTTCACCCAAAGTGTGGTGAGCCTGTGTAATTCTTTACCACAGGAAGTAGTTGACGCCAAAACATTGAATGTATTCAAGAGATGGCTAGATATATCACTTGGATGAATGGGACTAAGGGTTCTGGGCAGAAAGCAGGATTAGCCTCTTGAGTTAGACAATCAGCCATGATGGTGATGAATGGTGGAGCAGGCTCAAAGGACTGAATGGCCTCCGCCTGCTCCTATCTTCTGTGATTTTATGTTTCTATAACTCAAGCAGATGTCTAACAGAACATTCGCCATGCCCCAACTCAACTTGCAAGGAAATTCAGGTTAGTGGTTGATTAAAGAATACATATTGGCAAGGATACCAGAAATACTGCCAGTTCTACGTTGAATAAAACCATACCATTGTAATGTCTGCCTGAATAGAAAGAAGCGATGTTCAAGATATGTCTGAAAAATTCCAATTTCAATGTGTAAAACCCTTTTCTAAAGTAATGCATCAAAGTTTCAACCAAGAATATGTGCTTGGGGCCACAAAGTTTTGATGCAGAGACAAGTGTATTACCTACGTACTATGAAATGATTCCCAACTCAAAAATAATGGGAGACTAATTCAATTGCTATACTTTTACACATAATAAAAGTTCCTTCTATGTTTCTGATCATCAAGATTTCACTAAAAAATTTAATCCTCATGTTTAACTGTAACTAGTACATCTCATAGACAACTCAGTTCTAGCCCATGAATACTGGAACAGTAATGGAAAATCTTCCAATCTCTCGTCTTATTTGAAGCTTGCAAATTTTGAACTTGTCCTTCAACATTTGACCAATGTCCATCATGAAGATGGTTATAAGAAATTTGGTCCCAATCAGCTCCAATAAAAGGCATTGTAAACAATTCAAGGCTGGCAGCTCTGTACCTAATAACACTCCTAGAAACAAGGTCAGTTGTTACATACTTCTAATGTTCACCAGTTATCTGAAAAATAGCTTTCATCTATCTGGATGTCCTTTACACTTTTACTTTTTTGAACAAACAAGCAATGTTGAAACTCTTGGTTTTGTTTATTGGCATGTTGTCATGTGATCCAACAGCAACAACTGATAGCTACACCATGAGTTGTCATAAGTGGAGCCAAACCACCTCTCCTGTTCACAAAGAATTTTAATACCTTTGATAAGAAAAATTCGAAACCGCAAAGCTGTTAAACTAACAGGACAAAGTGACCTGTCTCTCATTTTAAGGTGTTAATGTGTAGCAATTATACTCATTAATGCATATATTACTTAAAGGCAAACTTCAGACAGTTCTTTTTCAAATAGACAGACCATTCCTTTGATATTTAGTCACTCACATTACTTCATCTCACCTACACAGTAATAATAATGTTTTAAATGGTTTTTATCCACTCGCCTGGTTACAGCCATTAGTCTTTTTTGAGATCATTGGACTTCTTTTGTTATCAGCTGATACGATGGTACTTGCTCTTTGTTCTTTTACATATGTAGGATAATGGAAATGTCAACAAACAAAGCCTTTTGAACTGAAATAGCAAAATTACTGAGTTACTAAAACTTCAGAACAATAAGGCTCTCTTCTGCACTTGTGAAAAGACAGTTACAGCACTGCACACTAATCTGTATTACAATTGTCTAATGATCTGAATATTTGAACCACAACATTAGTCTGACACACCACTATGATGTGATTTCAAACTCAATTAGTGCACAGCCTTAAACCTCAAATTCTCAGTCACTTTTATCTTGGTGTTTGCTAGTTTTGTAGGTGGAGCCAGCTTTCAGCATTGATGATTTTGAAACCGGAGTAAATGTTCACATCAGCTTTATTTGTGTAACTTGTGCTTGAAATTCTTCCATAATGATTTAGCCAATATTGGCAAAATGCTTTGCTAAAATGAGCATAGTTTTGAGGAAACTCCAGGTTGCATTTCAAAGTGACTCTGATGTCACTTAATTTATTGACTTCAGTAAGTCTGTCATATTCCCACAACTGCCCATTTGGAACTTTAAAGCTTGACATGCAGAAGTACAAGCCCGGTATCTACTATAATCCACATCTGAATTTAAGGGCTGCAGAGAGGTTCTATTTATTCTTACACTGAATTGAATCTGCTTTATCAGATATCTTTTTGGCCAACATTTGACTGCAGGATCGTCTATTGGTATGACTAGAAACTGAGGTCTGCAGATGCTGGAGATCAGAGATGGAAATGTGTTGCTGGAAAAGCGCAGCAGGTCAGGCAGCATCTAGGGAACAGGAGAATCGATGTTTCGGGCATTAGCCCGAAACTATCCAATTAGTAAATAGCTAACAGCCTCAAAGCTTCATTCCTTGACTACTGTTAATTAATAATTCTATGGCCATAGTTATGTACTTTGCACTTGGAAATCAGCTGAGTGAGATTCATCTACTAAACCTCACAGACGTCAAAAGCTTCCAATTTTCTTTCCTGTAACATCAGCAAAAGAAAAATTGTTTTCTGCAGCTTTCTACCTGAGCATTGAAGAAAATTGACGTAGATACAAAAGATTTCTGAATTTACACGACTCCATGTAAAAGTTAAAAGTGCCCATCTTAGTAATAAAATACGCTTCCAACAGTTGTCACAATGGGAAAGTCTGTATAAATCTATCACACTATAAAATAGTAAGACTCTAGTTTTTGTCCAAAACAGTTTCAATCCTAGTCAAGCTGTGTCAAACAACAGTGTGTGGAGATGAGGAAAATTAGTACAAGCTGTTTTTACAACCTACTAAGGCTCAACTATAGAGCAGTATTAATAAACTAGCATTATTGTGTCATTGAGAAACGGGGTCTGATATATTAAACACTCCCAGGGCAACTCCCTCACAGTTCTATTCCAATCTGCTGCCACGAGAAATGGAGATGGTGGCGTCGGAGACATTATCTGTAAGGTATCATTTTGTGTATATGACGCTATTGGTCAGCTCTCCCAATTCAATGTTACTAAGGAATGCTTTGCAGGGTCAGCAGGAGTGGATTTGCCATTGTTGCTTTTGGTGCTTAAGTCAATATCATCTTTATTTTAGACTGTGTAGCAGTTTCATCAAACCGAATGGCTTACTGACCACTTCAGGGTTCATTTAAAGGTATTTTTGCTAAGATCTGGTGTCATGCATAGGACAGGCCAAGTAAGAGGGCATAAGTGAGGACTGCAGATGCTGGAAACCAGAGTCTAGATTAGAGCGGTGTTGGAAAAGCACAGCAGGTCAGGCAGCATCCGAGGAGCAGGAAAATTGACGTTTCGGGCAAAAGCCCTTCATCAGGAATGATGTAAGAGGGCAGACTTCCTTCCCAATAGTTCCATTGGTGGACTCTGACCCACCAGCATCTGCAGTCTTCACTTTCTCCTGATACATTTTCTAAAAATTGACAAACTTAAACACCCCCCCAGATTTGAACATTAGTCTGAACCTCTAGATTCCAAGACTGGTGACTTTACAGCCATGTTGTGGGCCAGAAGATGTAGGTTTAGCCATTCTTTGCCCCTTGAGGATATCTTGGACTGACCTGCTCTAATTGCATCCTCACTCGTTTGATCATCCATCCCCATCCCCTCACCTCTTCCCTGTGTCAGGGACTAAAGATCCCCATAAACTTTACAGTATGAGGCAGCACAGGGACCCAAAAGCTACTGCTCACAAATTGTCCCTATAAAGTATAATTTATTCAGGACATGCCCACCTAAAAGTATTTAAAGGATGTTAGATTTTATTGATGTTACTAGTGACTATTCCCATGGCTTTTCAATGGCTGCTCCCTAAGTTTTCAGTTCCGCTTTGCCAAGCTGGCAGTGATTATCCCAGATTCGGGTTAAAAACTATTCACAACTCAACATGTGAGATGGTGGCTCACCCCACATCTGTGCATGGAAGGATACTGGGTTAACTTAAAATCAGAACCATAATATAACCATTGCATTAAGTACCGTGCAGTCATCAAAAGATAAGCAAAGCATAAACACACCGTCATCAGCATGTTCACATGATCAAAGAGAAACAGGAGAAACACTTGCTATTTTTCCACTAGGTCCTTATCTAGATAACATTGTTATTGTTGACTTCAGCAATGATAGGCTTCCATTGTTACATTCTTTGCTAATGGCCCAGTCTGATTAGGATCTGTAGTTTGAAAATAAATGTCCTTAACCAAATCAATTCCCATCTGTGCTTGATGGATCCAACCTTAGTATCTGAATGATTTACTTTGTAGATTGTTTTAATCTAATAATGATGTTACAACCAAATCACTTTAAGATGTTTACCTGAATTGACACCATCTTAGGGTAGCTACTGGCTAATTAATTCAGATGCATTGAACAAATTTCAAGTTATCGGAGATTCTTTCAATAAATAATACAATACATGACAGTGCAGGAACAGGCCCTTCAGCCGACCAAGTTTGTGCCAATTCCTAATCTTTATTTAGACATTATTTCCCATTTGCAGTTTCTATCCCTTGTTCACATCATATTCATGCTTCTGTCAAGATACATCTTAAGCATTGCTAACGTGCCTGCTCCCACCACCTCGACTGGCAGTCTGTTCCAAGCACCGACCACCCTCTGTGGGAAAGATTTGCGCCACAGTTCTCCTCTAAATATTCTCCCTCTCATTTGGAGCCTGTACCCTCTTGTAGTTGACCTATCGACCCTGGGAACAAGCCTCTGACTATCCAACCCATCTATGCCTCTCATAATTTTGTAGACTTCTATCAGGTCGCCCTCAGCCTCTTCTTTTCAGTGAAAAAAATCTGAGTTTAGCCAGACTCTCCTCATAACTAAAACCCTCCAGACCAGGCAACATCCTGGTAAATCTTCTCTGTACCCTCTCCAAAGCATCCAAGGCCAGAAGTGCATATGATATTCCAAATGTTGTCTAACAAAAGCTTTATACAGCTGCAAACGTAACTTGCCAACTTTATATTCAATGCCCCAGTTGATGAAGGCAAGTGTCCTGTATGCCTCCTTGACCACCGTATCCACCTGTGTTTCCACTTTCAAGGATCTGTGTATTTGCACATCCAGATCCCTCTGTATATCAATGCCCCTAAAGGTTGGAGAAAGTTCATCATCTGAAAAGTGCATCAGTTGTTTACAATCATAAACCAATTCACATTTGCAACAACAAAGCTAAAACAATCAAGGCAGCAAGTGCATGCAAAAACTTCCAAATTAATTTATGTTACAAATACAGGTAGAATTTTCAATTTCTAAAAATCCATTAATAAGCAAAATATGTACGTAAGTAAACTCTGCCCAAGTTGGTGCACATCTCAGTTTCTGTCATTTTTTCAATGCCTAGAGTAATGTGCCTGATCAAATGTTTAAGAAATAGTCATGTCACGCTTCTTGTTTTTCATCATTTTTATATTATTTATACCAGTTCATGCTCTTGCCAATGGCAGACAAGAGCTAATCTGAGTGCCCCCAATGGTCTTCTCCCCACTTACCTGTACCCCAGGGCTCCACTACATACTGGAAAGTGCTGGCTAGCTGTAGTACTAGCAATAACCACTACTCCCAGCAATGCTGCTGGAACTGAGGAGCTACTGACCTCAGATTGGCCAAGAGCAACTGGAGGTCAGAACTCTGTCCTTAGAGATTCAGCCCCAAATTGTTTAGGTTTCTGAAAATGACCACTGTGGGTTCCCATTTGTTTTCTGCCCATTGGAAATGCGCACCAGCATGGCTATTAAATTCAATCTGGCATTTAGCAATGCTAGTTTTGCCCATATAACTAAGTTTGACAATTCAAGAAACCTCATAACCATGTGCAAATAGGACTTGAAAAAGCTTATACCCTCCACTGAAACATTTGTGCAAGATTCTACCCACAGTTCAAATGGTATCCATAACAATTCTGGCCATTGATGTATATAGCATCAAGTCTTGCTTGCTGAGTTCTGTTTTTGAAGTGAAAAGGTAAATGTTTTTCTCATTTATGTCTTATTCTCCTGTGCTTTCTTGCACCCTTGGCTGCATTTGACTCCAGGTACTAATTGTGTTTACTGTTGTCTTTTTTTTTGCTTTTTTTATCCTCTCTTTTCTTCAATTTTAAATGCAGGGCAGCTTTCACATGATGACAGGGTGGAAGTGGTGTAAAACTTTCAATGGCTGAGATTCTGTGCCCTTCACCATTGCCAGCACAATTGGACATTTTTTTCCCAGACTGAAGGTGGTTTGTCAGGATCCACTTAACCTATATCAATGCTAACAGCTTATATTTGTGCAATGCCTTTTACACAATAAAACATCCCAAAGCTCTTTACAAGAGCATTATGAAATTTGTATGGTACCAAGGCACATAAGGAGATACTAGGTCAGATGACCAAAAGCTTGGTCAAAGAGGTCAGTAGTAGCAACCATAGATTGAAACAGATGTCCCTTGAACATTTAATCAATAACTTTGAGATCCTGCTGGAGCCATGCAAGAGACAATAATAATACACTTGGGAAAACTCATCATCATATCCTGCTGCTTAGTCCATTGTTAATGATGATGGTCAAAGTGCATAAGGTCCCCAGGTACATTTGCCAGCAAAGTGTTTCTGTAAAGATGAAGGTATCGTAATTGCTACAAGGAATTATGAGCTTAGTCATTATGTTGCTGTCAGAGTTCAAATGATGTAAAAATGATGATTTTTTTTCCCTTTTGGTTTCTGAACATATTAGAGCCACAATATTCTGCTCCTGCTTTCAGCTCTCTTCTTGCTGCCCGTATGTATTATCAATGTGAGGATTCTCCATAGATTACAAAGGTTTGCAAGTTTTTGTAAACTAACTCCAATAAAAACAAAAGCCAGTTGATATTGCATCAATATTAACGTAGCCCATTCTCATACTGTTCTAGAAATGTAATTGACCAGAGGGCAGCTTCTGACTGTGAACTAATTGTTCTTCCTTATGTTTGGCTGTGAATACCTCACAAATTGTAGACAGAAAGGACATGATTATCAACTACACAATGGTTTTAGTTATTGGTATGTTTTTAATCAAGAAAAGCTTCTTTGTTGTCATTGTTAGAGTTCGAGTTAGTATACTGCATTTCTCTACTTGGGAAATTACCTCTTATACAAAATGGTGTTTATTTCCCTTTTATTATTTGTCTTGATATTCAATTATCCCTCAATTTACATTCAAAACTTGCTCCATAACACAATTGTCAAGTGTGTGGGTTGCCAAGAGCTATTATTTTATAGAGAACAGCAGGTGGCTCAGAGTATATTATGAAGCTGTACCATCCATTGGATTTAGATGGCATCATAAATCACAAAGCCATGGGCAAAAGGTTTATACAGTCAAAGAAAAACTAAGAGAGCACCATGATTGTGAAAACTTTCACAGACATCTTTTATAAGCTCACAATGTTTTTTTTAGCCTTTCTATTCACATTTTATTGCAGAAGATTCTTTCACAACCACTGCCAGTTCCTTTTCACCTTTACTATTGCAACTGTCAAGTTTGCCACATTATATTTGCAGACAGAAATCTATTTTCACAAAATTTGTAACTTTGGATGAAAGAACTCAGTGAAAAGTAAAGTGTGCCCCATTTTATGCAAAACGTTTGGGTTGAAATTGTTCTGTGACATTGACAACTGAGCACATTTGCATGAAATTCTTATTTTAACAAAGAGATTAGCAAAGACTATAAAATTGTTTTAGTTGTCAGTAAAAAAAATTACTTGCCATGTCTTATGGCAAGAAAATTTCACTGTACATTACCCTGACAAAATAACTATAAACTTAAAAAGACAACTGCTGCATTATATTTCCTTTTGACATGCTAACTAGTCTTAATCTGCAAACTCATGCCCAATATTCATCAGATTAAGAACCCTAAATTTGTTTTCTTTTAAATCCCTTATAATCATCAGAGTAATGTAACTTGTCCACACACCAGTTTGGCCTGAGTTTGAACCTAGGTTATAATAATGGTTGAATTATATTTTAACGCACTCTACATTTATTTAGCCCCCATATAACATACTGCAGTGCATTTTCTTCTTCACTGTTTGACAAAGTGGATAACCTACCTGTTTACAAATCATCCAGTTTTTCATTCTAATGATTTCAGTGAAGAAAAGTGAGGCAGGTTTTTTAACATGGTGCAATTTGACGAAATTACTGCCCATGTAGTGAAGACAGGAATTTAGCTCAATGCCTATTTAATAATCACCAAATGTTGACAACAAGTGCACAGATAAATCCAGTCCAACTAATGGTGAGGGCAGGGCATAGAGCAAAAGCAAAACACAACATGATATTGAAATTCATCTGACCATTTTTTACACAGTGATTTCTACCACCACATCTATTTGTCGCAAATACACTTTTGAATTCAAATTAAATTTAGTTAGCTCATTCTTTGACATCTTGCTTAAGTTGAATATGAAACCTACATTAAAAGCACAGTTTAGTTTATAATCTATTACTATACAAAGAGTGGAGTTAATTAACTTTAACGAAAATATTAATATTTCATAAACAAAATTACATTGCAGTGTAGTCAGTATTTCGCACAATAGTTTTAATTTAGCAGCTTCAGGTGTTTTGAGATTTGAACACACTTTTGAAAATATTAAATATAAAATGACGTTAGGTCAGCATTTGTTGCCCATCCCTAACTTCCCTCAAAATGAAGATAATGAGCCATTTTCCTGGATTGTTACAGTCCATGAGGTGTAGATTCACATACAATGCTGTCGTGGAGTAAGTTCCAGGAGTTTCACACGTCAGTAGTCGAGAAACTGTGATATATTTCTCAGCCAGGGTGTTGTGTTGCTACGAAGGGACATTGCAGAAGATGGTGCTCCCATCTATCCGTTATCATTTACCTACTAGGTATTAGCAGTCACATTTTTAAAGGTCCTCTCAAATGAGGTTTGTTGAGTTGCTTCAGTGTATATTATAGATGGTACTCATTGTTGGCGTAATGCATTGGTGGTGGAGGGGTTGAATGTTTAAGGAAGTGCTGATCTAGTGGACTGCTTTGTCCTGAATGTTGCTGAACTTTATGAGTTTTGTTAGAGCTACAGCTATCTAGTCAAGCAGAGAGCATTCCATCACACCCTTGACTTGTATCTTACAGACTTTGAGGAGTCAAGAGGTGAGTAACTCACTACAAAATTCTCAGCATTTGATCTGCTCTTGAAACCACAGCATTTAGATGGGTGGTGCAGTTCAATTTCTTGTAAAAGATGCTTGTGAGTGATACAGCTACAGTGACTAAGAAAGGAAAATAGTTAGATTCTCTCTTGTTGAAGATGGCCATTCCTAATTCTTGGATCGTGCAAATGTCACTTGGCACATATCGAACCAAACCTAAAGGTCATTTGGGACTTGCTGCTTATGGACACAGACAGCTTCAGTGTCAGAGGAGTTGGGAATGGTGCTGAAAATTGCTTCTGACCCTGTGGTGAAGGGAAGGTCAATGATGAAGCAGCTGAAGATGGTTGGGCCCAAGACATTATCTTGAGGATCTCTTGCAGTGGTGTCTTGGCACTAAGGTGCTTTATGACCAGCAACCATAGAGTCATAGAAATGTACAGCATGGAAACAGACCCTTTGGTCCAACCCGTCCTTGCCGACCAGACATCCTAACCCAACCTAGTCCCACCTGCCAGCACCCGTCCCATATCCCTCCAACCCTTCCTATTGACATAACTATCCAAATGTCTTTTAAATGTTGCAGTTGTACCAGCCTCCACCACTTCCTCTGGCAGCTCATTCCACACATGTACCACCCTCTGCGTGAAAGAGCTGCCCCTTAGGTCTCTTTTATATCTTACCCCTCTCACCCTAAACCTATGCCCTCCAGTTCTGGACTCCCCACCCCAGGGAAAAGACTTTGTCTATTTAAACTATCCATGCACCTCATAACTTTGTAAACCTCTATAAGGTCACCCTCAGCCTCCGACGCTCTAGAGAAAACAGCCCCAGCCTGTTTAGCCTCTCCCTCTAGTTCAAATCCTCCAACACTGACAACATCCTTTTAAATCTTTTCTGAACCCTTTCAAGTTTCACAACATCTTTCTGATAAGAAAGAGACCAGAATTGCACGCAATATTCCAACATTGGCCTAACTAATGTCCTGTACAGCCACAACATGACCTCCCAACTCCTGTAGTCCGTACTCTGACCAATAAAAGAAAGCATACCAAACGCTTTCTTCACTATCCTATCTACCTGCGACTCCATTTGCCGAGAGGTACGAGGGAGGAGTGAAGGACTTCTGGGAAGGTTTTAAGTGGGTGAGATCTAAACACGAGACCCTCCCACCCACCTCCTCTAACCTTATTAAGAGTCTGTAAACTCAGTAAGTTTTCAGATTTCTCTTTATTTTCTTCTCTTCCTTTGTTTAGTTCTGTGCGGGCTATCAGAGTAACAGGTTATGGATGTTAGGGCAGTTGCATGTCCCTCCTGCAGAAATTGGCAGGTGAGAGAAACTTCACATGTCTCTGCCGACGACATCTGCGGGAAGTGCACCCAACTCCAGCTCCTCGAAAACCGAGTTAGGGAACTGGAGCTGGAGCTGGATGAACTACAGATCATCTGGGAGGCTGAGGAAGAAATTGAGAGGATGTACAGGGAGGTGGTCACTCCCCAGATACAGGATAAGGATAGCTGGGTTACTGTCAGGAGGAGGAAAGGGAACCGACGGTCAGAGCGGGGATTCCCTGTGGCCGTTCCCCTCAGCAATAAGTATACCGTTTTAGATACCGCTGGTGGGGACAGCCTACCGGGGGAAAGCCATAGTTGTCAGGTCTCTGGCACTGAGCCTGGCACTGTGGCTCAGAAGGGAAGTGGGGAAAATAGAAAAGCGTTAGTGGTAGGGGACTAAATGGTTAGGCGGATTGACAGGAGATTTTGTGGTCAGGAACAGGACTCCCGGAAGGTATGTTGCCTCCCTGGTACCAGGGTCTGGGATGTCGCCGATTGGGTTTACAAGATTCTGAAGGGGGAGGGGGAGCAGCCAGAAATTGTGGTACATATTGGCACCAATGATATAGCCAGGAGAGGGAGCCAGGATCTGAAAAGTGACTACAGAGAGTTGGGTTGGAAGCTGAAGAGCAGGACGAGTAGAGTAGTGATCTCAGGTTTGCTACCGGTGCCACAAGATAGTGAGATGAGTAACAGTCAGCGAATGCAGCTTAACATGTGGCTGCGAGGCTGGTGCAGGAGGGAGGGCTTCAGATACCTTGACCATTGGGATACCTTCTGGGGAAGGTGGGACCTGTACATGAAGGATGGGTTGCACCTGAACTGGAGGGGCACAAATGTCCTGGGTGGGAGATTTGCTCGGGTGGTTCGGGAGGGCTTAAACTCGTTTGCCTGGGGGTGGGAATCGGTCACATGTCTGAGAGGGGGTCAGTTGCAGATGGGCAGTGACAGGATGTATTGAATCTATCAGAAAGTTTTCTCACGCGATGAAACAAAGGAATCAGTTAACAAAGGGATGTGTTGGCTTTAATGCAAGGAGAGTCCGAAATAAGAATGATGAACTTAGAGCATGGATCAGTACTTGGGGCTATGATGTTGTGGCCATAATGGAGATGTGGGTTTCACAGGGGCAGGAATGGTTGCTTGAGGTTCCAGGGTTTAGAACGTTTAAAAAGAATAGGTCGGGGGGTAAAAGAGGAGGGGGTGTAGCACTGCTAATCAAAGATTGCATCACAGCTACAGAAACGAAGGTTGTTGAGGAAGGTTTATCTACTGAGTCAGTATGGATGGAAGTTAGGAACAGCAAGGGAACAGCCACCGCATTGGGGGTTTTCTACAGACCACCTAATAGCAGTAGAGAGATTGAAGAACTCATCGGCGGGCAGATTCTGCAAAAATGCAGAAGTAGCAGGGTTGTTGTTATGGGCGATTTCAACTTTCCCAATATCGACTGGAACCTCCTAAGTGCAGATGGTTTGGATGGAGCTGTTTTTGTCCGGTGTGTTCAGGAGGGTTTCAGACCGACGAGGGGAGAGGCCATTTTGGATTTGGTGCACGGCAACAAGCCAGGACAGGTGTCAGACCTCTTGGTGGGAGAGCACTTTGTTGACAATGATCACAATTGCCTCACATTTAGCATAGCCTTGGAGAGGGAAAGGAGCAGTTTCTGAGGGAAGATATTTAATTGGAGAAAAGCAAATTATGACGCTATCGGACAGGAGTTGAGAAGTACTGACTGGGAGTAATTGTTCCATAGAAAGGGCAGAGCAGACATGTGGAGACTATTTAAGGAGCAGGTGTTGTGAGTGATGCACAAATTTTTTCCTCTGAGACAGGTAAGAAGGGGTAAGATTAAAGAACCTTGGATGATGAGAACAGAGGAACTTCTTGTCAAAAGGAAGAAGGCAGCTCACGTAAAGTGGAGGAAGCAAGGATCTACCACAGCTTTAGAGGATTATAGGCTTGCTAGAAAGGAGCTCAGAAATAGACTGAGGAGAGCCAGGAGGGGGCACGAAAAAGGCTTGGCAAGAAGGATTAGGGAGAACCCAAAGGCATTTTACTCATACGTGAGGAATAAGAGAATGATCAGGGAGAAGCGGAGGAACTTGTACGTGGAGTCTGGGCAGATAGGGGAAGCCCTAAATGAATTTTTTGCTTAGGTTTTCACCGAGGAAAGAGAACTTGTTGTAAATGAAAACTTTGAGGAGCTGGGATACAGTCTTGACCAGATCGAGATTGATTAAGTTGATGTGCTGGAAATTCTGGAAAACATTAAGACTGATAAGTCCCCAGGGCCACACCAGATTTATCCTAGGCTGCTCTGGGAAGTGATAAAGGAGGTTGCTAAGCCGCTGGCGAGGATATTTGCCCCCTTACTCTCCATGGGAGTCATAACGGAGGATTGGAAGGAGACGAATGTTGTTCCTCTTTTCAAAAAGGGTAACAGGGAAATCCCTGGCAATTACAGACTAGTCAGTCTTACGTCTGTGGTCAGCAAAGTTTTGGATAGAATTCTGAGGGATAGGATCTATGACTTTTTGACAAAGCATACCATGATTAAAGGCAGTCAGCATGGCTTTGTGAGGGGCAGGTCATGCCTCACAAATCTTATTGAGTTCTTTGAGGAGGTGACGAGACAGGTCAACAAAGGTCGAGCAGTGGATTTGGTGTATAAGGACTTCAGCAAGGCATTTAATAGGGTCCCCATGGTAGGCTCATTCATATAGTCAGGAAGCATGGGATATAGGGAGATTTGGCTATCTGGATTCAGAATTGGCTGGCTGACAGAAGGTAGAGAGTGTTTGTAGATGGAAAGTATTCTGCCTGGAGGTCAGTGTTGGGTGGGGTCCCGCAGGGCTCTGTTCTTGGGCCTCTGCTCTTTTTAGTTTTTATAAATGACTTGGATGAGGAGGTTGAGGAGTGGGTTAGCAAATTTGCAGATGACACAAAGGTTGGAGGTGTCATCAATAGTATCGAGGGCTATTGCAGGCTGAGAAATGGCAAATGGAGTTCAACCTGGATAAATGCAAAGTGATGCATTTTGGAAGGTCGAACTTGATTGCTGAATATAGGATTAAAGACCGGATTCTTGGCATTGTGGAGAAACAGAGGGATCTAGGGGTGCAAGTACATAGATCCCTCAAAGTTGCCACCCAAGTGGATAGGGCTGTTAAGAAAGCATATGGCATTTTGGCTTTCATTAACAGGGGGATCGAGTTTAAGAGCTGTGAGGTTTTGCTGCAGCTCTACAAGTCCCTGGTGAGACCACACTTGGAATATTATGTCCAGTTCTGGTCATCCTACTATAGGAAAAATACAGAGGCTTTGGAGAGGGTGCAAAGAAGGTTTACCAGGATGATGCCTGGACTGGAGGGCTTGCCTTGTGAAGAAAGTATGAATAGGCTCGGACTTTTCTCTCTGGAGAGAAGAAGGAAGAGAGGAGACCTGATCGAGGTGTACAAAATAATGAGAGGAATAGATAGAGTCAATAACCAGAGACTTTTCCCCAGGGCAGGATTGACTGGTATGAGGAGACATAGTTTGAAGATATTAGGGGGAAGGTATAAAGGAGAGGTAGGTTCTTTATGCAGAGAGTTGTGAATGCATGGAATACGTTACCAGCTGTGGTGGTGGAAGCAGAGTCATTAGGGACATTTAAGCAACTGCTGGGCATGCACATGGATAGCAAGCAGTGAATTGAGGGGTGCATAGGTTAAGTTACTATATTTTACATTAGGATTAAACCTTAGCACAACATCGTGGGCCAAAGGGCCTGTTCTGTGCTGTACTTTTCTATATTCTATGTTCCACTTTCAAGGAACTATGAACCTGTACTCCAAGGTATCTTTGCTGAGCAACACACCCTAGATCATTACCATTAAGTGTATATGCCCTGCTAAAATTTGCTTTCCTAAAATGCAGCACCTCGCATTTACCTGAATTAAATTCCATCTGCCACTTCTCGGCCCAATGGCCCATCTGATCAAGATCCTATTGTAATATAAGGTAACCTTCTTCACTGTCCACTACACCTCCAATTTTGGTGTCATCTGCAAACTTACTAACTGTACCTCTTATGCTCGCATCCAAATCATTTATTAAATGACAAAAAGTAGAGGACCCAGCACCAATCCTTGTGGCACTCCACAGGTCACAGGCCTCCCATCTGAAAAACAACTCTCCACCACCACACTCTGTCTTCTAACTTTGAGCCAGTTCTATATCCAAGTAGCTAGTTCTTCCTGTATTCCGTGAAATCTACAACCATTTTCCTTTGCACTAGTTACAATTTCAGCAAGTTTTCCCTGCGATTTCCATTGACTCCAGTTTTGCCACGACTCCTTGATGTTCTGGTTCTGTTCGCCAAGCTGGGAATTTGTGTTGCAGGCATTTCATCCTCTGTCTAGGTGACATCCTCAGTGCTCGAGAGCCTCCTGTGAAGCGCTTCTGTGATGTTTCCTCTGGCATTTATAGTGGTTTGTCTCTGCCGCTTCCGGTTGTCAGTTCCAGCTGTCCGCTGCAGTGGCCGATATATTGGGTCCAGGTCGATGTGTTTGTTGATAGTATCTGTGGATGAGTGCCCTGTCTCTAGGAATTCCCTGGCTATTCTCTGTTTGGCTTGTCCTATAGTAGTAGTGTTGTCCCAGTCGAACTCATGTTGCTTGTCATCTGCGTGTATGGCTACTAAGGATAGCTGGTCGTGTCGTTTCATGGCTAATTGGTGTTCATAAATACGGATCGTTAGCTGTCTTCCTGTTTGTCCTATGTAGTGTTTTGTGCTATCAACAAACGCATCGACCTGGACCCAATATATCGGCCACTGCAGCAAACAGCTGGAACTGACAACCGGAAGCAGCAGAGGCAAACCACTATAAATGCCAGAGGAAACATCACAGAAGCGCTTCACAGGAGGCTCCCGAGCTCTGAGGATGTCACCTAGACAGGGGACGAAACGTCTGCAACACAAATTCCCAGCTCGGCGAACAGAACTACAACAATGAGCACCCGAGCCACAAATCTTCTCACTCCTTGATGCCATATTTGGTCAAATGCAGTCATGATGTCAAGGACAGCCAAACTCACCTCTCCTGTGGAGATCAGTTTATTAAAGGAGATTTGGAAAATATGGAATATGCATGTATTAATTGCTAAAAACAGAAAATTCACAAATAATTTAAATTATTAGAAGCACGTGATGTCATCTTCATCACTGAAAATAACCTAGTAACTTATTTCCACAAATATGGCATAAGTATTCTAAATCTAATTTCATTTCAAAATTGAAAATATTAAGACAGTACAATTTTACATTTCAAAATATTAAAATTTAATTTGGTTATTTTAAGTTTGTAGAATAACATATTGTGTTTGTTACCATAGTGATCTATCTTTGTAGTAGCAGAAATAGATATTTTCCACGTTTGCTTAATGTTCTTTGAGATCAGTGATTATTTATACAGATTCTTACTTGGGAAATTAAAGAGGTAACGTAGAATCAATAAAAGTCTCAGCATTAGGAGTACTGCTCTTTTACAGTTATGTTTATGTTCTGGACATAATTTCAAAGTCTGCAGATATCATAAAATTTGTAAATGTAATAAATCACTATAAAGATAACACCAGACTTAAGGAGCATATTGACCGTCTGCTAAAATGGAAAGAAACATGACAGGTAGAATTTGACAAAGAAAACTCTAAAGAGATACATTTTAGTAGGAGAAATTAGGTGACTTTTAATGTATCAAGTTGGTGGGATCTATAATGTATTGTCTGAAAGGATTATGAATGCAGACTACATTATAACATTCAAAACCAGAAAAGAGAGTGCTTGGAACAAAAGACCAAATAAATGGAACAAGCTTGAAAGACTGAATCACTTTTTGACCTAATACTATTACATGACTCTTAAGAAGTGAATATTAACTCACTAAGGTGCACAGGTTGTATCAGGTAAGATGGTAAAATTTTATAAGGCTCAAAGTTAACCATAACCAGCCATCAATCTTTCAGGTTCAGTGGAGGTACAGTAAAGGACAGACAGCAAAACCACTCACATAAGATGAATTTTCCATTTAATTTTTTAAAATCTGGCTAGCAGTTTCGACATCAGTTTGTTTCATTTTCCAGGCTTTGGGAAGCCGAGCTAAAGGGAGGTGAGGATATCTTTAGGGAAACAATAGCTTTTGCGGCATGGCTTGAAAAAACAAGAGCGGCTCCCTGCTCTCCAAACCTTAACTTTGCCTTTCCTCAGGGTAAGATACCATCTCCTTCAAGTGAATACTCTCTCGGACCCCAATATAAATTCCCAGGCCTACGTTTATTGGCCATTCCTAATTGCATGAAGGGTTGTTAAAAGTCAACCACATGCCTATGAATCTGGAATCTCATGTAAGCCAAAGCAGATAAGGATGGCAGATTTCTTTCCCTACAAGGCATTAGTGAAACAAATGGATTTTTGTAACAATCAACAGCGGTTTCATCATCAGTGGACCCTCATCTAAAAAAGTAAAGTAAGGACATAGCCCGCAAAAGCAAAATGGCAATCTGAGATAATGGGGATGATTTTCAATAACTCTCCATCTCATCTTCCATATGGAAACTGGCTATTCAACATTGAGGGAAAACATTAATCATGTGTTGGCTGCCTGGAACTCACCGCAAATCATTTTCATATGCAGTAGTTGCCCCGCCCCCACCCGGATACGGAGATCGCCCTGATCTTAAAATGGGCATCCAATGCTTATGCAAGAATCTCATTGCTTATCTAAATCAAGCATTCTACAATGACTCTGTTTAGTACCAATCCATAATATCCAGGCATGCTTCCCTCAGTGGTACCTGAGAGAGGCAAGCCCAGTGATTCAATAACAAACAGTGCCCGTCACTCAAAAACAGGGCGTGTGATTTTCGAGGATTCGGTCAGTGCACTAAAGTTGTGACGGCCCCTCCAAAATCAACTCCTGTGATATTCATCTGAATGCACACCCATCCTGGGACTGCCTCCTGCCCACATTTCTTCTGTTCATTCCAAATAGGCTCTGTGATAATGCTAGGCAAAAGTGAGGACTGCAGATGCTGGAAATCAGAGTCTAGATTAGAGTGGTGTTGGAAATGCACAGCCAGTCAGGCAGCATCCGAGGAGCAGGAAAATCGGCGTTTCAGGCAAAAGCCGATGTTCACAGCCATTTGTGCCTCTGCATTAGTAAATTGTTCAAAATGTGTGAACTGTTTATTGTTAGCATGAAAATAGCATGAAGATGTTCTGCTGCAGCCAGTAGGGGAGGGCAGCAAAAATGTGGTCTTCTTCACTTCCAGATCTGGTGAAAGTTCAAAACTGACCCCATGTTTGTTGCAATTGCAAAATATTAATAGCTACTCCAGTAATACCGGTGCATTTTCAGTTTCAAGTTTTTAATTATGCTCAAGATCTGACATTTGCATGGCAACCAAAGATTTGATAATGCTTAAGAACATGATTATAGCTCCAAAAAGTTATACTAAGACTTGGAACTTAAATTCTATGGGCAGAATGTTATACGGGCCAGAATCTCATGAGCTCTTGTAAGAAATCTAGGAGAATTACGTGAGAAGTCCAATGAGGCTTGGGATTTGGGAGCACCTACCTGCACTGTCCACTAAGTTACAGGCATTGAGATGAGATCCTCATTAGGCAGCAGCACGATGCCTAATAACAGGGATTTCCACTTGTTAACAACCTTCTGAACAACAATCTCACCTCAGTAACATGCAGCTTCCTAACCTACACCCACAGTAAGAAAACTTAATGGCAACAATTCCCATCATGTAAGTCTGACTGTGTTCCTGGCTACTCTATTTCACCACATGCTCCTGTGGGCTGCCATCTTGGATACTCAACAACAATATCTCAGGGCACACTCCAGGGCACCAGCCATATGTATCCTTTATCCATGGATGCTGGCATTCAAGTCCTGCCAACCTTTCAGAACATTCATTATACCTGTTGATTCAATTGTAGACTGCTTCTACACTTTAATACTACACCTCGGAGCACACTGGCAACTAACAATGTAATACAGTTGTATAGACACATTACACTCAAGGACATGCACCCAGCTCCACACTAGACCAGGCAGCATCTCCAGGTTGCTCACTTCCTCACTTATCACTGATTCACTTTGAATCTACCTGGAAGCTACCTGTACTGCCTTGCCTTTTTTTGCACATTGGCCTCTCAGCCAAACCTACCAGGCTCATAGTGTTTCTGCCTTATATTGCCTTTCAGTGCTGACACAAAGCCCAGGAAGCTTTTCGTGGATGTCAGCACTCAGGTCAAGGCAAATACCTTCCAGTTAGTGAGCCAAGGGTAAGTTAAGGGTAGCCTCCCAATATCAGTCCAGAGGCATGGACACTTGGGATGGTCACAGCCAGGATCCTGTCTCCCTCAGGGACTGAGAGGCTGAATGTCTGGCAATCCACTAGCTTGTTTGTCTCTTTTTACCCCATTGAGAGCTGTTTTCCTCCTGGAATGCGAAAAGGGCAGGATTAAGTAAGAAGAAAGTGGGTAACACAGCTGTTATTGTTAGTGCAGCTGTGGAAAAAGAGGTGAGTTTTCCCGAGCGAGCGAATAGACAGTACAGAGGGTGTGTAGGATTGGTGGTGCTGGGTGCTGGTGTGAGTGAGAGTGAGGCAGGGAAGATGTTGCATGCAATACTGATAGTAATAGAATGTGAGTTTTGGTGGGATGTATATGCATATGTGCAGTACCAAAGGTAAAATAAATGTGAGATAGCAGAGAGAAGTTGGTGGTTGTTACCCTGGTGGAGAGGAGATGTTCATTGATTTTCTTCCTATTATGCGAAGTATTATTCCAGATGGCTGAGACCTGGATGGAACCTTGGCCTAGGTTGATTGTTGGGAGTCATGGTGTTTACTGCCAGTCCTTAGGGAAAGGACAACCCTCCTCTGCACTACCCCATACATCAGGGCATCTGGGTCCCTGCCCATTTCACTGTTCTTGGTGTAATTGTTTAAGACATTATAAAAATTTAAGGATAAAGACTCAAAAATAGATCTACAGTAGATTTAGAACAATTCCAGCTATTTTATCAATATTTTAGGATGAAAGTCTTTCATTTTAGTGGTAGTTCTAATGAAAACCAAATGACCTTTTTCCTAAAGGCAGATGCTGCCTGGCCTGATGAGAATTCTCTGTTTTTATTGCAGATGTCCAGCAATTGCAGCACTTTTTTCCCCACTCATTTGGTGTTGTCTATGAGTTCCACACTTTTTGATTTTGGCAAGAGATTCCTAATAGAGATAATCCACATTCCAAACACTGCCAGAGCTAATTCAGCTGAAAAGTGGCTTTGGATATGGCCTATCTCTTGGTATGCTTTATTTTGTTAAGATAAGGAGCAAGATGGTATTTTTAAATGGCATCATAGCCAATTGATTGTTCACCATGCTGCATTGTGTCTGCATGCAGTACTTCTGAAATTTTAGAAACTTGTAAATTGGTTTGATTTGGAGTCACTGCCTGGGTTTACCAGGTGTGTGGATTACACATAAATGGATAGATGGACAATGCGGTCCTGGGTGTGTGAAGCACACATGTCTGCATCTGTAGACAGTGCTTGTCTGGAGCAGCTCCAGCATGTGGAAGCACAGGGAGGGAGTCTGAACAGATGTAGAGACATAAGAATTCATATTGCAAGATGATTTTGGCAAATCTATGAGTCCAGAGTGTCTGCAAAATCTTGAAGGTAATGTAAACCATCTCCCAGCAGTGAAATTACATTGCAGAGCATTGCATCACTCATTTTATCTGGCTGCTTTAAATCTTTGTATGTTGTCAACCAAAAACGTAAACATTGATCTCCTGGACACTGCTGCAACTGCAAAACATAATCTCTTATGAAAAGAAAATAATCTCTTTACTGCCTCTTTGGTTTCAAATATGGTATACCTGATTGTTGTAGTGACAACAATAAAACAAGAAATGTCATTGTCTCACACATGTTTAAACATTTAGAGCAGAACGGCCTTACTTTATTGCTGAATCTTTTGTCCTATACAACTGATGAGGTCTATGTCAATGTAGAGAAATACAGTCAGCTTAAAAGAAAGTGAACCTCCTTAAAAATAAAATTATCCAAGTTGGCTGTTTAGATTAGATTACCTAAAGTGTGAAAACAGGCCCTTCGGCCCAACCAGTCCACACCAACCCTCTGAAGAGCAACCACCCAGACCCATTTCCCTCTGACTAATGCACCTAACACTATGGGCAATTTAGCATGGCCAATTCACCTGACCCCCACATCTTTTGGGCTGTGGGAGGAAACCCACACAGACACAGGGAGAATGTATAAACTCCAAGCAGACAGTCGCCCAAGGCTGGAATCAAACCTGGGACCCTGGTTCTATGAGGCAGCAGTGCTAACCACTGAGTCACCGTGCTGCCCTAGTTCGATGCAATTTATAACTATGCCAAAAACAGTGTGAAAGGTTTGAATTTGATGTCAAATATCTTACCTTAAAAATATATGATGATTCTTTTTTCCTATACTGTTTTTCAACATTGTAGAAATTGGGTATAAGGACTCCAACTCCCCCATGTACTACCAAGTTAGCTGTCTATTTTACACAATGTAGACTGACTCCTGGATAGTAGGTTGTATTGAAGGCATAAGATTGAAAAGCAAAGATGAACTGGGACACATTTGACAAGGTATTATGGAATCTTTTTCATTTTGCTACTTCTGTTTTGTTCATAGAGTCATACAGCCCAGAAACGTATCCTTTGTCCAACCTGTCCATGCCGAACATAATCCTAACTGAACTAGTTTAACGTGCCTGCTCCTGCCCACAGCCTCCCAAACTTTTTCTATACATGTACTTATCCAAATGACTTTTAAATGTTGTAATTGCACCTACATCCATCACTTCCTCAGGAAGATCATTCTACACGTGAACACCTTCTGTGTAAAATATTTGCCCCTCGTGTCTTTTTTAAATCTTTCTCTTCTCACCTTAAAAATGCACCCCCTTCTCTTGAAACACCCCACCCAAAGGAAAAGACAACCGCCATTAACTCTGTCTATACCCTTCATTATTTTATATTAGTGAAGGACTCAAACACTAGAATACCATTATACTACTTGCACAGAAGTATAGATAGACTATGTGGACAAAATTCTAGCAGATGCAGTTCAATGTAAATAAATGTATCCACTTTGGACCAAAAAATACAGCTCAGGATACATTCTAAATTGTATGAAGTTAAATACAGTGGATATCCAGAGACTTGGGAGTTCAGGTGCATCGATCTTTAAAATGTTATGAACAGACATAGAAAAAAAAATCAAAAATGCTAATGGAATGCTGGCCTTCATATCTGGAGGCAGAGGTTATGGTGCAGTTATAGAAATGCCTGGTTAGACCCCACTTGGAGTACAGTGAGCAGATCTGGGAAGGATATATTGGCCTTAGAGGGAGTACAACATGGGTCTATGAGAATAAAATCAGGACTCCAACGGTTAAGTTACAAGGAGAGACTGTACAAATCAGGTCTGAGTTTTCTAGAATTTAGAAGATTAAGGGGTGTTCTGATCAAGGTCTTCAAGGTGTCAGCAAGTATTACAGTGTAGATAAAGATAAACTTCTTCCACCGAATGGGAATTCTAGAACTAGGGGGCACAGCGTGAGAATTAGGGTCAGACCTTTCAGGGCAGATGTTTGGAAGCAGCACTACACACAAAGGGTCGTAGATGTTTGGAATTTTCTTTCACAAATGACAGTGGCTGCAGGAGCTGGTTTCAATTTTAAATCTGTAATAGATAAATTTTTGTTAAGTAAAGGTATTAAGGGATTTGGGCCAAAGGCAGTTAAATGGAGTTAGACCACAGACCAACCATGATCTCTTTAAATAGTGGAACAGGACTGAGGGGCTGAATGACCTACTTCTGTTTTTATGTTCCAATGTTTCAATGTTCCTGTGCTGTATTGTGTACAGTTTTTCTTCTAAATTGTAGGGTTTGATAAAGGATAATTCTAATGACATAGGCAGGAAGAATGATGAGCTCATGAAAAGGGAGTTCAAGGAGTTAGGTGCTAAGTTGAAAAGCAGGACCTCTGGGGTTGCAATCTTGGGATTGCTCCTTGTGCCACATATCAGTGAGGCTAGGAATAGGAAATTAATACAGTTAAATATGTGGCTAAAGAGCTGGTACAGGAAGGAGGGTTTCGAATATATGGGTTATTCGGTTGTCTTCCGGAGTAGATGGGAGCTGTATAATGATGGGTTGCACCTAACTGGAGAAGAAACAAAATCCTGGCAGGGAGGTTTGCTAGTGCCACTCAAGAGGTTTAAGGTAGTGTGGCAGGGCTTGGGAACCAGATCAAGTGAAATGACCGAGAAGGAATTAGAGACTAAAGACAGTCAGACCAAGAGGATGAACAGACCGGGAGAGATTACTGAACACTGTGGGACTGGCAGAGTGAAGTGGATTTGTTTTAATGTGCAGAGTATGGTATGGAAAATGAACTAGAACTTGGATCAACGCATATAACCATGATGTTATAGCTATTACAGAGACTTGGTTATGAGAGGGACAAGTTTGGCAGCTTAAAGTTCCAGAATTTAGATGTTTCAGGTAACATAGAAAGGGATATAAAAAAAAGGTGTGGGAGTTGCATTACTGTTTAGGGAGAATATCACAACTGTACTGATGAAAGATACCTTGATAGACTTGTCCAGTGAGGCCATGTGGATAGAGCTCAGGAATAGGAAGGTTGTATTACTGTCCTCCCAACAGCCAGCAGGAGATAGAGGATCACATATTTGGATAGATTATGGCAAAATGTGAAAACAACAGGATTCTAATGGTGGTTAAGTTTAACTTACCAAATAATGACTGGGACTCCCTTAGTGCCAGGGGCTTGGGTGGAGGTGGGTGATTTTTTAGATGCATCCAGGAGGGTTCCTTGAAGCAATATGTAAATAGTCCAATGAGGGAAGGGATCATATCATTAGAAAGTGAAGACTGCAGTTGCTAGAGATCAGAGTTGAGAATGTGGTGCTGGAAAAGCATAGCAGGTCAGGCAGCATCTGAGGAGCAGGAGAATTGACATTTTGAGCATAAACCCTTCATCAGGGGTTATATTATACCTGATATTGGGGAATAAGCCTACTCAGGTGATCAAAGTTTAACTGGGGCAACATTTCGATAAACTTTATGGATAAGGATAAAGTAGTCCTTAGGAGAAAGTACTAAACTTGGGGAAGGTTAACTACCACAATATTAGGCAGGAACTGAGGAAAGAAGACTGGGGCAGCCGTTTGAGGGTAAATCCACATCGGTCAGGTGGGAATCTTTTAAAGGCCAGTTAATTAGAAATCAGGCCCGGTGTGTTCCTGTGAAAGTGAAGAATAAGCATGGCAAATTTGGTAACCTTGGATGACATGACAAATTGAGAGCTTAATCAGAAAGAAAAAGGAAGTATTGTTAAGGATTAGGCAAGTGAGGACAGACAGAGCCCTTGAGGAATGTAAAGAATGCAGGAAAGAACTCAAGCAAGATGTTAGGAAGGCAACGCAGAGGATAAAGTGGTTAAGAAATCATATAGCGTGCTTGCTGTCATCAGTCGGGGCATAGACTATAAAAATTGGCAAGTCATGTTGCAGCTATATAGAACTTTAGCAAGGTCATATTTGGACAATTACATACAGTTCTGATCGCCATAGTACTAGAGACTGTGGAGTTTTGGAGATGATACAGAAAAGATTTACCAGGAAATTGCCTGGTTTTGAGGGTATGTAGTATGAAGATAGATTGGACAAATTCAATTTAGTTTCACTTGAATGACAGAAGCTGAAGGCCAACCTGATAGTGGTTTGCAAAATAATGAGATGTATGGATAGAATATTTTACCCAGGGTAGAAATGTGAACTACTAGGGGACATAGGTTTATAGTAAATGGGGGGAAGTTAAAGGAGATGTGAGAGGCAAGTTTTTTTACACAGAAGGTGCTAAGTACCTGGAATGCAGGAGGTAGTAGAAGCAAATACAATAGCAACATTTAAGATGCATCTTGATAGATACATGAAAAAGCAGGGAATAGAGGGATATGGATCGTGTAGAGAAAAAAAGGCTTTTAGATTAAAAAGGTGTCACTTGTTGATGCAGCTTAGTGTGCTGAAGGCCTGTTCCTGTGCTTTTGTTCTTTGTACTTTGGACAATTAGCTCAGATCATTTGAGGCAATAGAAACAAAATACCATGAATGTTGAAGATCTGAAATAAAAACAGCAAGTTCTAGAGAAATTCAGCACATCTGACAGTACCTGTGGATACAGACTGGGCTGGATTTTCTGAGGAATGACAATCACAGACAGATTGGCTCACTGTCCTCTTTCCTTTCGTTACAGTAGAAGAGCCCTGCATTTCTGACAGGAGATTCTGCTCACGGCGCCTTCAGAAATGTGGAGCACAACTGCTATGCTTCTCATAGTGCAGAACAGCTGGGAGAAGGCAAGCAACTCCTTGTTTTTCAGAGCAGTCAGTTTCCATATTCTGTAATTCAAAATTCCAGCATCACAGATGACCACTTTGACAGCTTCAGATTGATGAGTCTGGCATGGGAGATATGGTCAGATCTGACGCTGGGGCTGGGAATTTGTTGAGTCCTGCAGTTAGAGGGGGTTTTCAGGTTGGGCTCAGGTTGGGGTGTCAGAGATCTAGGAGGAGCACAATCATTAGTGTGTGAGGTAAACTGGATGGTCAGTTGCGTAGTTACTTAGAGGTTAGACTAGCTTCTTTTATAATTTAACTTTTTCTGAGTAACTATTAACTCCAGCAGAAATCTCTAAACTCTTCAACCTAAATTAATATTTTTGGAGGAATCCAGGTATAGGTGAATTTGTATTGGAAACCTCAAATCCAGGGCAAAGCCTTCAAAGCCTGCAACAATGGGCATTCCCGCAGTTCCCATCTCCATTTCAGAAATTGTTATGTGGCCATTGGGAAAACCAGGCCAATGTTTCAAATCCACAATTCTTCTAGAGAGTCACTGCTCTCGAGTGAAGGAGAGAAAATTCAATTTAATTTAAAGGAATGTTTAAGACTGGATCAATATGAATTGCATACCTTGAAAAGTGGCATGAATGCAGGACATCTGCTTTCAAACAGAAGTCAATTATCTCACTAGTCAATGAAAAGAAATGGCTGCTACACTCTGAGATGAGTTTTGACAAGCTACATGATTACTACTGCATTTTATGGTAAAAAGGATGAGAAATTTCCAAGGAGAACAGCTTTATCAGTAAGGTGGACGTTTTCAAATGAGCACCACGATATGAAAAGATCTATATGTTTAATCTTTTCTTGTTGTTACAACATGTGTTCAAATGAATACTGGAGAAGGACTTTCAACTTAATGACATGGATTTATAGCAAAGTAAGGAACATCACGTGACAGCAGAGTTAGAGTTGTCACTCCATTACGGCACGCCTTGTTCTGACTTTATGTCAAAAACTCTCTGGAGTTACGGAAAGCAACAAGACCCAACTAAAGCACCTGATTCAGAATAAACTACAAGCAAAGGCATTGAGCAACAGGGAAAACAAGTCTTCATAATTTCAGTGTAACAACCTTTACATGTTGCAACAATTGTGTCTTAAGACTGTATGTCATGAGGCTGAACATCCAGGAATACCTCCAACTGAAATTGGCAATTGTTATCATTGGTTCTAAGAAACCTATTATCCATGGTGTAGCTCCTTCCTGATCCGGATTACCAGATTTTGGATTGCCACTTCCTAAATAGCATCCATCGTTGAAAGGATTTTAGACTTTACATTTCATCTACATAATGACAATGACAGAACTTCAAAGTAATTAATTGTATGCAAAGTGCTTTTAGAAAATCCTGAGAAATGTGACAAGGTGCTGTATAAATACTTGCTACTGGGAATAATTTTAACATTTAGCTGCAGGAGAAGAATAGGGGTGAGAGGATGTTTGCTGATGTTGAATACCCAGCCTAACTTCAATGAAAAAAGTACTTGGGCTCCATGTAAAATGGGTGGCCAAGTTGTTATGTAGAATTTCCGACCTAGTGTTAAAAAAATTAAACAATCATCACTTCTGTTGTACAATTCATTTGTGACAAGTATAAAGGAACCCTGCTACTTGTGATATCTGCAAACAAATTTACTGCCAGAAAGTCATAGTGGGTTCAACAAAGGCAAAGCCACGTGTCACATGATCTTACCCTTCAGCAAATATAAGAGAAATGCTGCAAACAGCAGATGTGACTATTGCTCCTTTGTTGATCTGACAAAGGCCTGTGGAAAGCCTTAGCCAAATCTCTATGTTCAGATGGAACTGTAAATCATACAGTGAAGTTTCAGGCTGGTACTACAGCCAGAGTTGCAGGGCACATTGACTCTTTTTTCACAAGTAATGTGAAAGAAAGCTATCATGGCCAATGGACTTGCTGCCATGCTTTCTGGGGCATTTGATGGTAATCTTGATTGAATATACATCTAATTCAGAACATATGGCTATCTCTTCAACCTGAGATGCCTGTAACATTCAATAAGGAACCAAAGATACAGAAAGCTGAAATACAAAGAGGTTTTGGGGTTACTCATGCACAGAAATGCAGAAAGCCAGCACACAGGTGCCACAAGTAATCAAGAAGGCTAATGGAATATTGGCCCTTATTTCAAGGTGTTGGTATTAACAGTAAGGAAGACTTATTGCAGCAGTACAAAGTGCTGATGAGATGAAAATTGGAGTACTGTGAGCAGTTTTGGTTCCCTTATTTCAGGAAAAGTCTAATTTTGTTGGAAGTATTTCAAAGAAGCTTCACTTAGATGATGCCTGCTAAGGAGGGGTTATCTTATGAGCAATGCTAAAAAGGTTGGGACTCTACTCACTGGAGTTTATAAGAATGAGAGGTGATCTCATTGAAACATATTGGATTCTTAAGGAGTTTGACAGGGTAAATGCAGAGAGGATGTTTCCCCTCATGGGAGAGTCTAGAGGACTAGTCTTAAAATAAAGGAGCACCAATTAAAAATTGAGACAATGTGGAAGTTTTTCTCTCAGAGGGTTGGGAGTCTTTGGAATTCCTTGCCTCAGGTTGCTATTTAAGGCTAAGACAGATTGTTGATCAGTAAAGGAATCAGGGCTTATGGGGAAAGGGTAGGAAAGTGGACACCAAGAATGTTGGATCAGCCATGATCCTATTGAATGGCAGAGCAGGCTTGAAGGGCCTGTTCCTGTACCTAATGGTAATTTGCAGAATTTGTTATTTGCCGATGACTATGCCCTCAAGTCACATCGAGATCATGAGTCATTGCTCAAAAGTGGCTGATGACACTGGGCAACAATCAACTCAACTAAAAGAGACACATCCGACCAATGCCCACTAAATTCTGACTATACCTCTCCCTACTATAATTTTCAATGAAATAACCCTGGAGGCGGCAGTAATCATCATCGATTTCAGAAGCACAATCCCCAGAAAAGCCTACTTTTACAGCAAAGTGAGAAATAAGATTGTCAGACCAAGTCCTGCGTTTGCCCGTTTATGGAAATGTCTATGGAGGATTGGCAGTACAACAAAATGTACTGCATACAACATGTGGTAATACCTACTTTCCTTTATGCACTGAGACCTGGATGACCAGTTTAACTTGTTCCACACAAGATGCATTTGAAACATCATGGACATCAAATGAGAACACAAAGTGTCTAATACGGAGTACTTCAAAGAGCAGAAAGGTTTGAAATTGAAGAAATCATCTTCAGAGCCCGTTCTATGCCGTTCAGATGGCATAGAAATGTATGTGCATGACTTATGATAAAATCCCGAAAGGTGTCATGCGTTCACAACTGAAACTTGGACCCAACCTGCAAAGTCAGCAAGATGAAGGTCCTTTGAAGGTGAATCTCAGGAACTGTGGCATATCTACCATGGATTGGAAGAAGAATGCACAATGAATAAAGAAATAACCATCTTGAGCAGCAATGTCAATTAGTAACATAATTTCCTGCGAACACTGAGCAGGCAGCTAAGGACAAAGGACAAGTTAGAAAAACCAAGCAGCACCAACAAAGTTAAACAATTAATTCTTGCCCACACTGTGGAAAACTATGCAGGTCTCCATTGGGGTACACATAGAATGCTCAACAGATGACTCTATGAATACAAGCAACAACCATCTTCAATGGTGAAGGGGCCAGACAATTATCCATGATGAAAGAAGTTAAAGTGTTTCCCACCTTTAACTTTGTTTCATAATAACAAATGAAAGAAAAAATTCCAATTAGATAGTACCTGTCACAACCTGCTTTACAACTAAACAAATATTTTTGAAGTGCATTCCCTGTTATAAGGTAGGTGGGCATTGATTCTAGTATAGCAATGATGTGCCCATCTTTAAAAATTGCAGCAGGACTTTCATTATTAGATCATCATTAAATACCCAAAGCAAACCTGATGCTTGTTTCTGAGTTCATTTTGTTATGCAGTGCTACTTAGTTGCAATGATGGTTATTTCCTGTTTAGTTCTGGTGGATCACACTGTACAAATCCATTTAGTTCTTGGTACAGTGCACTTAACAGATAGATTATAGCAATTTTATATTTCTCACTGAAATGTTACAAATTGCTAAATTTGACACAGATACATTGATGTGAGTATTTTTCAACCCCATATTCTGCCTATCTCAAAGACTACCTACATTCATCTCCATAGCATTATCTACCCACACCACCACCTCAGCCCATCTGCTATTGAAATTTTCATTTACACTTTTAGCACCTCCCGATTTGATTATTCCAATTCTCTCTCTTACTTTCATCCTCTCTAAATTTCAAACCATCCAAAATTTTGCTGCTGCATTCTCTGTCACATCAATTCCTTCTTTCACCACTGGCGTTTGCTGTTTTGCTTTCTGGTCACTACAAGCATCAAATTTAAAATTCTCACCATAAGACTTAGAAATCTGCTGGTACTGCGCCACTTTTTGAGATGTCAAACAGGCATCCAAGCCTGCAATTCGTGAACAGAAATTAGTTGTTCATTACAAACCAGAATGTGCCACATACATGTGTACAAAAGCAAACAAAAGGTTGGTTTTGGCGCATAGCTGTAAAACGTTTTCAGATCCTTTGCTGATGCCAGGTTCTAATGCAACATTAACAGTTTCTCATTCCAAGGTGCTGCCTGACATACTGAATATTTCCACCACTTTCCGTTTATATTTCAAATTTTTGCCATCAACCATATTTTGAATTTGTATGAACAAGAGTTTGCTTGAAGTTGAATTCAATAAATTAAATAATTTATGAGCTGGTGAATGGCCATGGAAGCTGGCAGACATTCATAAAGACAGAACCATCTTGTCCTTACCTTTCCGGTAAGGGGACAGGCTAAATCTTATCAGATATAGTCAATACATAGTTCCAGTCTATATTATGTGGTGACTTTTACTGCCCTTTGAACTAGACGAGCAAGCTACTCATTTGTCTTTCAGGATAGCTACTGGTCAATACATACAGTCTCGTCTGTACTAGCTCCATGCCAAGTGTCATATTATTGCACAGATCTCAAACAAGACAGATAGTGTACTTTGAAGGCAGATAAATAGTGTGATGTTCCAGTATGATGGTTTCAATCTCACCTTCAGTGGTAATAGTAATATCAGATTGCAGTTATTGTAATTTTATTCTATAGAACATAGAACAGTACTGCAAAGTACAGGCCCTTTGACCCTTGATATTGTGCCAACCTTTTATCCTACTCTAAGATCAAACTAATCTACATACCCTTCATTTTACTATCTTCCATGTGCCTATCTAAGAGTCACTTAAATGTTCCTAATGTATCTGACTCTACTACCACCTGTGACAGTGCATTCCACACACCCACCACTCTCTATGTAACTTACCCGCATTCTCCCCGTAGCCCTTAATTCCTTGTGACATCAAGAATTTATCAATTTCTGCCTTGAAGACATTTAGCGTCCCAGCCTCCACTGCACTCTGTGGCAATGAATTCCACAGGCCCACCACTCTCTGGCTGAAGAAATGTCTCTGTATTTGTGTTCTGAATTTACCCCATCTAATTCTAAGGCTGTGTCCACGGGTCCTAGTCTCCTCGCCTCACGGAAACAATTTCCTAGCGTCCACCCTTTCCAAGCCATGTATTATCTTGTAAGTTTCTATTAGATCTCCCCTTAATCTTCTAAACTCCAATGAATACAATCCCAGGATCCTCAGCCGTTCCTCGTATGTTAGACCTACCATTCCAGGGATCATCCGTGTGAATCTCCGCTGGACACGCTCCAGTGCCAGTAAGTCCTTCCTGAGGTGTGGGGACCAAAACTGGACACAGTACTCCAAATGGGGCCTAACCAGAGCTTTATAAAGTCTCAGTAGCACAACAGTGCTTTTATATTCCAACCAGGGCTAACCAGGGCTCTATAGAGCTGCAGCATAACCCGGCAGCTGTTAAACTCAGTCCCCCTGCTATTAAAAGCCAGCACACCATATACCTTCTTAACAACTCTATCAACTTGGTTGGCAACTTTGAGAATGTATGGACATTGACCCCAAGTTTCTTCTTGTTCCTCCACACTGCGAAGAATCCTGCTTTAACCCGGTATTCTGAATTCAAATTCAACCTTCCAAAATGAATCACTTCACACTTTTCCAGGTTGAACTCCATCTGCCAGTTATCAGCCTAATTCTGCATCCTGTCAATAGAACATAGAACATAGAAGAAGCCCTCCACACTATCCACCACTCCACCAACTTTCATGTCGTTGGCAAACTTACTAACCCACCCTTCCACTTCCTCATCCAAGTCATTTATAAAAATCACAAAGAACAGAGGTCCCAGAACCGAGCCCTGCAAAATACCAACCATCACCGAGTTTCAGGCTGAATACTTTCCATCTACTACCACCCTCTGTTTTCTATGGGCCAGTCAATTCTCTATCCAGACAGCCAGATTTCCTTGTACTGTATTCCATGCCTCCTTACTTTCTGAATGAGCCTTGCTAAGATCGATGTACACCACATCCACCGCTCTACCTTCATCAATGTGTTTTGTCACATCCTTAAAGAGTTCAAAAAAGCTTGTGAGGCATGACCTATCCCACACAAAGCCATGCTGACTATCTCTAATCAAACTATGGTTTTCCAAGTAATCATAAATCTTGTCTCTCAGAATTCTCTACAATACTTTGCACCACAGATTTAAGATTAACTGGTCTGTAATGCCCAGGATTATCCCTATTCCCTTTCTTGAACAAGGAAATAACATTTTCCACCCTCCAATCATCTGGTACAACTCCAGTGGACAACGAGGATGCAAAGATCATCACCAAAAGCGCAGCAATCGTTTTCCTCACTTCATGTAGTAACCTTGGCTATATCCGGTCTGACCCGGGAGACTTACCTACCCTTAGTTTTTCAAAATTTTCAGCATATCATCCTTCTTAACATCAACCAGTTCAAGCATATCAGTCTGTTTCACACTGTCCTCTCAGTAGTGAAAACTGAAGCAAAGTATTCATTAAGGAACTTCTCTACTTCCTCCAACTCCAGATACAAGTTCTCTCCACTATTCCTGATTAGTCCTAACTTCACTCTGGCCATCCTCTTGTTCCTCACATAAATGTAGAATGCTTTAGAGTTTTTCTTAACTTTACCCGCGAAAGCTTTTTCATGCCCCCTTCTAGCCCTCCCAAGTCCATTCTTCAGTTCCTTCCTGGCTACCTTGTGACCCTTTAGAGCCCTGTCTTATCCTTGCCTCCTCAACCTTACGTAAGCTTTCTTCTTCCTCTTGACCAGATGTTTTCCAACTCTGTCTCACAGGGTTCCTTCACCCCACAATCCCTTCCTTGCTTCAGTGGGACAAACCTATTCAGCATCTTCAGCAAGTGCTCCCTAAACAATCTCTACATTTCTGTTGTGCATTTCCATGAGAACGTCTGTCCCCACTTCAGGTACTCCAGTTCCTGCCTAATAGCATCGTAATTCACCGTCCCCTAATTAAATACTTTCCCTTATTGTCTGCTCCTATCCCTCTCCATATTTATAGTAAAGGTCATGGAGTTCTGGTCACTATACTGAAAAATGCTCTGCCACCAAGAGATCTGATACCTGACCTGGTTTGTTGCCAAACACCAAATCCAATATTGTCTCCCCTATAGTCAGCCTATCTACACATTGAGTCAAGAATCCTTCAGACACACCGGACAAAAACTGTTCCATCCAAACTAATTGAACTAAGGTGGTTCCAATCAATATTAGGGAAGTTAAAGTCACCCATGACAACAACCCTGTTATTTCTGCACCTTTCTAAAATCTTCCTCCCAATCTGCTGCTCCGTGTCTCTGTTGCTATTAGGGGGTCTGTCGAAAACTCCCAATAAAGTGATTACTCTTTTCCTATTTCTGACTTCCACCCATACTAACTCTGTAGACAAACCCTCCTTGACAAATTCCCTTTCTGCAGATGTGATAATCTCCCTGATAAGCAGTGCCACTCCTCCACCTCTTTTACCTCCCCCCATTCCTTTTGAAACATTTAAACGGTGGAACATCCAACAACTATTCCTGCCCCTGTGATATCCAAGTCTCTATAATGGCCACAACATTAGAGTTTCAAGTATTGATCCATGCTGTAAGCTCATCACCCTTAATCCTGATTACTTCTTCTGTGAAGATAGACTCACTTCAACCCATCACATTGACTACATCTTTGCCCTATCAACTGTCTATCCTTCCTCACAGACTCTCTGCCCGCTTTATCTGGCTGTTCACTACCTAGTCCATCATCTGATCCATGGCTCCAATTCCCATCCCCCTGCCAACTTTGATTAAAACCTCCTGAGCCGTCCACCCAGGATATTGCTGCCCCTCCAGATCAAGTGCAACCCGTCTTTCTTGTACATGTCCCATCTTCCCCAGAAGGTATCCTAATGATCTACATATCAGAAGCCCTCCCTCCGACACCAGCTCTGCAGCCATGTATTCATCTGCACTCGCCCTCTGTTCTGAGCCTCACCAGCCTATGGCACAGGTAGCAATCCTTAGATTACTACTCTGCTCATCCTGCCTTTTAGCTTCACTGGTACCGATGTATACCACGACCTCTGGTTGCTCTCCTTCTCCATTAAGAATCCTGCAAGACTCAATCCAAGACATCCCTGACCCTGGCACCTGGGAGACAACATACCATTCAGGAGTCCCCTTCGCAACTGCAGAAACTCCTGCCTGTTTGTCTCATGATTGAGAGCCAGGCTCAGTGCCATAGACACTGAGGCTTTCCCTTGGTAGGTTATTCCCCCCAACAGTATCCAAAACGGCGTACTTATTATTACGGGGGACAAAGTAGTTGGTAAGTACTGAATCCAGACTATGTTTAAGTTTGAAATTCTACAGCAGTGTAATCAGTTAGTGTTATTGTTAAACTTCAAGACAGCTGTTTCAATAAACACCCAGAATTTGTGGTATAAATTAAAAGGCTAACATATAGGGATCACTTCAACCTTGTCATGTTGGCTGTGGTATTTTACTGAAAAACGACATCATAGTTGCAGTAAGTTGGTACTGAAAGGTGATAACAGCAGTGACAGTTGTGAAGACTTCTCCCAATTGCTATGTGAGCTGATGTTTACAACCAAACTCAAGAAGTTTACCTCAAAGTACGACAGGGTCTTGATCAGATGGGCCAATGGGCTGAGGAGTGGCAGATGGAGTTTAATTTAGATAAATGCAAAGTTCTGCATTTTGGAAAAGCATACTTCCATAAGAGGACTTTGTACTAAAAAGTGTAAGAAATCCAATTATGCAGAGAAACCTGGATGCAACACAATGCTTCATAAAATCATGAGAAAAAGAGCCAACCAAGGAACAATGTCAAGGTTGTTTATTCATGTTGATGAATTCCAAGATGTTTTAGCAATGATACTCTCACAAATACCAGTCAGAAAATACCAGTTGTCAACTTGATAACCTCCACCAAATTGATGTATGCAAATTAAATGTTCAAAATGTACTATTTACCAAAATTGACACTGGTGCAAGTTCAAATATCATCTCCTTATGCAATCTTGTGTCAATTGTAGCAGAGAGTAGTGTAATTCATACATGGTAAACTATCTACTTATAGTGTACCTGACATCACCTGCAATAACAGTATAGGTCTTAATTGTCAATCTTGCTCCTTGAAGTGGATACTTGAAACCTTTATATCATTGACATAGCTGGTCTGGCTGATATTGGCTTGCCAGTAGATATGTGTCTACATATTATTATAATCCATCCAGTAATAAATTCATCAGTTCTAACGCTAAAGATTCCGGACCACAACATCAAATCCATCCTTGACCTGACTAACATTGACCTAGACTGGTTAGATGCCATTGGCAACTTTAACGGGGATGAAGTGTTTTGTCTCAAAATTGATGCCCAACCCAGCATTAACTTCCCTCATAAATGTAGCATCCACGTTTGTAACAAACTCAAGCTAAAATTGTATTTCATGTTACAAAACAACATCATCCACTAAATCAAACATCACATTGACTGGTGTTTTTTCCAAGAAATACAAAGCTATGCTCATATGCTTAGATCCAAGGTGGCTGAACATTGCACTGAAGGGATACCCACAAGATTCCTATCCTGGCAGACCTTAATCCAAATTTCTCACATACAAAGTCTTTTTCCACACTCAAAGCCAAGAATGAATATTTGTCCATGCATCTTTCCCCAGTGTCACAGGAATTGATAACTTTCTGAACATCTTTCAACAGATATTGTTTCATCAGGCTACCATTTTGATTATCCATCAGTCAGAGCATCTTCCAGTGGATCACACTATCAAGAATGTACCAAGGTATCTCGGTATCGCAGATGATATCATAGTCCTTTAAAGAACTAAATACGAGCATGACATAAACATCCATCAACTAATGGCAGTTGGCAAGGAAACATGGTCTTGTCAAGTCAAAATGAGCCAAATCATTTTCTTCAGACCAATTTGCTCATCATACAGCATTAGACCTGATCCTAGCAAAACAGAATCCAGAGAAGATGCCTACACCAGAAGACAATCAAAACGATCAAAACTGCCTCAGATTCTTCAACTTCTCATCTCCATATCGCCTGAATTTTGCAATCAAAGTCTCTCTTCTTGGAGGTTTCCTCCACAAAGTCATAGCATACACTTAGAAGAAAGATCACCAGCATATTTTTCAATCTCTCAAAAATCATTCTTATCACTTTGTCATCCAGTGAGTGAGTACTTCAATGTTGGCATTCTTCCATGCTTATCATGTTGGAAGTAGATTCTTTCCAGAAAGGCCAAAGTGTGTATCTCTGTAAGATGACAAGTCTATTGCACTTGCTTTTAAGTTCCCATGAAACCCCAGGCAAACCAGTTAAATATTGAACGAGAAATTCTTGCTCCAGCTTTCAGAACATAACAGTTGCATATACACATATTCAACAAGGATTTCATGGATCATATTAACCAAACACCATTGGCAGTGTGGCTAACATATAGGGAACACTCAGATCATTTTATACTGACAGTGAGTGTGTTACCCAAAAATCACATGACCAAGAACAAATGCAAACAAAATGTTGCAAATATTTCAGATGCCAGTCACACCCCTGAAAAAGGAATGGATGCGTTCTTCTGGCTGTAACATTGCAGTCATCATATAAAAACATAAACTTGTCTTCTAATACTTATTCATTGCCAGACACATTTGAGGGTATTAAATACAATCTGCCATATTGGTCCAGATTTATATTAAGTTAAAAATCACACAACACCAGGTTATAATCCAACAGGTTTATTTGGAAGCACTAGCTTTCGGAGTGCTGCTCCTTCATCAGGCCCGAAAGCTAGTACTTCCAAATAAACCGGTTAGACTATAACCTGGTGTTGTGTGATTTTTAACTTTGTACACCCCAGTCCAACACTGGCGTCTCTAAATCAGATTTATATATGATTCTTTCATTTTTCTATCTAGTTTCTCACTTAGTACTGACTGCAGCTATAATTTCATTATCATATCATTTCATTTTTTAAAGGCATGAAAATATTCACAGGCCAGCATTGAGTTCAGTGTATCCTCAACAAGGACAGAAAAAGTGAAACCCTCAAAAAGACAACTTCCCAAGTTTGCAAATCTTACATGAGAGATAAGAGTGAAGGAAGGAAGGGAGGGCAGGGAGGGAGGCAGTGGCCACAGCAGCCTAACTGACATTCTGTCACCAATGTCCAGGAATTGAACTAGAAGGGAAACTTCCCCATTGCTGGGAGACTGACAGGAACTCCCTCACAGCATCTAGTGGCCCCATCACATTGGTTCCTGTTGTGACATGAAACATTGCCCCAAGTTTTAGTAAGCTGAATCCCATCTGAATTAGTAGGAAGTGAAGAAAATAGGCAGGTTTACCATTGAGAAACAGTGTTTAACAAATAACATAAAATAACCTGTAAGTGTTTGAATATGAGGAGAAAAATAATATAAAATAATAAAAATGAGAAGAAGAGAATGAGAGGAGAATAGAAAAGCAAAAAAAGAACGAAAACAAGAAGAATAGAATCAATTTTGGGATGTGTCTCATTTTATTTTAGGTATTTCAGTACATATTTTACTGATGTTAGAATGATATTACAGTAATAGAGTTATTTCTGACAGCTCAGTCATATTGTATTAAGATAATTTTGGTGATTTTTTGGCATCACTGTGCATGAACTTAATTCTTCAAAAATGGTTGTCCCTGTCTGTATAGAATTCCCTGGAGCTGTCATTACTGATGACTTTAATAACATTATGAATCTTTTATACATTTACAGATTTCACGCATCACCATCTGATGAGCACCCTCAGGACAAAAACGCACATCAGGCATCCAATACAATGCCACCAGATCATGTACTGGTGCTCTCACATTGTTGATATTTTGAGGGATACTCCCAAATAAGAAATTACTTTGAGCTGAAGATCACACACACACATACAAAAACACATACGTTAATACTTATTTGTTTATGAACTTCACAACAGCCCTTCAAATTTTTCTTAACCAGATTAAGTTATTTGTGTTGGGGACAACAGGCAATGTGAGGCAGGGTGAATATAAAGTTTGAGCCCTTGATTAAAGGGAATTTTTGTTCAGTCAAATTGACAAGATGGGGAAACTGTGAATATGAGTGGTACTGAGACAACAAAAATTCCATTGATGACATATACTGTTCCTCATTTTTGTTTCTAATACAAATCTAACGACCTTACCCGAAGTTAAGATGATGTCATTCAGGCACAGTTCATTGCATAATTCACTCCCATCATGTAAAGGTTATTTAAGGATTTTAGTTCATGAATAGTAAATAATGAACATTTCAAATGCTGAGAAGGGGATTTTCTCAATATTAAATGGAAATAATTGTACCAATAAAAGGTTAAAACATTAAAATCAAAATCAATATTATAAAAAAATCAGTTTATGAAAGACAGATAATCCACTCTGCTAGATTACAATCTGGTTACAGATGATTATAACACATCGTCTCCAACACTTAGGTTGACAAAGGTATTATTCTCAGGGCTGGTGTATTAGTGAATACTTAGACAGTAGTTCCTAGCAAATAGCTGATTGAATCCAACAACATGTTTTTCAGTTGTTCAAATTAGGCAGAATTTAGAGAGTACTCATTCAGCCACCATTTGCAACACTTGAAACAAAATGTCTTCTGCAAGATGAGATTCCATGATGGGTGCAGCACTTGCTCAACAAACCTGTGCGCATGAAGACCTAATTGAAGGAAATCGGTTGCACTCATAACATAGCTATGCCTGCCTGTTTGTCGGATATGTGGAACAGTCCATCTTCCGCAGTTAGATCGGCACCACACCCCATCTGTTCCTCCACTACATTGAAGACTGTAATGGCGCCACCTCGTGCTCCCACAAGGAGGTTGAAAAGTTCATCAACTTTACCAACACCTTCCACTCTGACCTCAAATTCACCTTGACCATCTCGGACACCTCCCTCCCCTTCCTGGACTTCTCCACCACCATCTCCGGCGACCGACTAACCACCGACATCTACTACAAGCCCAGCGACTCCCACAGCTACCTAGATTACATCTCCTCCCACCCTATCTCCTTTAAAAATGCCATTCCTTATTCATAATTCCTCTGCTTCTGCTACATCTGTTCCCAGGATGACCAATTCTATCTCAGAAAGTCACAGATGGCCTCCTTCTTCCAAGATCACAACTTCCCTTCCCACGTGGTTGACAATGCCCTCCAACACATCTCCTCCACTTCACGTACCACCACCCTTATACCCCCCCCCCCCCCCCCAACACAACAAGGACAGAACCCCCGGGCCTCAGCTTCCACTCCACCAACCACCGCATACACCACATCATCCTCCGTCACTTCTGCCACCTCCAAATGGATCCCACCACCAAAGATATATTTCCCTCCCCACCACTATCAGCATTCCAGAGAGACCATTCCCTCCGCGACTCCCTCGTTAGGCCCATGCCTCCCACCAGCGCACACTCCACTCCTGGCACCTTTCCCTACCACAACAGGAAGTGCAAAACCTGTGCCCACACCACGCCCTTCACCTCCATCCAAGGACCCAAGGGATCCTTCCATATCCATCAGAGATTTACCTGTACGTCTACCAATGTCATCTACTGCATTCGTTACACACAGTGTGTCTCCTCTGCATCAGGGAGACAGGATGCCTTCTTGCGGATCATTTCAGAGAACATCTCTGGGACACCCGCACTCACCAACCCCACCATCCTGTGGCTGAACACTTCAACTCCCCCTCCCACTCCATCAAGGACGTGCAGGTCCTGGGCCTCCTCTACTGCCAAACTGTTACCACCCGACGCCTGGAGGAGGAACACCTCATATTCCACCTTGGGACCCTGCAACCACAGGGGATAAATGTGGATTTCAACAGCTTCCCCATTTCCTCTCCCCCGATATTATCCCAGTCCCAAGCCTCTAACTCAGCACCACCCTTCTGACCTGTCCATCAGTCCCTTCTCTAACCTATCACCATCTCCCTCACCCTCATCTACCTATTGCTTGCTCAGCTACCTTCCCCCCAACCTCACCTCCCCTCCCATTTATTTCTCAGTCCTGGCCCTGAGCCTCATTCCTAATGAAGGGCTTATGCCCGAAACGCCGATTCTCTTGTTCCTGAGATGCTGGCTGAACTGCTGTGCTTTTCCAGCAACACACTCTTGACTCTGATCTGCAGCATTTGCAGTCCTCACTTTCTCCTGAACTCATAACATGGCTCATTTATACTTGATTACAGTACATACATTCATAAATCAATACACAGAGACCAGGTCTCTACAAACAAAAGGAATTTGTTCAAGTATCACATTTTGTTATTTGCCTGGGATCTCAAGGAGCCACCTTTCCCTATTGCTTTATCCACTGTAATCCTTCAGCCAATTACAGTTGACTTGCTAACTAATCAGCATCCTTCTGATCGTAAGTTAATCTGATCATTTGAAACTTTTTATTCTTGTAGTTACTGTATTCAGATGAGCGAAAAAAATTAAACACTTCAGATGACAACGTCTCTTTTTAACAATAGTTTTCAAGTACTTCTTCTTGAGAGTTGCTATATCACATATACATGAAACCAATGTTCTATTCAAATTTTATGCTACCAGATCTTTCCCACGCAGTGCCAGTGTCATGACCATCAGGCATGGCCAGAGTGTGACCAGTGAACTGAATTAATATATATTGTTTAACCCTCTTTTGCAAAAATTCAAGTTAAAGAAGATTATCACTCTGTTTTTTGAACAGGTTAAAGGTCAATGTATTATAAGCTATTACTGAAGATTTCTTAAGGTAAAGAGTTATAGATATTAAATAAAAATTGTAGATAACCAGGAAATAATTGAAACACAGAAAAGAACAGTCATAGGAAGGAAATCCGAGTTGGTTTCTGTGGTATGTCACTTGGGGCCTGTTGCTTGAGTTCCTTGTTTCTGATCCAAAGAAATAAACGCAGATCCACAAACTTTGATGGGTTCTGTCATTGAATAACTTCTGTTTTCTGATACTGATAGATTCAGCAAGGCAAGAAAGTTTGATGGGGGAGGGATGTAGAGAAAGAGAGGGATCCTGGCTTCTGGTTGTGCAGAAATACTCTCTACCGCAGGCCATTGACTGCATGAAAATGGCTCCCTTTCTGGAAAGGGTTTTTTTTCCCTCAGGTGGCTGAATTTGAAACGCATCCTTGTCTAGGAATGTTGCCTCAGTTACCAAACAACTTATGTAAAAACATAAATTATGTTCTTATAAGGCATTGATATTTTGGAGTGAGCTCTCTGATCTGTGATTCTTAATTTTTATGCTGGTAAATTCCTAATTTACATCGTCAAAATGAGTTGTCAATGAAAGTGTTGTTACCTCTTGTTTGAGAGTAATCTGAAATCTAAGCATACCTCTCCATAATCCACTTGAAACTTGTTGTTGTATAGTCAGATAACTTGCAGCAGCCATTTACAGTTTAACAAAACAATAGCCTCTAAAGCAGTTTTCTTTTCCCTGATGAAGTGAAGAATAATCAGTACATCTTACTCCTAGTGCAGACACAATGAGTTGAATGGCATCATGATGATTCAATGAATGGCTACTTATCCTGTTCAATGATTTTACTGCTGCTAGATATCAGATATTCCTTGTAGTTGGTACTGAATCAAATTAGCAATGGGAACAGTAAAACCTATGATATACAGATCATTATATATTTATGGATTACTTGCTTCTAAGTCAGTCACAAACATTCACTTTGCTGCTGACCACAACATTGGGCCTATCAATAAAGCCCAGTGCGAACCAAGTCTTAAAACATTCTAGCCTTTGAGTTGAACTAGCTTGGAAGTTTTTAAATGTCATAACATAGGTTTTGCTATTTTTACTGATAAGAGATCCCATACTGATTCACAGATTCTCTTGATATTCAGCACCCAACCGTACAAGACTTCCGAAGAACATTATCATAATCATTATTTTTTGGGGTGGTGTATTGCAATTTACATGTACCAGTCTGAGACGTTTACATGTAATGTAACAGAGGCATAAGCTAGCTGATTAGTTTAGATGCACAGTCTTCAAACAAAAAATCCTATATCAGAATGTTTTTCAAGTCCTATTGAACATCAAACATTGAAAATGTTTACAAAAAGACTTTCAGAACTCAAAGTTTGTGCGAAGATTTGTAGCTTGGGTGCTCGTTGTTGTGGTTCTGTTCGCCGAGCTGGAAGTTTTTGTTGCAAACGTTTCGTCCTCTGGCTAGGCGACATCATCAGTGCTTGGGAGCCTCCTGCGAAGAGCTTCTTTGATGTTTCCTCCGGTGTTTATAGTGGTCTGTCCCTGCCGCTTCCGGTTGTCAGTTTCAGCTGTCCGCTGTAGTGGTTGGTATATTGGGTCCAGGTCGATATGTTTGTTGATGTGGTGAGTTGTTGTCTGAGCGTGGCTGTTGGTTTGTGTGCCGTTATGAGTCCTAGGGGTCGCAGTAGTCCGGCAGTCAGTTCCGAGATGCTCCTGATGTATGGTAGTGTGGCTAGTCCTTTTGGTACGACACGCTGAAACTGACAACCGGAAGCGGCAGGGACAGACCACTATAAACACCGGAGGAAACATCAAAGAAGCTCTTCGCAGGAGGCTCCCAAGCACTGATGATGTCGCCTAGCCAGGGGACGAAACGTTTGCAACAAAAACTTCCAGCTCGGCGAACAGAACCACAACAACTTTCAGAACTCCTAAATATTGGGTGTATTTGATCAGACAAACTAGCATGACAGAGTTATCTTTGCCTCTTGCCAGATGGACTTCTGGGAGGGTGTCAATATTGTACTCATTTGTTCTATCCTAGAATGGAGAGGAGAAAGGGCATTTGATAACTTGTATTACTCATTTTCTCAAGCCTAAACTATCAAATACCAAAGTTACTTCAACCAAGCACAACTTTTAAAGACCCCTCCTACCTATTCAGAAAATTAGTCTTAAAATGAGTCTTTACATTTATGAGAAGGATAAATTGCTTTCTGCTGCAGTACATTTTTGAAATTCTCCTAATCTAGTTCAGATAATTCTTATTTTAATTCTTTTCTACACAGCAGCTTGGATTAGGTCTTTCATTATTTTGTGTATCATCACCTTGGCATTCTTTTAGGTGACTGTCCTTAACTTGGTTGATATAAGTACTCGCTATTATAATGATGGGTATTATAAAATTATAGTTAGCGTAATGTACAAAATAATGCTATCTGTGTACTTATCCATTCCCTTCACTTTCAGGCTATCAGAATGACGTGTAACGTGTAATATTATTTACTGTCATCTTGCAATAGACCTACTTAATTTATCGATCTTTTACTGACCATCTGTTCAATCTGTTTCACTGTCACTTAGTCACTTTATTGCTGAGGGTAATTCTGTCTTATTCAGACAGCTGCAAGATAAGTATGATTTGCCAGTCTGTAGTGGCTGGCTACACCAAAGCTTTACTTCTCTGGAAACAATATCCAGAAAAGATTTCATATGTAGCCAAATACAAGAAAAAGGCATATAGTGCAAATAGTTGACAGATTTTTCTGTGTTCTTGGACCAGAGGAAGAGTAATTTATGTCTTATTTTCTTCAAAGAACGCACACTTGAAATTAAAAATTTGCATGTCGATGATACAATACAAATTGTGGATTAGGTTGGGATTGTAAACCAAAAGAAGGTGACATAGGACAGGAATCCTAAGAAAAGGCTGCAGGTGGTCTTCAAGTAAGCAGTATGTTTTGTGCAGGACTGTAACATCTAGTTAAATTATTCTCGAGAGGGTTCCTGTCTTAACATTTCTACCCAGAAGGTCTCTAAGACCTAAAAAGGTTGAAAGCCCTGGCATATGTTATTGGATATGATTGTGCCTTTCCAGCCCAATAAAATCACAAGAAGGCCAAAGGTTCAAAAGCTGAAAAGTTCAAATCCCTCAACTATAGGCTACATTTTCCACAGAATTCTACATGCATTGGAACACCCATTATACATTAGCACGTAACCCTGTGAACAGAGAGGTGATCTGAATGATAAAGCTCACACAAGGTGCAAGCTTAGCATTAAAAGCTGACAGCAACCTGCTGAGCTTTGTGCAATATTGCAGCCTTTTTTTCTCTGACACTAGCAAAATACCATACATTGTGTCCTGTTGCCCATATGATTCCTGCCATGTCATGGCCATCTCCTGACAACCAGCTGTCAAAAGCCAATCACGTAGCTAACCTTGTGGGATACTGAAGCTCTCACCTAGAACTAAACAGATCAACCAGTTGTAAAGCCTGGCTTGTAACTATGGACAAGTGTTTCACACTGCAGCTCTGTGACTAAATCACTGCTTCTGCAGAATAGCTGAGAGGTTAAACAATATGACATGGACAACATTGGGGGATTTTTTTGCAGTTTTACAGTTGTGACTGGAAAGACAACATAACCTTTAAAACTTTGTTTTTAGGCTTAAGGAACAGGTTAAAGGTTATTTCAACAAGAGTTGAAGGAATGAGGCTAATTATTTTATGCCACTAGCGTTTTAAAAATTGCAAACTCAAACAAAGCACATTTCTGAATAAAATCATCCATGCTTCTTTCACAAGCAGGCCAAGTAATACCTGTTCCATTTGATGGTTTTATTCCCCTTTAGTAAAAGATATGTACAGTTTGTACAGATATAATAACCGAGAATGAAATGCAAGAGTATATTTCTTTCAAAAACCTGATCAGACTTTCAATTTAGAAACCTGGACATAGAGCTACTTTCTCAGTTCCCATATGAGCACAGCAGTAATCTCCTAGACAGCATGTCTGAGGCCTCTTGGCAAATCATGGCAATGTCAGAACAGGCACAGTACTGGTCATTCAATGGGCATATTCCAAACATCATAATGAACACAACTTTAGAACAATAAGAAACCAAATGGGCTGTTGCAAATTTCACTTCTGCACTGGATACTTCCTTGCATTTGCAGTCTTTGATTACTCCTCTAAAGAAATTCCATTTCCTTCAAAATCAGAGGTGAACATTTCCTGTGAGGGTGTAAGTGTACATTTCACAGGATGTTATGTCTATTTGTACATGTATTTTATTGAAATATATCTTGTTTGTGGCTGGAAAATTGAGTTTGTTGCACGGACCTGAGGCAATGACTTTTCTCTTCATATCACCTCAATCTGAAAATGTGACTGCACATCCAGCGCTGAATGGTGAACAAGCTGTCAGACAATTTTGGAACAATGGAGGAATTGAGAGAGGTGGTGGGAGATAGAGCTGGGTGCTCTCAACTTACATCTGGAAGGTGATATGTTTTTAAATGAGAACATTTGTGGTTGACTCAAGATTGGAGGTGTACTCATTCCTCTGTGCCAATGCACTTGCTCACATTCCCACATTTCTATTCACTCCATATCCTAACATTATGTCATATCTGTCCTTTACAGTCAACCACAAATGTTCTCCATCCATCAAGTGACCACATGTCATTACTCCCACAAGGGAAGAAAAGCCAGGACACAATGTAGGGGTGGAAAACCTTCAACCATTTAACAACTGACAGTTGCTGGAGATCGGCAGAATCTGACCATACCTGGCCAATTAAGATAGGCTCTTTCCATCTAACTAGTGATAAAATTAAATATCAGACAGTCAGGTGACATACACTACTTATCCCTGTGAGCTTAAACCAATAGCAAACAAAATATAATAATGCATATAATAACATCTTCAACCATTCTTATCTTGACAATATATATATCAATTTCTTTTATCTCTCACAGAGCCTTCCTGCATACTGAAGGATTTAATCAAGATTACTGAACTCCAAAGCTCAATCCATTTGAGGAAGCCCCACTTCTTGATTTCTAGAGACCATGCACCAGCTCAGACACTTAAATCCCAGTGAAATTATTGATAGAGATCATTGAGTTTTCACACAATGTATCTTACTCCACTAGTGAACAAGAGCAAATAGTGGAGTATGGGATAGCAGTAAAGAGTTTGCATTGGAGGTTATATTCTGGTTAAAAAAAGAAAATACTCAATGAGCTGGAGCAGAGCATGTGCAGTATACCTCCATGCCTTTCAAGTATGCTGTGCACAGCTGTAATGGGATTGCAAGATCATGTGGGATTCTGTCGCAGGCCATTGTCATGATGTCTTCATTATCAATAGAATGACCAACTGGCTGGAGCATTAAACATGGCAATTGAGCATATACATAAAGAATTACAGCAAGAGCTTACAGGCTCTGGGATGTCACCTTAAATAAATTGAATGTTATTCCATTCTTACCCCTTTAATGTTTCATATTTCTACATTAACATGTTCCATAGTATGATGGTCATGTGTAGAAAATTGTACCTAAGCCTGTGGAGGGCAATGATGAAAGAGAACATTTTTCGTCTATTTCCTCTGCCCACAAACCCCACACTACACCCTCCTCCCCAACAGTGTCTCACATGCAATCCAATATCCTAATAGCTGACTCTGCCCATGCACAGATGTGGATAGAACAGTCTTTTCCTAAGGGGCTTCAAAGCTTAGTGAATGTTGAGAGAAATGGAATGGTCAGAGTAGTGATGTAAGCAACTTGCTTTCACCTCTCCTACAGCCACAGAGCTTATGTATTGTAGAAACACAAAGAAAACCAGAGCAAGTAGTCAAGACAATGTTATATACCTGGGCACCTTATATGTTCTATATGATTAATTCCAGCTTTTGTAGACTGCTAACTGTGAGATGCTGCAGATGTCTTCACTAGTGCCCTATAAGAGTCCAAAGGAAGATAATTAAGAGTCATGGAGACTTTGACAGCCACTGGTAAAAATGTGGCCTTCAGGTCAAACATGGCCTTGATCCAGGTGAGTTGCAAATGACCTTTAACACCTCATGTGAGACCTCGAGCCTCCTGTGAGACTGGTGTTCAGATTTGTTGATGAATTTTATTCTCTGCCTTTAGAAACCATATTCTAGGTATACCCTCCAGTCAGCTCTATTTCTCTACTGCATCCCTTTCTCCTGTGAGCTGCAGGTCTAAAGGAGGAGGCTTTTGCTACCAACATTTCTGCTGATACTATCCATCTTGTTCTTCAGGCAATATCCTAACTAAAGCAGTATAAGTTACTCATGTTGATCTGATACATCAAAGCTTCAAAGTGAAGATCATATCTGCAAACTGTCACAGCGAAAATGACATCCTCAAAGTGTATTGGGTAATCTGTCAGCATAAGTGCTTGAACAAGGCTTTCTCACTAGTAGGTAAAAAAAAGTCAGGATTGATCAAAACCTTTCCTTGATATGGCTAGATCGCAACTTCCCTTCCCGCGTGGTTGACAATGCCCTCCAGCGCATCTGCTCCACTTCACGCACTGCCCCCTTGAACCACACTCTCCCAACGCAACAAGGTCCTCACCTTCAACCTCACCAACCTCTGCATACAACACATCATCCTCCGCCATTTCTGTCACCTCCAGACGGACCCCATCATCAGAGATATATTTCCCTCCCCACCCTTGTCAGCATTCCAGAGAGAGACCATTCTCTCTGCGATTCCCTCATCAGGTCCATGCCCCCCACCAGCCCACACCTGGCACCTTTCTCTGCCACCGCAGGAAGTGCAAACCCTGCACCCACACCACTCCCTTCACCTCCATCCAAGGCCCCAAGGGATCCTTCCACATCTATCAGAAATATACCTGTATGTCTACCAATGTCATCTACTGCATCCATTGCACCCGCTGTGGTCTCCTCTACATCAGGGAGTCAGGATGCCTTCTTGCGGATCATTTCAGAGAACATCTCTGGGATACCCGCACTCACTAACCCCACCGCCCTGTGGCTGAACACTTCAACTCCCTCCAACCCACTCCATCAAGAACATGCAGAACCTGGGCCTCCTCCACAGCCAAACTGTTACCACCTGACACTTGGACGAGGAACACCTCATATTCTGTCTTGGGACACTGCAACCACATGGGATAAATGTGGATTTCAACAGCTTCCCCATTTCCTCTCCCCCCACATTATCCCAGTGCCAAGCCTCTAACTCAGCACCACCCTCCGGACCTGTTCATCACTCCCCCTGCTAACATATCACATCCCCCTCACCTTCATCCACCTATTGATTTCCCAGCTACCTCTTCCTAACCCCACCTCCCTCCCATTTATCCCTCAGCCCCGACCCACAAGCCTCATTCCTGATGAAGGGTTTTTGCCGAAATGTGGATTCTCCTGCTTCTAGGAAGCTGCCTGACCTGCTGTATTTTTCCAATACCACATTCTCAACTGATCTCCAGCATCTTTAGTCCTCAATTTCTCCTCCTAAATTGCTGCTGCCCTAGCTTGTGTTAAGTCTCAGGAAGCCCAAGAAACTTGCAAATCCAAACTTAATGTTAGAAATCCGTGCCAACATTGCTCTGATTTAAAAGTTTGTTCAAGTTAAGTAGCAGCTCACCTCTCCTGAGAGAAAAACTCATACACAGCCTAACATGCTGTTAATGAAGGCTGGAAATTGGTGGTCTGCTTTGCTTTCCAACGTGTTGTCAATTTTACTGGTTTTAACTCCTCACCCATTTCTAAACCCACATGCTGTGAATTGTTAACAATCCATTAAACTATCATTAAAGATGTTCATAATTTGCTGGTTAACCAGCTGTTTTATGGCTGCTTTCGCAGTTCCTTTAATGATTAACTGAATTTAGTTTGTTGTATCGTATCTGTGATTGTCTATCCCCTAGTAATTTGAATTCTTCTAATGGAAATCAACTATAAGCGAAACTACACAATTATTCAAACATTATCTGGACAGTATTTTTTTTTGGAATCTATTTTATTCTTTTAATTACAGCTTTAAAATTGACAATATTAATAAGTGGTAAAATTTCAACAACTTTTTTTTTATTTGCACTATCAATAAATCCCTCAATTGCCACAATTTTTTAAAAATTGAAAATCCTGAATTTTTTTATACTTAAGGTTTTGTCAATAGTCCTGCCATGTAAATTCATATTTCAATAATTATGCTATTATGCATGTCAAATCACTTGTAACTTTGGAAAAGTGGCTTGATATGTATAGCATTGGCCTGCAGTATTTTACTGCATGAAATAGTTGATTAATATTGTTCAGGAATACAACTACCCTCGAGCCTAAGTAATAGATATAGCCCAACGTAATAGGTTATCCAATGTGAGGCATCTAGTGATTTGTCAAAGAAATTCTGGCAAATAAAAAAAGTAAAAGTAAAAATGGTAGCTATTCTGAAAAACAACATTCAAAATAACTTGTATTGAATGTCGATTTAAAACTGTTTGGAATTCTCCTCTATTTCTTCATTCAAGCAGCCAGTTGTCTAAGACAACCTGATCTTCAGAGCACAGACAAGAGCTATAAATAAAAGCTAGCTTTAAACCCAACATTGTCCCAATTGTGCATTAGTTTCCTTCCGAACAAACTCATGAACTATGAAAACTACTTTTGTGGTCATTTATGAACCATTCAAAGTTTATTTGGTGTACCTTTTTTTCTTCCAATGATAAGAAGTGAAAGCTGGTGTCATGTATGCTAAAATCAATGCTGTTTTTTCTTTGGCAAGTGTAAGATGCATCACTCTAGCCAATGCTATCAGAATTGCAATGAAGGGATATGTGTTTCGGACCTGCCATATAGGGTTTCTACAGGGCCAATCCAATAGGATAAGTTAAACTTTGCGTGGACTCACTTTGCGTGGACTCACTTTGCGAGAACTATAAAGTGGAATCACAGAATTACATTCAATTATATAAAAAAAATGTTAGGAGATAAACCCACTTGAATATTCTTCACTTCCAAAATTAAACTTACAGCCTAAGTAAACTTGTCACCAAGTGACATTTTTTTTCTTCAAGCACAAAAACTACATTATAAGCTACTGCCCTTCATTAAATTATAATAGATATGTAAATAGATGCAGCATGCTAAGCCTGAGTTTAAGTTAAATAAGGCCTTGGCTAGAGCCACATCTGAAATATTGCATTTAGCTAAGAGCTTTCAATCAGGAAATGCATTATAGCCTTGAAAAGGCTGCAGCATGAATCCAACAAAATTATTCAGAAATTACCAATGTTAGATAGAAACAGGTTAAGTAACCTTTGAAATGATTGGAGTATGGTCTTCCTCGGATCTTTACAATCATTTGGTAAGGCAAGAGGAACTATTTCATCTATTGAGAAAATCCAAATGAACGTGACACACACTTGTGTCAATCCAATCAGGACTGAAATTAGAAATGGCTTATTTTTGCACAAAGAGTAGTAACCTGCATCCCTCTTAAAACTGTAAATACTGGACCAACTAATCTTCAAAACTGATATTTCTTCTTCCATATGCTTTGATATCCTTACAACCAAAATTGAAGAATTTGGAATGAGATACACATCTGCCTTGATCTAACTAAATAGTGGAGCAGGCCAAAGTATTACCTTCTTCCATTTCTGATGCAACAATTTTGTTTTCAAAAAGTAGTTTACCTAATAAGTTAGTGAAACCCAAAATTGCATATTTTTGGTATAGATAAGTGAAGTTTCACTTCAGACCATGCATTTTTCTGTGCAGTTCAATTTGTTTGCATCTTTAGACATGTCAGTGCTGAGTTAGCTCATATGGTTAATCAGTTGAGATTATATATTGATATTTATATTTCCATTGGAGATCAAGATACTGCAAACTGTATAGTTACTGGACAACATTTGGCTCGAAAGCAACACATGAAGCCCTTAAATATAACTCCTTTCACAACTAATTTAACAATTGTCTGGAAAACATATTTTATCCTATGCAATGAATGGAGAGAGTATATGTTTGGGGGAAAAGAACAACCAATTTGAAGTTAACACAAACTTCACTTTGGCTTAATACTTATATACTGAATAATAAAACATGAAAACTGTTTGAAATCACCTAGACTTTGGCTGCAACAGCACCACCTATTGCATGAAGGCACTATTTACAGACTACATGAACAGAATCAAAATCTAAACTTCGTTTAAAAAGCCCAGTTTATTTTACATACTGAACTACACTTAGAGAGCTTCCAAATGATTCCGCTATGCATAAGCGAATACAGATCTCCATTCCAAAGTTAGAATTCTGTAGAAAACTGGAACTACAGTTGATTAATGTTCACTTCTACTTAAAAAGGTGAAGATTTACTTTGTGTAATGCTAAAATTCACTTGCAGGCAAGTTTGAAGTTCATGTTGAAAAGAACTGTTAATGGTAATTTACTGGTAGGATTGCTTCAATGCTAGCTATTTTAATAGAAAACTAGAAGAAACATACTCAAGTGTCCAGCAACTTATTGAGATAGTCAATCTGTCATAATCAGATTGAGTAGCAGTGTACAGAATGATAATGCATAAATGGAATGGTGCACTTGCAAAATAAGTAAACGCAGGTGAATGTCTGCAGAGAAAACCTTCATTCATTGACACACAACATATGTACAAAAAGTGAACTTTAATTGAAATGCTTGTATAAAAAAATATGTTCTCCATCCATCATTTATTTCACACAGCTAAATTGGAAAAAACTCCCAAATCCAAGCTGCATAAATGCAACTAGATCTAGTGCACAAAACACAGCTATTGAAATAAATTAAAAAAGGTTGACTGCCACTCTACCTTCCTAAAGCCAATGATGGAGACTGTACAACTTCAATAATTTAAAACCTTTCAAACTGTATTACTTTACACTAATACAAACAGCCATGAAGAACCTTGGTTAAATGCCAAAGTCAGGAAAATAAAATCCATCTATTGCCCTTTTAAAAGAATAGCTTTTGGACAAGCTTCCATTCACCTTCCACTAGCATGACAATTCACTGAAACCTGCACAGTATGTTAAATATGCAGAAAAAGGAAACAGGAATGCAGAAATACACCATTGACAAACCAAACAAGTGTCATGGAAGCAGAACAGCAGTGTTGGAAACTTCTGAAATAAATTAAACAAATAAATAGCCACATGAAATCTGTGGACAGTCTAACTTTTCAGAATACAAATAAATAAAAACCAGATTATAATACATAATGAAACAATTTACATTTCATACAATATACAGTCTGGAAAGTGTCCTTGAATTGCATTGATTGTGCATACAACCATGCCCCGACATGCCTTGGCCACATAAATGAAACTCGCAGGTTGATGGAAGAGGAGAGAGACTCAAAAGGGCCTTCTGCCTAGTGGTTGATGACTATTGGAAAAAAAAAGAGAAAAACCAACATTGCTGACAGACCAGGTTCTTGGCATCCCCATACACACTTTTAGTTGTGCAGACTGAAGTATTCTGAGCAAAGGTAGAAGGAGAATAGAATGTGTTCAAGTATTCCATCACCAGTGAATTAAAGCAGCTTTCAAAAGGCACTCAGAAAGCAAAGAACATTTAGTACAGGCTCTATGAGAGCAGAGTTTGCATTGTTTGGAGGTCACTTTTTGCTTAAAAAAGGTCACTCATTGCCAAGTACTGGCCTGCTTCTCCCAAACTCTAATGTTCCCAACAGAAAACAAAATAATTAGTTCAGAGCAGTAACCAGCAGTCAGATTCCACCCACCACCCCCCCCCAACCCCATTGGTCTGGATGTCAAATCAACTATCATTCCCCTCCCACATCAAGCTGGTGGCACCAGCACAGGGTCCTTTAGTGTACAGCACTCCTCCGGCTGCGAGGCATTTTGATAATTCACAGACTCTCCTTGCTTGAACTTGTGCTCGAGTGCTCATGGCCTAGGCTTAACAGCCTGATGTCGCAGTCTTCAGTTTTAACCACTTCTGCCTTTCGCATCCATGGATGGTCAAAGATCTGTTCAAGCATTGGTCTCTCAGAAGGCCTCAGAGCAAGGCACCATTTGATCAAATGTTGACATTCTGTTGAAGGGTGGGAAAAAAAAGGCACAAAATGAGCCAAAAGTTTTTAAAAAAGCTAAACTCCAGATTACATGTCCCTCAAAAAAAAACAACTATAAAGTGTGCAGGCACACTGGATTTTAAAAAAAAAAGACTGATTTTATCAAGCACCACTCACCAGAAGAAATTCTCCTCCTGAAGTACACTTGGCCACGCAAAATTTCTTCATCCTGCTCGAAGGGGATATCCCCGCACACCATGTCATACAGCAGCACTCCCAAAGACCACACAGTGGCTGATCTGCCGTGGTATCGATGGTAACGAATCCATTCAGGAGGGCTGTACACTCTTGTGCCTGGAAAGAACCAAAATCTAATTCAAAACGGATGTCAACCCAGAAGCACTTGGAAAAGCTAATTACATGCTCGAAGTTCAACGCAATTTAGTTCAAAACATGATCTTCAAAAGAAAAGGCAGTCTGAATGCTTCACCGATCAATTCCCTGCATTAAGCCAGTCAGCTGACTCTTTTGTTTACAAACGTAAGGTAGCCCTGACACGGTAGCAATCCACAGGCGAGGGAGGGTGTAGCGGAGAATCCACTAACCCAGAGTAGACGAAGGAACAAGGTTTTATTTTAAAAACGTGTAAGAGAGAAGAAAAATGCAAAACAAAAAAAGAAGAGAATTTTGCAGCTCAGTGACAATAGGAAAATCTGCCTAGAACCGACAGGGTGAAGGCACAGGGTACACTTATCGAGCATTGAATTGCAGAGTGCGTAGCTGGCCACAGAGCGACTGGGCGGGGCGGTGCAATAAAACAACATAGCAACGTATTAAATAGAAGGTCTCGAGTTTCACAACAAGGTGGACGAGGAAGCATCGTACAGCTCCCACAGACCTTGGCTACAGTACGGTACGGCTGCAGAGCTATCGGTACGGCAGACTAAGGTCAACTAGATCCACCCACTCCCCCTCAAATAAAAACTGGCGGCGCAAAAAAAAAACAGAACGATTGTTCAGAAAAAAAAATCAAAATGCATCATCACCGCCCACCAAGTCATTCCAAATCAGCAATGGAAGTCAAAGAAAAATTCTCAAAAATAATGGCACAGGGTCGAAATGACCTCTGATAAGCGAGAGGGACGGTGTTTCATAACAGACTACCATAAGCGGGCTAGGTTTCACTAACTGTTAAGAATACACAGAAGAACTGGTTTCGAGCAGCCCCTAATGGTGCATTACCGTCAAAATCGGTGTAGACCGTGTCCTTGAGCAGCGCCCCCGAGCCAAAGTCGATGAGTTTGAGCTCCCCGGAGCGAAGATCCACCAGCAGATTTTCGTCTTTGATATCCCGGTGAATCACTCCGCAGTTATAGCAGTGTCGGACCGCCTCCAGGACCTGTCTGAAAAAGACCCGGGCCAGCTCCTCCTCCAGGGCCCCCTTCTCAGTGATAAAATCAAACAGATCTTTGACCAGCTCCGGCCGCTCCATGATCAGCAAGAAGCCGTCCCCTCGCTCGTACCAATCCAGCATTTTAATCACCCCTCGGAATCCTCCAGCCACCTTCTTAAGGAGTACAATCTCCAGAGGCACCAGATTGCCATTCTACAAAAATAAAAAAAAACGGGGGCGGGAGGGAAGAAAGAAAAATCGAAGAAGCAAAATATGCGTTAATGCCGCTTGTAAAATCGCAGGGAGAAATTAAAAAAACTAAGCAACCCACACACAACCCCCACATGCGAAATATTACAGCGTGTCCTAGTGTCATTACAGGGAAAAATGTCAGTGCTCTCATTAAAGTACTCCATGTACCACTACAAACACTCCTTCAAACTTGGCTCACTATTTCCAACATTTGCCTCTTTGATCTGCTGTTAAGAGTTGGCAGCAAGGCGATCTCTCAAGATGGAAATTGATGGATCCCGCCGCCCCCAAACACAAGGGCTGTCGGAGTTTAATTTACAATCGCCTCGCATTTAATAGATTGAAGGAACGTTCGCATTGAGTCAGGCATAAGTCGGGATAGAGTGATCGATTGCAAAGTATCATATACTTAAATCGCAGCGTACGAACGATGCGCTGGAACCCCTCCCCCCGTTAAATGTAAACACAGATTGGACAAAACGCGTTGTACAGTACTTACCAGTGAGCCCCACTCGGTCACTCGCTCTTTGGCTACATGTTTGACAGCGACCTAAAGACAAAAAAAGACGCCCCAGAAATAGGAGTTAGTTGGTGGGTGATGAAGTGGGGAGGGATTGTCATTTAAACAAATGTCGAGGATGCACTATACAGAATTTGGAGACAGAGACACACACACTCACCGGGAGCCCATCACTGAGACGTACGCCACTGTAGACGGTGCCGAAACCTCCACTGCCAAGCACTGCCCCGATCTGATAGACTTTCTCAAAAGACTCCCGCTCCTTCACTGCAGAGGGAAGAAAATGTTTTACTATCAGCGAGAAGGGGCGGGGGGGGGGTGGAACCCGCACTCAACTATTTTAAAATGGATCGAAATACATAAACCAAACTCGTAGAAACCACCGACACAACACAGAAGAAAACATCAAGATGCTCTCCGAACGCCGTTACTGAAATGCACCATTCTCCCCCCCCCCCCAATTATAAACATATTTCCTTTAAAAATGAATCACATAAGGGCAACCAAAGCTCCTTTACCTTGCTGCAACTGGATTTTAACCGGCAAGTCCATGCTGGCGGGGCTGCAGATGTGAGCAAACGATCCGATCTTCTTAGAGAGCAGCATCGCCAAGTGGAATCCCCGCCGTCCAAAATACCCTTATCCGCCTTCGCTGGGGGGGGGGTTTAAACACCAGACACGGGGGTACAAAAACAAAATGCTCAAAAAAGAAATGCTGCAGCGAGGGGTGGAAAAAAAAGGACAAAAACGCCCAGCAGTTCTACCGTCTGAAGGGATATTTTTCGGGAGAAAAAAAAATCGCTGCAAAGTGAGTAAATCCCGATGTCAAATGTGTTTGTGTGTGTTTACGGTCTCCTTCAGTCTCCCCGCACACACACACACTCACTCTCGCTGTGTCGGTGTCCGGCTGCACTTGGTGAAAGTCAGAAGCTGCTGCCGCCGCTCGGTCCGGGGGGTGGGGGAGAGTGGGTCTTCCCTCTGCGACTCTCGGAGCTGCTCCTCCAAATGGAGAAAGGGTGGCGGGGGGGGGGTCCTCTCCCGGAGCCGGGGTCTCTCCCGGAGCCGGCTGGTGGAGGGTGAGCTCGGTATCTCCAGGAGCTGCTGGATCAGGCTCTGTCCCGGAGCTACTCTGGGTTAAGGGTAGGTCTGGATGTCCCACAGCTCGGCTCTCTCTCGGGGTGTGTGTATATATATATATATGTTGCTGCAGGAGCTGGGTGTTCTCTCTCTCTCTCTCTCTCTCTGACACCGTGCTCCTATCGCCGCCTTTTCCAATCGAAATGAGGACAGACCTCTCGCTCCCCCTCCTATAGAGAGAAGCGGCGGAGGCGGATCGCCGGCACTGAGGAATCAATCCGCTGCATTACAAACCCTCAGTTGTCTCCTCGGAGGAGGGGTGGGCGGGAATGGAGACGGTGCAATGCAGCATGGCCGCCCACCCCCTCACTCTCTCCCTCCCCCCGCCCCCCTCTCTGGGCGGATCCCGCCGCGCACTCTTTCTTGGTAGTACGAGACGTCGGCAGGACACGGCTGTCTGAAGACGCTGCTCCGCGGCCCTGAATCGGGGATGAGACCGGGAAGCCGGCTCATTTGCATAGCTGGGGGGGCGCCGTCCAATCGGCGCCGGCCCTCCCCGCCCCCCGGCCAATGGCCACTGGGGGGTGATTTGAATGTGGCCAATGGGAGGCGCCGGGGGCGGCTGTCAATCAGCGAGCACAGAAGAGCCCGGAGAGATCCGGCTGTTGGCGGGAAACGCAGGGTTCTTGTCATTTGTTTCATGTTGTAGGCATCTGTGTGTATGTCTCACTTACTCACCATTCCCGCCCGAATGCTTTCATCTTCCTTCCCCACCCACCACCTCACTATTTACATTTTGCATTGAGTATTTAGTTTTCTCGAGGCGGCGGGGCGCGCAGAAGGGGTGCATTTTACCCAGTCCACAAGTCACACGCACCCACACTCTTGCAATTCGCGCTGCAGCGAGAGGGAAGACAAGACTGCACTCCCCTCTCCGGGATTCAGCGGGGCTCTCCGGCCGTTTGCTGCCTTGCAAGTGAAGTCGAGTTCAAAGAGGATTTCGAAAATTGAAAATGCGAAAAAAAAATCGCAAATAAAGTTTCCTCGGCCGTGCGCAGCATTACGGGGAAGTGGGTGGGGGGGAACCGCGGGCAGGGAGGAGTTGACGCAGCGCTGCAGACGGAGTGGCTGTCCCGGATTCCGCACCCCTGCCTGGCTCTGACCTGCTTTCTCCAGTCAGCACCTCTCTCTACATTGAACAGGTCAATGTTCAAAATCAGCAGAGGGCGCTGGATATAGCAAAACCCATGCAGAAGCTCATCAGCAGCCGAGTCAGGCTTACGCTGAACGCTTGCAGAGTCCAGAGCTCAATACAAAATACTGTATCACATTGAATTAAAGCTTCCCCGCGTATTTTTTTCTCTATAAATCGGGAATTCCCCCTTAATGATATCTTTCACGATTGCAAAAGGCATATTTTTAGGGCCGCTGGTTGTCTTGTGCACCAATGCCATCAGTGATTGTCAAGGTTCAAGTGATCGAACATTGTTTTCCTGTGGGTGTCATACGGACAGAATTGCTGAGTGTTTCACAGCAAAATGTTCAACCGTATCAGCACCCCACCCGCACATACCAGGGCGGGGTTCTGAAGGCGATCCTAATGAACAATAATGGTCAAGTTCAGAGTCGAACAAGTCGGTCTATTTATCCCGCAGCTCGCCCTCTAGAAACCAGTTGGACTGATTCGCTTCTCTGTTGACTGTACTGTAAACGATGCTTACACCCTCTATCATTGGACTTTGAAAGGCAGCTTTTAAAACCTTACCTTTGACTAACAATCATTATATAAAACTCCACTTAGTCATTGCTCTGACTTCTTTGCGGGCGGGATTTGTATTGCTCACTTGTGCAATTGTGTCAGGTCCTGCTTTTTAAGGACATTTTCAGCACCTCACTGAATGGCAACGTGTGGACTGGTTTGTGATTAAATTTGCAGCTTGTGATATAAGTTATAATATTAACATTGATAGCTGTATTACATCCTGTGGCATTAGTGATTAAATCACTCATTAATGCTTTTTTTCTGACATCCCTACAACATTGCCACTCCAAAAGTATGAGGTAAATGTTGAAGAGTTAAGTGAGTTACACAGGATTAAGTTTTTCCTGATCCAAGTTCAAATATAACATATTGCAAAGTAACCAATTTAGCAGGCTTGCAGAGGTTTGATGATGCTTGAAGAATCATTGGAAGGAAAAGGTGAATCCGAATATCAAGTATTCTAGGGATATTGAATCATAAACTTCAGGAGGCAAGCAGGACTTCTACCATGAATTGTGTATGCAGTGTAGTATTCACATCATTAGGGATTTTTAACCATTGCTAATGCCTATTGAAGTCATAGGTCATTATTGGAACAGAAGGAGGTCCTTGAGGCTATTGAGGCCATCAATTGGCACTTTGCAGAGCAGTCCAGTCTTATGCCCTACTCCATCCTTGCAAATTTATTCCTGTCAAATGCCGAATTAATTTTCTTTCTATACCATTGATTGCCTTCTTTCTTGTATACTCGTATACTGATTTCAAGTCATTGCCACTGGCTGTGCAAAAAAGTGTTTCCTCACAACATTTCAGTATCTTTTTCCCAAAACCTTAAATCTGTGGCTCCTAGTCCTTGTATCATCAGCTAATGAGCAGCTTTTTTTTGTCTACCTTATCTGAGCCTGTTATAATCTTGTAGACCTTAACAAAATCTCCACGCAATCCCTTTTGGGCAAAGTAACTGCAGCTTCTCTTACCTAACATACAAATCTAAAATTTTTCATCATTGGAACCAATCTGGAAAACGTCCTGTGCATGGTCTCAAAGATCCCCACTAATGGTGACCAGGACTAGATGGAATACTACAGTTATGGCCTAATCAGGGTTTTATAAAGGTTCAGCATTGCTCTCCCTTCTTTACTACTCAACGTTTCTATTTATGAAGCCCAAAAGGCCATTTGTTTGGCTCACTGATCTCTCAATATGTCTTGCTGCCTTTAAAGATCCATGCACATGATCCAAAATTCCTTTGCACATGTTCACTGTTTAGAACTGTGCTAAGTAAGTAGATATCCTTTCTTTCCGATAATTAAGCCAAATCACTCAGAAATATTGCCACAGGACCCGTGATCAACATGTAATTTAGTATTTAAACAATCCTTGAATTTAGAGCTGTGCAATTTCTTCCAACCCCCATGCCTTTTGGAATCATAGAATTGCTAGGGCACAGAAGAAGCTCATTTGACCCATCACATCTGCAACAGTCCTATGTAGACCTACTCAGCAAGTTCCACTCCCTTGCCCTTTCTGCATATCCCTGCAAATTTGACATTTTTAAAGTCTTCCTACATTGATAGTGTAGGCTTGCATAATGTACGACATGCATTTGCCTGCAAATATGAGAGCAAAATAACAAAATGCATACATCACCCCTCTGTGAGCCAGTAATATAATCAGAACAGTACCATACAATTTAAAATCAAACTTGGAACATAAGTTATGTTTCAATATTTAGTTTGTTGCTGAGAAAAAAAGTGCAAAGTATGCTTTTGTTCAATTCAGCAAACATGAAGCTTGCAGACTGGGAATTTATTATAGAAATAATTAATTTGGCATATGAGAGAAAAACAGAAAACACTGGAGCGTTCAGCCAGACAAGCACTACCTGTGGCAAGGTGCCTTCAGAATGGACTATAGCAGAGAAATTTTGAGGAATGTACCATACCTGAATGCATTGTTTGTTTTAGATTTCTAACATGTGCTAGCATTTCTAGCAATTTTGCATTTAATTCATTTGACAAATGGTTTGACCGCATGTTCCTAGAATGACAGATAAATATTGTGCTCAGATAGTCTAGACAAGACAAATAAAGGCTTTACACCATCAACCATCGATCTGTTGTTATTGTGTTACACTATAATTATAATTTTACACTGACATAGTTTCTTTGTAAGTATATAGATTCAGAACAGCATTTTAGTTATCAGCAGATTTTTTGCTGATTTCAGCATGATTAACCTTAACAAAAGTACATAATACCTCTTGTGTTAATTTTAGTTCACATGGAGAGTTTTTATAACTTCTTATTTATGACACCATAACAATTTCATCTTTTAAAAATGGAGCTTGTTACTTGTGTGCTTATCTTTTGCTGAGTCGAAAGTGGGGACATCTTTAATATTTACAACAGCTGTTGAGTTTACTGTCATATTTTTTGACCGTTTTAAAACTTTGGCTTTACATCATACTAAGATAACTAACAGGTGGGATCACAACATGCCTTTTTGTCATTCTGCAAATTCTTAACATTTACGTTATAATCAGAGTGACGCAGCTGTTGTTCTTAATGAAAACTCTCCTGAGTGCAGGAGAACCCTGATTGCAGGAGCTGTGCTACGTTTAAAAATTCATGCATTAATCACTGACAATGCTGATGTCAACACCCGCTTGTGTTTCCACTTATACACAAGTCAGGAAGGTTGACAGGTCACCCAATTAACTTTAGGTTGTTTCATTGTTCACATTTTAGCCACTTTAGTTAAGCCACTTTCTATGCAGTGACACGCAGGCAGCCCTGGAGAGTGGAGCCCATGGTCTCAAAATAAAGTATTAACAAACAGTGAGGTATTGTTGTTTGAATGGAATGCCTGCTATTTTAGCTGTAGTATTCCATCTCTGAATCATAGTCATTGGGTTCAGGCTCCAATGCAGACAGTGCCAATTGTACAGAAACAGGATTGCAGCTCTAAAGCATGAATTGAAGTCCAACAAGAATTCTCACATTTTTGGGTATTGATGTTTCTTTCATTGTAAAGGCAAACAGGATTCCTTAGCATTGGTTGCAGCTCTAAGTTTGGACAAGTTGGTTGAGATCAAAACCGTGAAGAAGGAAAGAGGAAACCACCACAACCCATTCTCCCTTAGCTGGTGGCTCAAGAATTTCAGGTGTTAGACTTCAGGGGTCAGGTCCAGTCCTGCCTGCAATACAGCCTGTGAAAGTGGCAATAACACAATTTAAAAGTGGCCAAAGATATTTGGGTTAAAGAGTGACAGAACTATGCAACAGGTAACAAGTATGTTTTCTTTTAGTGTTTTCAGTATGTGGCTCCTAGTCTTTCATCTTGTAACATTAATACGAGAGACACTTCACATTGTTATCTTATGAATTTAACAATCTTTGTGAGTATCAGTTAAACAATTGGAATTAGATTTTCTATATTTCCCTGTGCACTGCTAATTACACTGGTTGAAGAAAATAGTTCATGCAAAGATTTGTCTGAATGGTTGCAAGTATTACCATTTCAATAGCGTGGTGGCCTCACCCACCTTCTATAATGAGGTGAGACCGGGTTAACAAGCTGTGAATGGAACTGCTGATGTTTTTACTGTAGGCATCAGTCTCGTCCCATCATCTCTATTTAGAACATTGATCCACTGAGGTTTATTTCTGTGGAAAGCCTAATTTTGTTGCAGCAACTTGCAATTCTAATTGATCATTTTTTTAATCCTTTTGGCAATTTAATAATGAGTGAGAATATGGGTTGAGTCAAGGTTAATTCAAGAAACTTTAAAATTCTGCTGTGTTCTTTAATAACAAGCTTAAATATTGTCTCACTGGTAAACTATTTACTCAATTCCTAACATATATAATTTCTTAGATGCAATTTAGCAGCATAACTAAAATCCAACACTCAGCCAAGTATTAAGTAGATGTAAAATACTGTGAATGCTAAAAATCTGAAATCAAAAGAGAAAATGTTGGAAATATTCAGCAAGTGAAGAATGAAATAGTTAACATTTCAAGTTGAAGATAACTCTTTTTCAGAACTCCACAATAGTTGATCTCATGTTTTATTATCAATGATAATGGATTTTCCTTATCTATAAATTTCACGTCGCGATATCCTCCAGTTCAATTTCCCCTCCCACATCACTGTTCCTCTGACTTTGTAACCTAATCTCCTTCCGCTGTACCCTGAAACATCTGTCTCCCCTTTCTCTCCACATTGAAAATAATTCTTCATGATCCATTTCTGACCAAGTAAGCAATCAGTCCTTTCAAATATTTCACTTGCTCACTCAAATCCATTTCTTTTTATCTATTTGTTTAGTTGTGTTACAGGTAATGCAAAAATTTAGATTGACAAGATCAAAAGTCACATGACACCAGTTTATAATCCAACAGGTTTATTTGAAATCACAAGCTTTCGGAAAAATGCTGCTTCATCAGGTGAAGTGAAGAGAAGCACACAGGCACAGAATTTATAAGCAGAGATATCAAAAAGATTGTACAAATGGTGTGAGTGGAGTGTATCTCTGTGCCTCAATTAATTGGAATATAGTGCATTCCGTCCCTGACTATTCAGCTGTTGACACTTTACTCACACCATGTGTCATTTTTGATCACCTGTAGTGACTTACTATTCAGACTGTTACTCTCCAGTCACACCATTTATACAATTTTTTGATCTCTCTGTCTATAAGTGCTGTGCCTGTGTACTTCTCCTCACTCCACCTGATGAAGGAGTAGCGCTCCAAAAACTTGTGATTTCAAATAAACCTATTGAACTATTACCTGGTGTCGAGTGACTTCTGACCTTGTCCACCCCAATCCAACACTGGCGCCTCCACAGCATAAATTTAGGTTGCTATTGATGTCGCTTTTCTAACTATAAAGTTAATGAGATGTTATTTGTGGTAAAAACAATGACTGCAGATGCTGGAAACCAGATTCTAGATTAGTGGTGATGGAAGAGCACAGCAGTTCAGGCAGCATCCGAGGAGCAGTAAAATTGACGTTTCGAGCAAAAGCCCTTCATCAGAAATAAAGGTAGAGAGCCTGAAGTGTGGAGAGATAAGCTAGAGGAGGGTGGGGGTGGGGAGAAAGTAGCATAGAGTACAATAGGTGAGTGGGGGAGGGGATGAAGGTGATAGGTCAGGGAGGAGGGTTGGAGTGGATAGGGTGGAAAAGGAGATAGGCAGGTAGGACAAGTCCGGACAAGTCATGGGGACAGTGCTGAGCTGGACGTTTGGAACTATGGTGACGTAGGGGAAGGGGAAATGAGGAAACTGGTGAAGTCCACATTGATGCCCTGGGGTTGAAGTGTTCC
>NC_057732.1:25644227-25649350 GCF_004010195.1 Chiloscyllium plagiosum
ACCTTCATCCCCTCCCCCACTCACCTATTGTACTCTATGCTACTTTCTCCCCACCCCCACCCTCCTCTAGCTTATCTCTCCACGTTTCAAGCTCTCTGTCTTTATTCCTGATGAAGGGCTTTTGCCCGGAATGTCGATTTTACAGCTCCTCGGATGCTGCCCGAACTGCTGTGGTCTTCCAGCACCACTAATCCAGATGTTATTTGTGGTCAACATCATGCCTCTAATATAACTCCTGCAGACCTTGCTGGAAAAAGTAGGACCCTAGCAACCTGCGATCTCCAGAATCTTCTAGGTTACCTGATAAAGATGAAGCCTCTGCTTACCTTTTATAAAGTGAAAGAAAAACTTTGGTGAGAAATGATATGTAGCTCTGTCAAAGACCCAGCACAAGGGGTTGATTGGTTCCCTTTGTCCTCTACAGATTTCTGATTTTAAGTACTTGTCTTTGGTAGTTGAAATGTTCAGACAAACCTCTCTCAATGCAGATAGATGCATTTCAGCCACATGTAGTACATATGCCCATCAACCCCATGAGGGTAAGGTGTCTTTCAAATGACCATACAAGCCTCAGGGAGGTGAGCACTGGAGGGCAGCAATAAGCAAAGTGCGAACATAAACCTCCCAGGATTTCAGTCCAGACATTTGTGAAGCCTACACAGTTTCAGTAATTGTCTGAGCAAGGGCTGAAATAATTAATTCCATATACAAATGTCTTTTTCAATCTACTCAAGTATAATTCATAAAAATTTGGAAATAGTTGTTACTCAAAATTTGTTTGACCCTTATTGTTTTTGAAAATGACCCTATATCGTAAATTTAATAAATAAAGATCTCAGAGCACAGGCAATGCAAGTAAATTTGCAGTGACTATCCATCCTTAGTTTTCCTACAGGGTGGTGATGGACCTTTTCATGGAAAAATGTACATTGATGGTATTTACACTGTAGTTTTATCAATCCTCTCAGCTTGTCCTATGCGTTCTTAGTATTAAAGCATTCTCTCCCAAATACTTGGACTATCCAGCAGGAATGTATTTGGACATTTTCTTCTCTCAATTTGTTTTGGTTTAAATAAGAGCTCCACAACGTGCTTGGAATGTAAAACTGCCCTGTCACCTGTGCGTTTTGTCAAATCATGTGACAGTTCGAGTGTCTTCTGTAGTGCAGAGGATTGTAGGCATTGTGGTTGCTATTATTGAACAGTTGATGTACCAGGAACCAATTATGGGAGTGAGCAGTGGGATGATTACAACATCATGATGAGATGTAGGAGTAAAAGGAGGCCACTCAGCCTCTCTGCTCCTCCATTCAATAAGACCAAGGCTGATCTGACTGTGGCCCCAATTCCACTTTCCTGCCTGTAAACCATGACTGGGAGAAAGTGAGGACTGCAGATGCTGGAGATCAGAGCTGAAAATGTGTTGCTGCGCTTTTCCAGCAACACATTTTCAGCTGTAAACCATGACTTCCTTGTACGACCGAAACCAGTCTCACTCAGGCTTAAATATATTCAATGACTCAGTGTACACTGATCTCTGGGGAAGGCAGTTCTGAGGAAGGGTCACTCGATGTGAAATGTTAACTCTGCTTTCTCTCCACAGATACTGCCAGATCTGATGAGCTTTTCCAGCAACTTCTGTTTTTGATACTCACCTGGTTCCTGGGTAGTACAGGTTGAGGCTGTTTAAATTCACTACAGTTTAGAAGCATGAGACGTGATCTTATTGAAATATTCTGAGGAGCTTTACAGCTGAGTATGCCTTCTCTCAGTTATTCTGTCTGCAAGTATATCCCTCCTGACATAAAGAGAGCAAACCAGTTCTCTTGCTTCATATCTGAATAATGTCCAGTACAGTTGAAGCAAGACTTCCTATGTTTATATTCCATTTCCTTTGCAATAATGACCAACCTTACAAAGTATTCCTAATGACTTGCAACATGTTAACTTTTTTTTATTGAGAGTTCATGTAGTGAAATCTCCAGTAATAAGGATGATTTAGAGTTAACAACCATATATTCTAAATCGCTTCAGATGAGCATTTTTGTCCCAGTTTTAAAAGAAGAGCATCATATGTTCAAATCTTCTACAGATAAAATTACATTTTATTCCAATTTATATCGGTTTTGGGCCATGTTCCATTCTCTAATTCTATTTTGTTTGGAGAAGCACAGCTACAACTAGTGTTGTACTTGTTTCTCAATGGCTATATGTTCTATTAATTCTGATGCTTTAAAACTAATTTTTACATATTTCTTCATTGAGCTTATTTTCAACTCTGTTTTTCAGCACCACATGAAATGAGAGGTTTGCTGGAGACACTATAATGTTCATATTGAGACTCATTGAGACTTCAATTATCACAGGGGTCCCACTGATAGTTCGCCTAAATAGTGACATTTCATGTTTCGACTGGGAAAGTAAATATTAATTATAATCATTGCAGTTAAATCTGATCTCATTTTCACCCAACTCTCTAATACATTCCTTTGCAGTTGATGTTCACTGTACAGCATATTTGAGTGCATTTTGGCCAATTTCATCTGCTTCATCACTGGTTGATAAAAAGCCTTACGTCATCTTCTCTAACAGTAAATTTAGAAAGATGGAGGATTCTTAACTTAGTGATTAGCTGCAAATACCTGCAGCTGAATATCAGTTGTGGCCTGTTTTTGAGTCTGGGTGCATGGTTCATGACCTACAGCCCACCCTTTGCTGTTAAGCCAGGCAATGCCAAACCCCGTGCTTCTGCCTTATTTACCTGATTGTAAAATTGACCTGAGTGGGACATGTGCTGCTAGCTGTGTGAACACTCAATAGGGGGCCAGTTTGTAAACCTTAAAGTTAGGTCTGCCCTTCATGATGTGAAGGGTACTAAATGACAGGATGCTGCTGCTGAATACTGTTGTTATAATTGTCAACAAGAAGATAGGTACAAGGGCAAAGAAAGAGCCATCACATTCATAGATCCGCATCAGAGTCCTTAATGATGAAGCTGGGTACAAAAAGAGAGGCTATGGTTCAGTTGGAGACCTTGAAGAACCATCTTCCTAAGAGAGTGGAACCAAGTGGCCCAAGTAGTCAATGCAATCATCTGGTAGTGGAGTCACTGAACTATATTAAACTAACTTATCTGGCCAAGTTCAGTGAATGCATCTTCTCTTTGCATTTCATAGCTGCTGTACCATTCGACTGTCATGCTTCTCAATGCACCACACCTGCATCATTCCAAGATGCCAGACTTAATGCCAACCTCAGGCTGCCCCATATACTTCCAATTAATCAGATAGGAGAGGCATTACGCTCACAGTATCAACAAAGCACAACATGGACACAACTGAAAGAAGTGTAGCAGAATGAGTTGAGAACAATGATGACTTGAACTCTCTGGAGGAAATGCTTTCATTAACCTATCATTAACCACTAATACTTTCCATTAACAGCTATTCACTTTCCTAGCCAGATTGTTATTCACTCCTTTGTCTGTTCAACTATTCTTCTGTCTCTTTGAGCTCTATCCTCACCTATCGTTTACTCCTGACTCACTCCCCACATCCTATATTCTGCATATAAACCAACATTTTCTGAGCTACCATCAGTTCTGAGGAAGGGTCACTGAACCTGAAATGTTAATTGATTTCTCATCACAGATGCTGCCAAACCTGCTGAGCTTTTCCAGCAACTTCTGTCTTTGTTAAAATAGATCAATTTATCTGTGTGTTGGGTTCCTGATCCTAAACAAACATAATAACAACAAGGCGCTGCAGATGTTGGAGATCTGAAATTAAACAGGAAGTGCTGGAGAAAGTCAACAGAGTTTGGCAGCATCCATAGAGAGAGAAACAGAGTTAATATTTCACGGTCAATATGAATCTTTTTCTGGAGCAAGACCCACCCAGAGGGTCTCCTGGCTTTCATAGAGACACATGCAGTGTTGCTTTAGATCTGGATTTTGCACTCATTCCATTTACTATAAAGACTGTCAGAACACTTGCACAGAGCAATTTCTCATTCAGCTCTACAATACAGTCTCTTCCTTTGATCAGATCCAATAGAAAGACGGTGTTCCTCACTGAAGAATTCTCAAGCAATTATAAATTTAATACAAGATGATTTGCTATCTTTGATCACTTGCTATTTCTAAATGAGCTGCTAAAGTATTAAACCTTTGAAACAGGAGAAGAGCCAAATTTATCGATAAAATTCCTTCAGCTAAGCATGAGACATTGAGAAATAAATTGTACATTTGTCATAAACAGGAAAGAATGTTGTGATGTAATGCAATGCAATTTTACTTAAATTCTACACAATATTTTTCACATTCCCAACACAAGCTTCTCAGCAAGTTTCTAGTTTCAGTTTAGCACAAAGCATTTTGTTTTCCTCTAGCAGGGAAAACTAAACTAAACTAACAAGACTAGTTTTGGTCCGAAGTACGTGTTTTTGTTCATCATTTGTATTTTAAAAACACAATCACACATACCATGGCATCTAAGCATATAAAGTATTGTAAGTAATTTTCTTGTTTAAAACAAAGTAAAAACGCAGCATATAAAATAAATTACTTCAATGATCTGTTGCTGCTTTACAGCAATTACCTCGGGCACAGCAAGTTTCCATTCAGTAATTTTTATGAGATAATGGTATATTACACTATTTTTAACTAATTTATTTTAAGTAAATTAACATTCCACTTAAAGAAAGAAATGTTGAAAGGATGAAATGAATTGATGGAGAAAGTTCACTGGCATGGACATGTTGGTCTAAAATGTTTGTTTCTATGCTGTAAAATCTGTGTATTTAAACTCTGACAGCATCTATAGATGAACTATACCATTTAGAGTCATAGAGATGTAGAGCATGGAAACAGATCCTTCGGTCCAACCCGTCCATGCCGACCAGATATCCCAACCCAATTTAGTCCCACCTGCCATATCCCTCCAAACCCTTCCTTATCATATTCCCATCCAAATGCCTCTTAAATGTTGCAATTATACCAGCGTCCACCACTTCCTCTGGCAGCTCATTCCATACCCGTACCACCCTCTATGTGAAAATGTTGCCCCTTAGGTCTCTTTTATATTTTTCCCCTCTCACCCTAAACCTATGCCCTCTAGTTCTGG
>NC_057732.1:25649803-25672849 GCF_004010195.1 Chiloscyllium plagiosum
TCTTATGCTCGCATCCAAATCATTTATGTAAATGACAAAAAGTAGAGGACCCAGCACTGATCCTTGTGGCACTCCACTGGCCACAGGCCTCCAGTCTGAAAAACAACCCTCCATCACCACCCTCTGTCTTCTACCTTTGAGCCAGTTCTGTATCCAAATGGATAGTTCTCCCTGTATTCTGTGAGATCTAATCTTGCTAACCAGTCTCCCATGGGAATCTTGTTGAATGCCTTACTGAAGTCCATTTAGATCACATCTACTGCTCTGCCCTCATCAATCCTCTTTGCTACTTCTTCAAAAAACTCAATCAAGTCTGTGAGACATGATTTCCCTTGCACAAAGCCATGTTGACTATCCCAAATCAGTCCTTGCCTTTCCAAATACACATACATCCTGTCCCTCAGGATTCCCTCCAACAACTTGCCCACCACCGAGGTCAGGCTCACTGGTCTATAGTTTCCTGGTTTGTCCTTACCACCTTTCTTAAACAGTGGCACCACTTTTGCCAACATCTTGTCCCTGAGATGTACGTCCAACTGCGTTTATGCTACATTGCCAAGACCATCTGTTTCTACAACTGTAAATTCTCCCACAGTACTCAGATTGTTGATCACTACTACATGATGGCTGACTCAATACAAGGCATGCAAAAGCTGCTTGACTTTTTAAACACCATCGTTTATGACACCATCATGGTCTTTACTTAATTGACTTTCCCTGGGTCAATTGAACATTCCTTGCAAGACCTATGCAGATGGGATGGCTCTGAAATATTCGCAGCACTTCCCATATCTGTGGCAGCCATACTTTAAAGGGACTATTAGTGATAAGGAAGTCCAGCACCAACTGTATCAGTGCTGCCTTCTTCAATCTGTGACAATGAGTCTTTGACAACAAGAACCTGTTGTCAGCAAGGATCCTGGACTATAAGGTTGTTGTGTTGACTACCCTCCTATACCGCAGCTCATCTGAACTATCCACTCATATCACAGTAAAATCGTGAAGAACTTCCACCTATAGGGTCTATGTAGAAGCATATGGATCGAATGGGAGGATAGCCAGAACAGTGTGAGCATCATCCATGAAGTTACGCCAACGAGTATTGAAGTCCTGCATTTGAAGAACCAACTCTGATGGTCAGGCCATTGCATCCTGATGCCCCAAAACTGGTTCCTTTGCCAGGTTTTCTTCTCCTAGCTATCTATTAGGCAATGCTCAAAGGGAAGCCAAAAAAAATTAAGGATACACTCCAGATTGCCCTATTGCATGGAAGCATTGACATCATTGACTGGGTGGAGAAAACTGCCGATATCCTGCCATGGTACTTCTTGACCCATTGAGGCACATGATATTATAAGGTTCAGAGACTCGCCCTCAAAGTGGAATGATGCCAGTAGAGGAAGGTGGTGGAAGCCAATTTGAGGATGCAAATTACATTTCCCAATGTGATACTGTGCCTCCCTTTCAGAAAAATCTCAGGATCCAGAATTGTTTCCCAGTCGTCCAATGATTCCACCTTGACTGACAGATGTCATCCTCGATTCTGAAGGCCAGACAATGATGAACATGTCTTGTTTTCCCTAATCCTAACCTGCCTCTGTCGATCTGGTGAACCATCTATGTCTTTAAGGTTTGCACTTTCCAGGTCAGTCTCTTATTTTGTACTCTTATAAGCTTTAAAATTCTGTGTCTTAACTCACACCATTACCCCAGTGCTCTCTGACTTAACTTCACACCCAGAGAACATGACAACTCAACTTAGAAATTCTCATTCTTAGTCTCAGTTCCCTCCAAGGCCTTATTCTTTAATGTTTCTGTAAACTCTGCCAGTCCTTAAAGATGTTGACATTCTCCAAATTCTGTCATCTTGCACATCACCAACTTAATCACTTCACAAGTTGCTGCTGTGTTTTCAGCTAAGACTATAAAATCCCTCTTTGGAAATCACTCCCACAACCTTTCTGTCTCTTTACCTCTATTTCCTCTTTCAGGATGTTCCTGAAATCCCACATCGTTTAGGTAGCTAATATCTCATTTTGCCATCAAATATATCTAAGAATATTCCTGTTAAGCCACTTGGACATAAGTATACAAAGTTTTCCCATTGTAAGAAGAGAATATTACCCAATATGACAAATTTAACATTAGTGGGTATAGACTCTGGGATAAAACAGCGGATGTTTTGACGCACGGAGTCACTAGGGTTTATGTTGACAAATTCTGGTCAGTGATAAAGAAATAAGGCACCAAAGTAAACCTTTATCTCATCAATCTTTTTTAAAAATCGCAATGAAAGGCAAAATATTGGTCAGAAATTGTGTTCACTTCTTACAACTTGGAGTGAAAACTACTTTTTAATTCCAGATTAATGGATCAACAGTACAGAAACTCTTTTCAAATTGTCACTATGTTTGCAACTGATTATTTTAATAATTCTTAGGATTTTGTGTTAGCAAGTGTTGAAGAAGGACCAGAAGGCACATGTGATAGGGAGAAATAATCTGATACTAACGGAGAATTCTAAATCCTAAGAAACCATCACGTACTAAATCTCATTAACTGTCTTTTATCAACATCACAAGGCATTGTTTTTGTGTGCTATTTGCCACATGTTATGAACATAACACACTGACAGCTCTAAATGAAATAGCTTAAGAAATGACAGCGATAAACAAATATTAGCAAAAGACACAGACTTGTACACACAACACCAAAGGGTGAGTACATGGTAATAATCTAATCTCAGAGTTCAAGTAACAGCAACAGTTTGTGGTGAGCTCAAACTGCCATTTTAATGCTTTGATTGGATTACTGCATGATAGCCTGAAGGTGCATTTGTATTATAGGTATGCAGCTGAGAACAGACCTACTGATTTTCCTTCTGGCTATTGCAATCATTAATGTAAACTGTCTTGCATGTTGGATAAGGCTTCCTGAATCTGTACAGTGCACATGGGAATCCTCTGAGTTTCCTTTCAATTCCAATTAGGATTCTACATTCAATATTTTATTTCGCTAAAAAAAGTGATCACAGGTCATTCCCCTGCGATTGCATGATACCAGTAACTCTGCTACTACTGAACTGTGTCCAACACTAACTGCTCTCCTTCCTTTTCCTTTTGTCTACGGATGTTCCAAGGTGATGTTCCACCTGGAGATGACCTGATGCACTCAACCACCAAACATTACAGACCTACAAATGCCAGGACAAGTAGGTTCCCTTTAAAAAATCATGAACAAAATATTCAGAGGGAACACCTGGTGAAATATTGAATGTAAGTGATGAGGAGTTGGCGGGAATGGCAGCAAAAGTAGCAAGAGCCAAGGAAGCTGCAGCCAGAGGTCCATTGTGGTTCTAGGGATTTGGAGAACTTCCACAATTTTCAGTTTAACAATTAGTAGAAGCACAATATGCTGTCTGTCATAATTTTGTGTATGCTTGTATGAAATGATAGGGAACATACAGCAGTGCAGCTCCACTTAAGAGTCTTATGAACCCATCATGGAGCTAACAGTATCCCACTTCTACAGAAGTGTTTCTGAGGAAAGAAGACCAGTAACAGCATGGCATCGAAGGCCCAATGCCTTTCTGAATACCCTTTATTAGATCTGAGCTGGGAGTATTGACCTTTCCCGCCAAGGCCAGTTGAGCCCTTAAGTGACAAATTACAACCTACTTAAATGTCTCATCCTGATGCTGCTGGGATTGTACTTGTGTCTAATTGAGGCCCCAGCTGGCAGCAAGGACTGACCTGCATGAGAACTTCCAGCTTTTGAACTAACCCATTATCCTTTGGTATCCTTCCAGTCTGGGCCCACTAAGGGTCCTACGTATTTCTCCTCTGGGGTCTTCATGGCTGCTCATTGTTCCAGGCCATTCATGAATCCTCAGATACTGTAGCAGCCTATGTCCACAAGTAGCAAGACCTGGACAACATCTGGGTTTTGGCTGACATGGTAAGTGACATATCTGCAAGGCAATGACCATCTCCAGTGAAAGAGAATCTAACCATCACTCCATGACATTCATTGACCAAAACATTACCTTTAATACCTGAGGGCTATCATTGACTGGAAACTGAATTGTATGAGCCATATAAATACTTTATCTGTAACAGCAGGATAGTTACTAGGAATACTGCACTGAGTAACTCATATCCTCACTGCCTAGAGCCTGTCCACCATCCACAAGGCACAAATCAAGAGTGTGATGGAATATTCTCCACTTTCCTAGATGAGTTCAACTCCAACAGCATCAAAGAAATGTGACACCATCCAGGGCAAAACAGCCACATGATTGGTACCACATCTGCAAACATCCACTCCCTCCACCATTGACGTTCATTCGCAGCAGTGTGCACCATTTACAAGATGCACTGCAGAAATTCACCAAGGCTCCTTCGGTCAGCACCTCCCAATCCATGACTTCTAGTGTCTAGAAAGACAGAGCAGCAGATACACAAAAACACCACCGCCTGCAAGTGCTCCTCCAAACCACTCAACATCCTGATTTAGAAATATATTTGTAGTAATTATAACGAGGTCAGACAGGTGGACCTCATAGAATCCAAGTTCCCTGATTGGGACTGTTAACTTGGTCCGACTGGCATACTCTTTGGAAGGTCGGTGTGCACTCTGTAGGACGAATGGCCTGCTTTCACATGTAGGGATTCTATGATACATGAACATCTGCTCAGGGAAATTTAAAAATGACCAGTTTGGGCTGTGTTTTGTTTCTATTTCATTTCTCCTTGCGCTGACACATAAAATGACTTTGCCTCCCTTTTCTCTCTTTTTTTTGATATTTTCTTTCCCTCCAATTATGTACAAAGGTACAGTATTTTGAGACAGTGAATTAACCAACATGGATTCTTTAAAAATGCATTTAAATTTAAACCAACTGCAGAAATTAGACATACATGACATTCGTGAGTTCTACTCATCACAACACGAGTGGAGTTAAAGCCTGGAATTCCAATGTGGGGCTGGAATGGAAAGTAGGTTATTGGCCACCTTTGCCCAGATATTAAGGAAGAAACCACTTCCAATTTTCCAGTTGGAAAAGATGGATAAAATCTTTAGCATCCCTTCACATCAATATAATACGTCCTGAAGAAGTGTTTCAGTCTATCCAAAGAATATCATCTCTGATATCCCAATAGGATTTCCATGAATTTTGTAAAAGACTCCTGACTAACCTGTTAGAGGTGTTTAAGCTTTTTATAGGATTTGATAGGGTAGACATAAGGCATTTCTACTTACAGGAAAGGCAAAAAAATGGGAGACGTAAATCCAAGATAATCATTTTTAAAAATCAAGCAGAGTTATCAGGAGAAACATCTTTCATTTCAGATACTGCTTATAATGTGGAACTTGCCACCATCAGAAGGAGCTGAGCCTGTAGGCATTCATGCATTTAAGGGGAGAGCTAGATAAACACATGAGGGAGAAAAGGACAAAAGGCTATGTCAATGCGATTAGATGAAGTGTAGGAGAAACTTGTGAGAAACATATACTCCCACATTGACCAAATTTGTGCTATAAATAATTGTTAATGTTCTGTAAGCTGACTCAGTAAAATCCAAAATGGGTGTTCATGTGGTTCTCCTGTCTTAGACAAATGAATTGAATATTTTAAGGATCAGACATTTATGCTTTACTGAAAGTTGACATGGTAAATGAACAGTACTCCGTTGAAAGGAGAAATTTACAAATTTTGCAATCTTTCATGGTATATGTTGCTGGATATATAGTCCCTAACCATGAGAAGCAATATTCAAATTATGGTTAATTCAAGTTATGGTTTGAAGATCAGTGACATGAGTACTTGTCATTTCACGATACTCATATTGTCTCAGATGGAACAAAGAATGTTTGATCTAGAGTGTCCCAAAATTAACTTTGGCTGTTGTTGAGTTAGCTTCAACTTTGGTCAGAGTGTTACAGCTTTCTCCAGGACTCCAAGAGTGAGAAAATACATTAGATATTTTACCTTGCTTTCTCAGAACTTCTAATGGAACATCAGTATGAATAGGTGTCAGATAAGTACTACATGGAATTTAACTGTGTCCTCACCATTCTATTTTTTTCTACTAGTTGAAAATCAGACATAGGGCAAGCGAGATTAGGTGAGTTAATTTTGCAGAGAGACAGCATGCACACAACAGGCTAAATGATTGCCTTCCGTGCTGTAACCACTCTCTGATTATATGAATTGATTTTATAGCCACTTCCATTTGTGTTGTTACCATTGAAAACATTGTTTGATTTGACAGATGCCATCATTATTGTTTCAAATTGGAATGTTTAATGATAAACATTTAACTCACAAGGAGTTTTTATCATCAGGACGTAAAGGAATGCCACCATCATGATTCTGTCAAAAGTTAAATAGTAATTAAGGTCCTCATTAAATCATAGAATTTCAAGGACATAATTTTTTTTTTCTTTACTGATGCAAGAACCTTAACTGGAATGATCCAGTAATTTCTTTTAGACATGATGAGGTGTGAGTCTTGTTCTTTTGATGGAGTTACAGTTTGTGCATGAACTGTACTTTGTCAATAAATAAGAGCAATGATTTCTTGGTATAATATTATTACTGTATGGCTGGTTGCAAATTATCTAAGGTATGTGCCAAAGTGCATCTTTAATATGTTCTTAGAGACCAAAGGGAGCCCTTTGGGTTTATCTGCTTTTTTCAAATGCAGATCAATATCTTGAATTATAGCCCTCTTGCAAGGAATTATGCTTTCTAATTTACATTGGTTATTTTCCAGACGCAGTCAACCAAGGTAAAAGCTCAAACTAGCATTTTCTTTAGAACAACTGTTTGTCTATTCTGTTTGATTTAACATAAGTTTCTGTCTCAGTTGATGATCCTTTGTTTCATTTTCAAATAATTATTAGGGTAAATATGACTATGTTTAGACTGAAGGTTAAGGAAGAAATAAATCTAAAGTCACAATCAGGAAGGCTTATGCACTTTGATCCATTTTGTATATCATCTGATAAATCAGATGCCCTTGGTGCACAAATTTTAGCTCATCAGGAAATCATAGCCATAAATGAACTTTTTGTGCAATTTCTTCCCCACTTCAAATGAATACTGTTAAAACATTGCTGCACACAATTGTGTTTATGATTAGAATCATGCAGATTATAAAAACAGATGCTATACATTTGTATACTTCAATGCCGAGCTAAAATGATACTGATAGAACTATTCATCACACCTGTGTAGTTTTTCGTATAACGAGGATGTGATTTGTTTTCATCTGCTCAAGTCTGAGCAAAAATGTTTAAAAATTGACCAGCCAAGGGTATATTACAATGCATACACTGTTTTTAATTGTCATTATAACACATCCTGGACAAACTGACAAAAAAAGTTAAAACACGTGAACAAATTAAATAGTTGTGCTTTAAAAATATATTAGCCTATATTGTTTGAACATTGAACCTCTGCTTTATTTCACTGTTGAATCAAAAAGCTGAAAATGTTGGAAAGATCGAGCAGGTCAAACAGCATCTATAGAGAGAGAAACAGAGGTATCACATTAGCTTGAAGACCTTTTATCAGAATCAAGTCAACCTGAAATATTAGCTGTTTCTCTTTCAACAGATGTTACCTGACCTGCTATGTTTTTTTCTTATTTCAGATTTTCAGTATCCACATAATTTTGCTTTTGGATAAATATATCATTTTAAACAGAGCTTGTCAAGGATTTTGCATAACAAAATAAAATGAGTGAAGTTTGAGAGTTTTTTTGATATCAGCTGCATCTTAAAATGCAATATGCTCTTCAAACCTATATTGACCATTGCTAGTGAAATGAGGGAGTAGGAAACTTTGCAGCATATTTGACCAGTTTTGGATGTCATTGTGTGTAATAACAAATAGCAGACTCCATGGCAATATCTCTCATGTGAAACCAATCTTTTGAAACCAAGTTTTGAATGTGTTAGATATCTGTGTGAAATTTCTCCATATCTTATTTTAACAAAGGTCTTAACTTAAAACAGGTTAATGCCTTTGTTCAAACTGACAAGTAAATGTTAAAACTTCAAAATACTGCGTAACGTCATTTGACAAGTGCTTAAGCAGGATTGCAGTATTAGATCTGCTTTGACTGGCAAAGTTATTGGATCTGTCCTTCAACATAATCATGGATGAGAAATGGATGTTGATCTACAAGTGGCCATTTTTGTTCCTGCTGAACTTGAATGTTTTCTCTGGTTGTTACCGGACAACAATTGTTTAGCATCAGTACCAATCAGTTAAGTGGAATCTGTTGGATGCTGCAAAGGGGCAACTTTTTGGATTGGTGAATTTACAATTCAACATATTTCCTCATTGTGTGATCTCACAAAGTATGCATCATAATATGCTTTGTGACTTTAACTTGTAAAATCTAAGTCTACCATTAAAGCAACATGGGCAAAAATTTACATTTTCTAATCAAGTGAGGGATTACAAAACCTCTGTAATGGTACATAAAATGAGAAGTAACTACTATTGGTTTTCAGTTTGAGGCTACATACAAAAGTAAACTGTGATTATACTTATGCTGGCAGCCTGTGTTTCAGGAAATATTTTCTCTTCTGCTGCCCTAACCTAAGGATGATTGAGACAGCATTCACATACTCTCTTCAGCCTATGAATTGCACAGCTCTGCTCTGATTTCCAAAGTGTATTATTCATTTCTGTCTAGTCTCAAGTGGCAAAACACACAAAAGTGCCTAAGTCATTCCACCATTTCCTCTTCTTCATTTAAAAAACAGCTTTAACTCATCATTCTGACCAAGATTATATCCTGCTCGTCAAAAGGGCAATCAATTATTTGTGCAAGCAGAATAATGACAATGTTGAATTGTGATTCACCTTTTACATCCATTATAGGCACTACCATGTGTAGTTATTTTGTGTCTTTCACTGATGCTTAAAGGACATTTTCTGTCCAAGCTGAGTAGCACATGGATTAAACTATAAGTGAATGAAGGCCTCATTCCTGATGAAGGGCTTTTGCCTGAAATGTCGATTTTCCTGCTCCTTGGATGCTGCCTGACCGGCAGTGCTTTTCCAGCACCACACTCTTAGCTCTGATCTCCAGCATCTGCAGTATTCACTTTCGCCTATAAGTGTGTTTCGCCTATAAGTGAATGAATGATGCCAAGGGTATGGTGCTGGAAAAGCACAGCAGCTCAGGCCACATCCGAGGAGCAGGAGAATTGATGTTTCCAGCATAAACCCTTCATCACTTTCTCCTAGTAGTGAATGATGTAGCTTTTGAACATAAGTACATCAACCCGATGTTGAGTTGCGAATTTTCTTAACTCTGCAAAAGGTTGTGAAACCTGTGCCAGTTATAAACAATATTCTCCCTCTTTGCCTTGTTATTTCTTATCATACATTTACAATGTTGAACCAATCAAATAGTAATATTTTGAAACAATAGCACAACACTGCAGATACTGGAAATCTGAAATTTAAATAAAACAGAAAATGCTGGAAATATTCAACAAGCCTGACATCATCTCTGGAGGAAGAAACAAAGATACCCTTTCAGGCCATGAACCTACATTAGCATTTGGAAAATTTAGAAACATAATACGTTTTAATGAATTGATATGGAAAAGAAGATTGAAAAGAAAACAGAATTATAGAATCACAGATACAGTGCAGAAGGAGTTTGTTCATCTGAAAGGACATTTTGTGATAGGACAGAAACTGGGAGATATTAAATTACTGAAGAGTTGATGGGAATAGCCAAAGAAAGTGGGAAAGTGTCAACTAATAAAACAAAAGAGGGTCCAGAGGAGGGGTAACTGACAGAATAATAGACAACTGCTATCCATCCGAAAGCAAATACAGTAACCTAAATTGAAAGAAGTACGTGTGAATTGCTGCGTCAAATGGAAAGTGTATTTGGGGTTTTGGATGGTGAGAGGAGAACCAACATGGACTTGCTAAGTGTGGGTAATGTCTACTAACTTTTTTGAATTTCTTGAGGAGATCATCACAAGAGGATTATTGATGCATATTGTCTGTATGGACCTCTGGAAGGCTTTGCATAATTTTTCACAAAGGAGAGTGTTTGGACAAATGGAAGTGCATGGAACATATGGAAAAGTTTTGAAATGGAAGGGAATTGTTAACAGTAGAATAACGTACATGTATTCCTGTGATTTATAGCCTTTAAAAGGATTTGTATTGGGGTCAAACATTTTTTGTTATTTTTGTGAATGATTCAGAGGAATAGACAATGATATATCCAAGATAGTTAACAATAGTAAGTAAAATGGAACAGTAAGTAGTGTAGATTAGATTAATTTCCCTACAGTATGGAAACAGGCCCTTAGGCCCAACAACTCCACACCAACCCTCCGAAGAGTAACCCACCCAGACCCATTCCCCTAACACTATGGACAATTTAGCATGGCCAATTCACCTGACCTGCACATCTTTGGATTCTGGGAGGAAACTGGAGCACCCGGAGGAAACCCACGCAGACACGGGGAAAATGTGCAAACTCCACACAGACAGTTGGCCGAGGCAGGAATTGAACCCAGATCCCTGGTGCTGTGAGGCAGCAGTGCTAACCACTGGGAAAGAAGATTGCAAAGTGAAATTGATAGTGAGCAAAGTGTGATAGTGAGGAAAGTAAATGGGCAAAGAAATAATCGATGAAGCTCCATGTGGCGAAGTGTGAGGTCGTCTACTTTAGATTCAATAAAATTAGATCAATTTATTTTCTAAGCTGTAAAACGGTAGAGATCCATGTACAGATATCATTAAAAGTGGTGGACAAGTAACAAAATAGAATTTGAAAACTAAGAAATGTTAGCCTTCATCTTAAGACAGTTGGGTGTGCTATTTAGGTTTAGTTTGTGTAGTCAAAGAAATAAGGAATAAGGATATGTTAAAAGGGGTAAAGAAGCAAAGGGGCACAGGAGGAGATTCCAAAGCCTTAGTTAGACACCATCTGGTATACTATGGTCATCACCAAGCAACACACACCAGAAAACATACACTGTATTACACTTGTTGGGGTTTGCCTAGGGGGTGGGTGTGTGGAGGGGAAGTGCGGAGGTTTGTGGGGTTGTGTTGACAATTGATTACAAAGATGTCAGAGCTAGTGGGGTTAAATTATGAGGATCGATTGCATAAACTAGGCTTGCATTCAGCCAAGAAGATTAATGGTGATATAATTAAAGTGGTTAAGATGATTAAAGGATTTGTTGGTATAAACAGAGAAACTATTTTCTCTAGTGGAAGAGTTCAGAATTAAATTAGAGCTAAACCATTCATGGGTTATATCATAAATAATGTTTTCACACAAAGTAGAAGTCTGGAAATCACTCCAGATCAACGAAAGAACAACCTGTATTCATATAGTCATTTTACATAACTGGGCGCATGGTGGCACAGTGGTTAGCACTGCTGCCTCACAGCGCCAGAGACCCGGGTTCAATTCCCGCCTCAGGCTACTGACTGTGTGGAGTTTACACGTTCTCCCTGTATCTGCGTGGGTTTCCTCCCACAGTCCAAACAATGTGCAGATTAGGTGAATTGACCATGCTAAATTACCCATAATGTTAGGTGAAGGGGTAAATGTAGGGGAATGGGTCGGTGTGGACTTGTTGGTCCGAAGGGCCTGTTTCCACACTGAAAGTAATCCAATCTAAAAGATCTCAAGCACTTCAAAGGAACATTATTGTTAAAATATGACTCCAATACACGGAAAGGGATAAGATGACCGAAAGTGTAGTCAAAGAAATAAGGATATGTTAAAAGGGGTAAAGAAGCAAAGGGGCACAGGAGGAGATTCCAAAGTGAAGACCTAGGTTTGCAGTTGAAGGTCCAGCCACAATAGTGAGCAAATAAAGTTAGAGGAGCTCAAGAGGCCAGAATTATTTCAGCACAGATATCTCAAAGGGTTGAGGGGCCGGAGATGTTGGGTTTTGGGTGGGAGGGGGTAAAGCCTGGAAAACATGTGAAAACAAGGAACAGAATTTTAAAGTCGAAGTGTTGCTTGCCTCGTAGCAATGACAGTCAGTGACGGTGGTGTTGAGTGAACAGAACCCAAAACAATATACACCTGGCTGGCAGGGCCTTGGAATTTTACCAATAAAGGCCGAGATGAGGGTTTCAGCAGCAGATGAGCTAAGGCAGTGGTGGGGAAGGATGGAGGTGGAGATTGGTAATAGATATGTGCTTGGAAATGATCAGTGGGCGCCCAAATATGAGTTATGAGCAGTCTGGTTTGGACTCAGTTATAGAATTATACAGTCCGAGAGTTATACAGCAAGAAATAGACCCTTCCGTTAAACTCAGCCATGTCGACCAGATATCCTAAATTAATCTAGTCCCATTTGCCAGCATTTGGCCCACATCCCTCTAAACCTTTCCTACTCGTACATCCATCCAGGTGCCTTTTAAATGTCATAATTGTACGCATCCCCTTCCTATGGCTGGTTCCATACACGCCCCACATTCTGTGTGAAAAAGTTGTGCCTTAGATCCCTTTTAAATCTTTCCCCTCGCACCTTAAACCTATGTTCTCTAGTTTTGAGCCCCCCACCTGGGTGAAAAAAATGTTGGCTATTCATCCTATCTATGCCTCTCATGCCCTTATAAAGCTCTGTACGATTACCCCTCAGCCACTGATGCTCCAAGGAAAATAGCCCCAGCTATTCAGCCTCTCCCTTTAGTTCAAACACTCCAATCCCAGCAACATCTTTCTAAATCTTTTCTGAACCCTTTCAACTTTAACAACATCTTTCCTCTAGCAAGGAGACCAGAATTGAATGCAATATTTTAAAACAGCCTCACCAATGACCTGTCCAGCTGCAACATGACATTTTAACTTCTGTACTCAATACGCTGAACAAAAAAGGCAAGCATACCAAATGCCTTCTTCATCACTCTGTCTATTTGCAACTCCACTTTCAAGGAACTATTCACCTGCACCCTAGGTCTCTTTGTTTGGCAACACTCCCCAGGGCCCTATCATTAACTGTATAAGTCCTGCCTTGATTTGCCTTTCCAAAAATACAACCGCACAGAGAGAAAGACAGAGTTGGAGTCTATAGCCACGGGATAAATTTTGCAGTGGGGCGAGGATCCCTGCAATGAGTAACTCATCTCATGACTCCCCAGAATCAATCCACCAGCCACAAGGCACAAGTCAAGAGTGTGATTGAATACATAATGATGCTCACATCCCACAAATTAATGTCAAAGTACAAACAGTCCGATAATTTCACAACGGTGCAGGTGTGAAGAGAGTTGGTGTGAGCTTCCCCCACCAAAAAGCTTTTGAAGACAGTGACTTTTAAATTTCAAAACTGAGAGTGATTTTTTTTTATTAATGGGGTAGTAAGGGATATGGACTCGAGGTAGGCATTAGTTGAGATTTTGGTTAGTTAATGAATGGTAAAGAAGATTTAAGATGTTGAATGATCTATTCCTGTTTTTTACGTTCCTTAAATAATTTAAGGGACAGTTTGTTTTCTTATTTCTGTTGGAATCTGTTGGAAAAATTGGGTTGTAGCTGAAGATCAGCCATGGAAGTATTGAATAGATAAGCAACACATTATAAAAAATAATTTTAAAAACAAGCCTCTTGATTCTGTTTCAGTTTGAATGGCAGATTGGCCATCTTCACCTTCCCTACTTTCCTTTCCAGAATTATTTATTTCCTATCAGTCTTAGGCCCTGGTCCTGGCTTATCACACACAGACCAGTGTGACAACACTGCCCATTTAAAAAGGTTATTTTCTACATGTTTTTTTTCAAGAGGGGTTGTAAAGACAGAGGTGTCACTATGTCTGAAAGTGGCTACTTTAAACAATGGCAGGGGAGTGGCCAATTCTCCTAATTCAAATCTTTTCTTGTTTGATTTGTTTTAGCAGGCAGTCAGAAACTGCTGGTTGCAGAGAAGCTGTTACTCTGAAAAAAGGTTCCTTGCTTCAACAGATGTTTCTTGTCTGATTTCTCTCTGCAATCTCTCCTGCCTCTAAGAACCTGTGTTTGAATTTACCTTTTGCCAAGAGGTGTGTTTTTTGGGATGTTGTGGGTATTAGAACAGCTTTGTTGTTAAGTTGCGATTTTGAGTTGGTTGAGTTTCCAAACAGTTTAGTTGTTCTCAATTCTGTTTTCTTTTGTTCACTTTTCAACTGCAGTGTGCAAATAAATTGTTTTGCTTATGGCTGAGTGGTTTGACCAGCTGCATCACTCCAGGAATATCTATGTTATACCTGCCTTTAAAATAAGAAAAATTTGGTTCTAGGCTACCTTCTTAAAATGTTTGCATGGGCCTGGCCTGGACCATTACACCAGGTAAGGTTGCACCCTTCTAACATAAATAAATGGCATTTCTTTCTAATTCTATTTTTATTTTTGCATGCCTATTGAGGTGGCTGTCCGTTTCATTGCCAGTTAGGCTTTGCCTCCAGGGCAAAGGCCAGATCAAGGATGTCCAGATCAGAATACGCTTTTAATTAACCTACTATCTCCCACTTCTTCCCCGAGTATCTCATATCCTCCTTTCAAAGAATTGGAGATCCAATTGTAATTCCAGGGTGTCAGGGTGAGGTGAGGCACAGAAAGATTGAAACAATATAAAAAATAGAGACACGAAGATGTGAAGAGAGAATGAGTGTTTTGCAAGTAAGTGAGAATCATAAAAATTTGAAGACACGTCGGGTCAGTGAAGCTTGTAGAAAAGGGAAAGCAGAAGTTAAAAAAAGTGAGAGTTTGTATGAGACCAGACAAGGACTGAGAAAAGAGACAAAGTGTAAAATCTTATACAGACCTATGGAGATATGTGACACAATCATGTGAGAAGTGCAGAGAGGCCAGTCGCAACATCAGGAACAACTCTTTGCATCATTTATGCATCTGCATAGTAACAAGGCGAGCTTTTTGCTCTGCAGTGGCATGTTGCTAAGTAAGGGAGATTAAAGCTTGTTAAACACCTTATTAATGCCACATCTTGCATCATTAATACTTTCCTATTTTACTAAATGCAATGAAAAAGCTAGATGTCAAGAAAACCTGACATGGTAATCAGAGTGCGTGCTTATGAATACAGCTCGCTATTTGCTCAAAAGGCCCACTATGTTAGATACTAGGCATGAATATCTCAGGGCATGCTCCATGGGCACCATCCTCATGCACTCCATCTCTTTGAACACTGGCATTCAAAATGTACCAGCCTCCAAGAACTCTCATGGCATATCTCCAATTCACTTGCAGCATGGTTCTGCAGTTCAATATTACAACTTGGGTTGCAGCAGCAACTATCTGAAGGGACACTGTGCACACAGGGACACAGACCAAACTCATGGCCTGCACCAGGCTGCACCACTGCGGTCTTTACTCACAGTCATAGTACTCTCTCACTCTGAGCCTACCTGAATGCTCACAGCACCCCTGCTTTGCAAAACCTTGTCTCAGCTTTTTGAACGTTTCCCTTCACCCAGAGATACCAAGCTCCAGGAAGCTTGACATGGTTGTCAGCTGGCCTCAGTCCAGTCAAGGGAGATAGCCTTTGCTCAGGGGTTCTGGCACTGTAAGTCAAGGGCAAGGTCTGATACCAGCTCGGGGGCTTGAATACGATCAGACAGTTGCTCAGGGTGATCAGATTCTGGATGCTTTTTACACAAGAAATGTGGAGGTGAATGCTGGGAAACCCACCATCCTCGTGAATTTTTCTGTCTTATTGTAAGCTGTTTTCCTCCTGGAATGAGAGAACGGCAGATATGAAGGGTGATGGAAATGGGCAGCACAGTTGTTACTTTGGATCTAGCTGGGGTGGTGTCCCGAGTGAGAGAATGGGCAGTGCAGAAGGTGTGCAAAATTAGTGATGTTGGACATTATGGTAGGTGTCAGCGAGTGAGGGATGTTGTTGCAGGCAATAATGAGAGAAGTAGAGAATGAGCCTTGGTAAGAGGTAGGTACAGTATCAAAGATAGAGGGAGTGTGGGGGGGTGCGGTATCAGAGTGAGCTAGATGACACTTAAGTTGGCGGACTGGAGAATGTCATTTATTTTCTTACTCCTTTTATGTTGAGACTACACTGATCCAGGTGACAACCTCAGTCCGGGCTGGCATAGTCTGGTGTTATGACCTCCTCTGGTTTGAGGGGATGAAGACATTCTGCCTGAGAATCATCATGTCCAGGAAGGGCCTCCAGGTCCTGCCTTGAATCATGTGGGGCAGTTCCACATGGACAGTGTTTGTCCAGACACAGAACAACCTTTTATAGATGGCACTAGCAATGCTGGTGCACTCTGGGATATCCTAGCAGTGGATGAGACGTTCTAGGAACAACATATGATAAAATGGGCTAGAATTTTTGAGAAAGACGGCGTAAGGGTGAGGCAAGTATTTAATGAGGTGAAAGTTAGCACTGCACCGCATCCAAACCAACCGCTCCCCCACCCCGCCGAGCCTCCTAGCCTCATTCTTGATTAAGGGCTTTTGCCCAAAATGTCGATTTTCCTGCTTCTGTGATGCTGTCTGACCTGCGGTGCTTTTCCAGCACACCACACTCTTGTTTAATTATTTAATGAGGCACATTGGGCAAGATATGGTGAGAAAACCCATGAGGCCTCATGACAAGAAACTCATTGCAACCAAACTAAAAAAAAAGTAAGATTCAGCCCTGATCAACTAAAACGTAGATGATAGGAAATAATCACTGATAGAATTACAGGCGTCAACTTGCTTATTTTTCATTTGAATGCTGCTTAGATAAATCAGCTAATATTTTTAAATCACTTTTGGTAAAACGTGTTATGAGGGTAGAAGGCAAAGTTACAGAAATACCAGCCGTCTCCATTCCTCTCCGTCAACTAAAATTTGGATCATGGTACATAACCACTGTGCAAGTAGAGATTGGTTCCAGCAAACACCAGTAATGCAGGCATCAATAATGGTAGCAAAATTCTCCCCTCTGTTTTCAGTTATTTGTCTCTCACCCCTCTCTCAATCTCTCTCTGCATTTCTTGTTGTCATTCATAACAAATGTCTGACCTTGAGAAGAGACTCACAAAGGCATTTGATCTGCCAATCTGCCTGTCTACACCCCTATCAGGTTACTAATATGACTTTTAGACTGAGATAATGCCCTCATCTATTGTATTCTGACATCATAAACTATATTATTTAGAAGAAATGCTTTTAGGGTAAGGTACTGTTGAGAGAAATTTACCGCCAGGCACTGATAGTTGATCTGAATCAAACTTCTTACTTGCTACTCTTTCTCAGAGGACCAAGTTTGTTCAAAAAGTATTATTTTTGAAACATCCTTTTAGACAACTGATTGACTGTCATGTTTAAGATAGTTTCAGTCAGTTCTGATTCACTTGTAGAAGTACGTTCGTGCCAAAACCGTCAGACGCAGGTTATTTTTCCCTTATATTAGTCAGAATATAGACAGCTGACTAAAAATCTCTAGACCTGAAAAAGTAATGCAAGCATATGATGCAAGCCTGATGGAAAAACAAGGATCCTCTCTGTCTTGAAGAAATTTGATGACAAAATCTGGGACAACAACGTAACATCTGTGCTTTAAATAGGCCTACTGTCAAGGTAATATTGGAAACACTGTTCTTTATATAAACCGGACCACCCAGGGTTTCACTTTAAAGGTGTTTTACTACAAAGACATAGCTCCAACAAAAAATGTGTGCAAGAAAGAGACGAGTGAAAAGTATAGTTATCAGCAAAAGTTCTCACCATTCCTCAAAGGTCTCCACGCATTTGTTGTTATTTTCACATCTTAAACGTTCTGCTCTTGGAGAACAGTGTGAAGCATTGGAATCATCTGCAAGTTGATTAACAGGCTGACAAGCTGTGCCTTAACATACACTCCTTCTGCGGTTTTCCCAAATGAAAGGAGAGTTTGATGAACTTCAACCACCCACCAAATATAACTCTCCAGTGGGATGTCAGGACAGGATAAGAATCCAAAGGTCCAGGCTGTCTGGAGCAGTATTTGAAACCCATCCTTTGAAACTGTAAATTTTTCTGTATTTGTTGAAATAAAGACCTCATTGTTCATCGACCAATACATTATATTATTCTCTTCCAGAGATTGAGATCTTTGTAACACCTTACTTCATCTGTTCTCATCCCTTCCACAAGCTTGAATTTGGTGTATACAATCGTGCCGACAAACACATAGGGCTGATAATTTCTTTTTTGTGGTTAAGTAGCATTGCGGTAAATTACAGAGTCATACAGTGCAGAAACAGACCCTTCAGTCCAACTCGTCAATGTCAACCAAGTTTCCCAAACTCAACTGATCCCACTTGACCTGCATTTGGCCCATAACTCTCTAAACCTTTTCAATGTATGTACTTGTCCAAATATCTTTTAAATGTTGTAACTATACCTGCATCTATCACTTCCTCTGCCAGTTCATTCCACGTATGAACCACTCTCTGTGTGAAAATGTTGCCCATCAGGTGCCTTTTAAATCTTTCTCATCTGATTTTAAAAATATGCCCTCTCGTTCTGAAGTCCCCTATTCAAAGGGAAAAAAAAATCTTTGCTATTCACCTCATCTATGCCGGTGATTTTATAAACCTCAATAAGGTCAACCCACAACCTTCTACACTCCAGTGAAAGAAGTCGCAACCTATCCAAGCTTGTCCTTATAACTCAAACCCTCCAGTCTTGGTAACATCATAGTAAATATTTTCTGTGGCCTCTACAAGTTAATAATACTCTTCCCATATCAAGGCAACCAGAACTACACACAGAACTCCATAATTGGCCTCACCAACATTCTATGCAACCACAATGTGACATCCCAGTCCTTGTTTTTTTATTCATTCGTCTGATATGGGCATCTCTGGCTAGGTCAGCAGTTATTGCCCATCCCTAATTGCCTAAAGGACAGTAAAGAGTTAACCACACTGCTGTGGATCTGGAGTCACACATAGGTCAGACCAGGTAAGGATGACAGCTTTCCTTCCCTGAAGGACATGAGTGAACTATATTTCCAAAGACTGACAATAGTTTTGTAGTTATCATTAGACCCATAATTTCAGATTCTTTATTAAATTCAAATTCCACCATGTGCTACAGCAAGATTTGAACCTGGGTTCCCAGAACATTTTAGCTGAGTTTTTGGATTAATAATCTAGCCATTAGGACATTGCCTCCCCTTGCCATATGCTCACTGGTCTGAGCAGTGATGACAAGGGTGCTAACTGTCTTCTTAACCATCCTGTCTACTTTTGATGGGACTTTAAAAGAACTTTGCACCTGAACCTTTAGGTCTGTCTGTTCAACAACTGTACCCAGGAACCTACCATTAACTGTATAAGTCTTGCCCTGACCATGCAGTGGCTTTGCAGTAGTATTACAGCATTAATTGCCTGCAGACCAGGTCTGGCATTGAAGTGCAGGAGTATCCTGTAAGTCATACAGCATGGAAACAGGCCCATCAGTCTAAACCATTCATGCCAACCACACATCCCAATTTGACCTAGTCCCATTTACCAGCATTTGGCCCATATCCCTCTAAACCCTTCCTATTCATGTGGATCAAAGATATGCCATCCGGGGTCTTAGAGACTTGTCCGTAGTGGATGCCAATGTCTAAGAATGTGGGCTGCATGGTGCCCTGAGATATTGGTGCCCTGTGCCCAATATGAAGGTGTTTTAGAACAAAGTGAGCTGAATTCACCAAGTACTCATTCTAATTTGCATGTCCCATTTTCATAATGTCAAGCTTATTTGCTGCTTGATAAGGAGGAAGCTGAATATTAATGAATTAGGCTATTACAAAACCAACAATAATCCCTTTTAATTGAGAAATTGCCAGTGCCTAGCAAGAAAATCACTTATTAACAGTATATGGTGGAGCGAAATGCTGCTGATGTTGAGTTGGGTCTCACTGGGCTTTTTGTGCATTATTGCCACAAATCCAACACCTCCCAGTAGGGCGACACCGTGGCTCAGTGGTTAGCACTACTACCTCACAGTGCTAGGATCCCAGGTTCAATTCCAGCCTTGGGCAACTGTCTATGTGGAGTTTGCATATTCTCCTTGTGCCTGTGTGGGTTTCCTCCCACCGTCCAAAAATGTGCAGGCTGTGAATTGGCCATGCTAAATTGCCCCTAGTGTTAGGTGCATTAGTTAGAGGGGAATGGATCTGGGTGGGTTACTTGTCAGTGTGGACTTGTTGGGCTGAATGGCTGGTTTCCACACTGTAAGTAATCTAATAAGATTTAACCTGTATTTTTCTTTCAATCTTTTCAAAAGTAGCAAGATGTTATATCACAAGCTCTGGGTATCACTTGGTTTCTGAACATGGAAGGAAAAGGTTTTCAGTTTTAATTAAAGTATGAGCTAAACAAGGAGAGTTGGATGCAGTTTTGAGCTTCTAATTTTCACTGGTGGGATCTCAAACATGGTTGTAGTGAACAAGGAAGCGTGGTCTAGTAAGACTGGGTGCTCCATAGTGAAAAGAAGGGAGGTTAATACACAAAACATCCTCCACTGCTCACATGCATCTTCTTTCTAATGATTTGAGATTAGCAATGACAAAGGCCCAAATCCTTTGGCTGGAAAATGTTGGAGATTTGTTTGGAGAGACTCTGATCATCTAGTCTGTGCTATTTTTCAATGAGTGGAAGTGTAACTGTGTGGTGAGGATCAAAGCAGTGGCCCTTCAAGGAACTGCTGCAGGGCTCTAACAAAGCATTTTGAGCCAGAATACTGTCTGTCCAGCCCAGTCCGGACCATTCCCATCCACCTCTCATGGTGGCAAATTGCCATTTGAAATAAGAGATTTGGTGTTTATTTCCCAGTTGGGTAAATAATCCTGGACTTCTCTCATTCAGTGTTGCCTTACCTCCTCAGAATAATGTAAGATTAACAAAATGGTAAGCAAGGACTGGGGATTTGGGTTGAAGAAAATATGTCATTAAACTATCATAAAACCTCAGCAACTAGTCTTTTTGCTAAGATGGCCAATTGCCCTGTACTCTTTGGCTGCATTTCATTGTTTTTTGCTGAATCATTGATTTTACTTTGGTTTCTCTATGAAAGATTTGGAGAGCAAGGGTTCACCATCAATTATTATTCAATAATTCAGTAGTTATTTAACCTTGTAATGAACTATAAATACTTCAGTGGATGAATTTATGCTACAGCACTTTTTCATTAATATATACGAGGTACTTTATTCCCCCAGTGTTTTGGGAAAATTGCACAGCAGGAGGTACACAGATTATTTTTCTGTAATTTTGCACCTCCAACATCCAGTAATGTCCATTTGTGCCTTCTCGCTAAATCCCTAGAGAAGACTTTTTTACACAGTGCTAATGCATGATTTGATAATAAAAGTGGTCAGGAAATGGCATTAATTTATAATGAAACATCAATGTATATTGTACTGTTGCTAATCATTACCAAAATATTTTTAAAATACCATCAATATATGAGTGGTGTGTAACCGATAAATTCAAAAATCTGTATGAAAAGATCATTTGAATAATTGAAGTCTTTGAAGCTAGATGCTCTTTTATTGAGTAGAAAATAGTCTTGACACTTATAGCCATTTCACAGTAAGGTGTATGTTATAATGTACTTAAACAGAGTCAAGAAGTCAGGTTTAATCATCTTGTAATTGAATCTGCAATGGAGCCAGGTATACTACTGAAGGAGATTTAAAAATAATACAATACTATAGTCATGTTAAGATTCTATTTCTCACAACAGACTTTAATATGGCCTATTGTCTGGATACCACCTGGTTATAGATCGATGGTAGCTAGGGCATTAACATTTACAAACAATGCCAGAAACAACCTTCTAAAGATAAAACAAAGAACAGTGGATGCTGGAAATCGTAAACAAAATAAAACCAGAAATTGCTGGTGAAACTCACCTGTGGGGACAAAGCTGAGTTAATATTTTGAGTCCGGTGGCTCTTCACCAGAATGTTTCAAAGATATTGCCCACTGCTAGTTCAATAAACATATGATTTTCCAGTTGGGGTGGGGGGGTGGAGGTTTAAGTTGCTAATTTCAGCTGGAATGAAGTTAAGAAGAGTAAATTAATGCCTTGATTCCCTCCATCCTCCCTTCCTTGTGACTAATTACAGAGCTGTGAAGGTTGTGGGGCTGGGAGACAGTGGGTAGGGAGGCTAGTTCAAGGATAAGTTTCCTGCCTAGTGGTCATTTGAGGGCTTTAAGAGAGGAATTCCAACCTATTTAAGTACTTTGGCTGGTTTAAGCTGGCAATGGGCAAAGGAATCATTATGTGCAGAGACTGAAGGCAGGGTGCGATGCCTCACATTCAAAGGAACTCAGTGCCTGATGAAGGAAACTAATACTGAGAGGAAGGGTCGGAGGGTTTGAGCTGTAGGGAGAGGCTGAATGAGCTGGGGTTGTTTTCCATGGAGCGATGACATTATAGAGGTTTATAAAATTATGAGGAGCATGGAGAAGGTAAATAGACAAGGTCTTTTCCCCAGGGTGGGGGGAGTCCAAAACTAGAGGGAATAAGTTTAAGGTGAGTGGAGAAAGATTTAAAAGGGACCTGCAACTTTTTCACACTAAGGGTGGTGCATGTATGGAATGAGCTGCCAGAGGAAAACCATAAGACCATAAGACACAGGAGCAGAAATTAGACAATTCAGTCCATTGAGTGTGCTCTGCCATTTACTCATGGCTGATAAGTTTCTCAAGCTGAAAATGTGTCGCTGGAAAAGCGCAGCAGGTCAGGCAGCATCCAAGGAACAGGAGAATCGACGTTTCGGGCATAAGCCCTTCTTCAGGAATGAGGAAAGTGTGTCCAGCAGGCTAAGATAAAAGGTAGGGAGGAGGGACTTGGGGAGGGGCTTTGGAAATGCGATAGGTGGAAGGAGAAATCTGAGTTCTCCAGTTTCCTCATTTCCTCTCCCCCCACCTTGTCTCAGTCAAATCCCTCGAACTCAGCACCGCCTTCCTAACCTGCAATCATCTTCCTGACCTCTCCGCCCCCACCCCACTCCAGCCTATCACCCTCACCTTGAC
>NC_057732.1:25673954-25688443 GCF_004010195.1 Chiloscyllium plagiosum
ATTCTCCTGTTCCTTAGATGCTGCCTGACCTGCTGCGCTTTTCCAGCAACACATTTTCAGCTCTGATCTCCAGCATCTGCAGCCCTCACTTTCTCCTGATAAGTTTCTCAACCCCATTCTCCTGCTTTCTCCCCATAACCCTTGATCCCCTTGTCAATCATGAACCTATCTATCTCTGTCTTAAATATACTCAATGACTTGGCCTTCACAGCCTTCAGTGGCAGTGAATTCCATAGCTTCACCACTGTCTTGTTGAAGAAGCATTTCCTTATCTCCGTTTTAAACAGTCTTCCCTTTACTTTAAGGCTGTGTCCTTGGGCTTTAGTCTCTCCCGCTAATGGAAACATTTCCCGCCATCCAGTCTATCTAGGCCATTCAGTATTCTGTAAGTTTCAATTAGATCCCCCTTCATCCTTATAAACCCCATTGAGTATAGACCCAGAGTCCTCAAACGTTCCTCATATGTTAAACCTTTCGTTCCTGGGACCACTCTCGTGAACCTCCTCTGGGCCTGCTCCAGGGCCAGTACATCCTTTCTGAGGTATAGGGCCTAAAACTGTGCACAATACTCCAAATGTGGTCTGACCAGAGCCTTAGAGAGCCACACCAAATGGTGAAGGCTGATACAATTACAACATTTAAAAGGCATCTGGATGGGTATATGAGTAGGAAGGGTTTAGAGGGATATGGACCAAATGCTGACAAATGGGACTAGAATTGTTTAGGATATCTGGTCAGTATGGACAAGTTGGAGCAAAGGATCTGTTTCTATGCTGTATATCTCTATAACCCCATGACTCTAAGTGGAGAATTTGCTGAGAGCTAAAAATCTGCCTCTCCCTCTGATTCTCCTTCAACAATTCCCTCCTCGGGACACCACTGCCACCTTCATTTACATTTCTCAATGGATCTAATTGAGAAGGCCCAAGTGTATTTCCGGTAGGGTCTTTAACTCCTGACAGAGCTGCTAGCAATGGAGAGCTATCAGCCTCTGATTGATTGATTCAGGGCTCAGCTATCTCCTCAACTGGAGAAAGTCCTCAATGAAGCCAAAGTCTCAGTGACATTAATTAGGGACTTCATCCCTTCATTGCTCCTGAGGTCAGATCAGTGCAGACGCCATCAGTTTTGACACTTGATGTTGAGACCCTCACCAGCCTCATTAAATCCCACCTGGTGCTTCTACAAAACATAAAGTTAATGTTTCTAGTCCATATTGACTTTTCTTTAAAACTGTTATTGAAAGGAATATTCTAATCCTTCCGACTTTGAGGAAGATTTTAGTTTTGCAGGATCCATTGCAATTTGTAATACAACACCTGGGAGGCATATGCTTTTCACTGGTCTTAGTTTGTTACAAACTCCATTCCTTTGCTGTTAATGCCATCCCTTCCCATGGCAGCATCCTGAGGTTAAGACAGTTCATTCACAACTTTGGTACAACGTTTGACCCTGAGTAAATCTTCTGACTTCATTTGTGCCATCAGTGAGACAGCTTATTTCCATCTATGTAGAATTACCCAATTTCCCCACTGTCTCAGCTTGTCTACTGTTGAAATCCTCAAACCCCATCCCCCACTACCTTTATCTTTAGGCCTGACCATTGCAATGCTTTTTTAGGCTAGTCTCCCATATTCTATCCTCTGTAATCTTGACGTCATTCAAAACTCTGCTGTTTGTCTCTTAAATCTTATCAGGTACTGTTTCCCATCTCCTTCTACTCACGGATGTATATTATCTCATGGTAAAATTGATTTCAAAATTCTCGGCTTTGATTTCAAAGTCTTACTTGTCATGCCCCTCCTTATATCTATATCTCCATAACCTCTGAGATAAATGGACTCCTCTAACTCTGACCTCTGTGTGTCCCTAATTTTAATTACTCTTGCCTTGGCCTCCCTAAACTGCTTCTTTTTCCTCCTGTTAGGCATTCCTTAAAATCTTTCTCTTTGACCAAGCTTTTTGGTCATCTGATCTAATATCTCCTTGCAATGCTTCTGTGAAGCACTTTGGGAAGTTTTACCATCTTGAAAGTACTTTATAAATACAAGATCTTGTCATATTTAAATTTAATAATCCTGTGAGATTAACCAAAATCTTTTGAAATTTACCCAAATCAGCAACAAATTTACATAATATTAGTTGTTGAAAGAAATCCTCAGAGATGTAGAAGATAGTGGAATCTTCTTTCTGGTAGATGTTCTAACTGACATTGTTCTGAAACTGTTGTGGTAATGCCGTACTTACAGTGCACAGTGTGAAAGCAAAGTTTCGATAAACACCAGTAATTATATGAAAAATTCTTCAGAGACGCAAGACAATGCAAAAGCATTTAATTGCAGCAGAAAAGGAATCTAATGCAAAAGTTAAATTCCCAGTGAGTGTATGTGTTACTGCAATGTCTAAACAAAAAGGAATACGCAATCTAGAGATAGTTAGCATAAAATAATATGAAGATTCCCAGAAATCACCTTTTACAGCATGGACGACTGCAACAACATATAAAGTGTTAAAAGTAAAACAATGAAGGAAAGCTCTTTGATTTGTAATATTAGAGATTTGAGGTGAATGACAGGTTTTCTTCATTCCAGAAATAATGCAATCACATGACATAAAACACCTAGAACCAGCAAACACTCTCCAACAGCAGTTTCTCAGTTTAATTTAGCTGTTTATAAGACTGGCAGGTATCTTTAGAGCAGAGAAAAATAAATCAGAACCAGTCTGAATGCCAAATCTCTGATGATAAGGAATTATACCCCTTATTCAAAGGGATATCTGGTGAATTATTGATCTTTACACATTCACTGTTTCACATTTTGAAAACCTGCAGGTTGACATTACAAGGCCCCCAAGATGTGTCTCAAACATTTCAGTTACCTCCAACTTATACAGTGGAGGTGATTGTTAAAGAATTGATTGTCACTGAAACCTTCAAGTAGCATTAATTCAGGATCTTTTGTGACATATTGGTGATTTCTGCTTGATGTGAAAGTGACCAGCTAAGAGGGAGTAAATAAGTCATTTCTATGGATTTTGAACATTACTTAAAAGTTTATCACCTTCCAACATTTGCTTCTTTCTGAAGAAGCCTTTTGAAACACATGGGAGACTTCTACAAACTATGTCAAGACTTCAACAATACTCTATCAATGTTTATTCTGCACGTTTTCTGAGGACATTATTAAAAACAGAGGTGCTATGCTGTTCATACTTTTTGACACTTCATTGTAGCCACCAGGGGAAAGGGCCATTTTTGTCATCAGCATTGAGCAGATGATCCCTTCGTCTTCACAAGGAATGTGAGGAGGAGCTAAGGCCAGTCAGGAACAGCTCTATCTACTGCAAAAAAGGACTGGACAGTGCATGTCTTTTCATGAAGGTACAGGATATCTCTCCTCCTCTGGACCGCAACCATTAGGGCCATGAGTGTAGACTCTGAAAATCCGCATGCCCTCTCGGTCCCTGAAATGTGCTGTTGTTTAGGCCAGTACACTCCACACCTATAACAGAATTGGGAAAGTGCAGCACCATTATATGTAGCTCCACAATAGTTGCGTCTAATCAGTGTGTTGTTGCTGTTTTATTTTAGTGTCTCCCAGCAAGTTCATATCATTGTGATCAGCAATTAAACTTAAAATTGTGTACTGAAACCAAACTTTCACACATGGGTGTTCTAATAGCATAGCACCTATTTAGTGAGCATTCATTCAAATAATTGCTGGTGTCTTTAAAGGAGACAAATGTTCAGAAGCATACCTCAAAGCTGGAATCATATAAAACTAAATGTTGAGTCAAAAAAGGAGATATTACGAGAGTGTTCAAAAGTTGATTAAAGTGGTGTTATCTAAGGAGAGAGAGGAAGACAATTGGGAGAATTTAGGAAAGGAATTCTGAATAAGGGAACATAAACAGCCAAAGAAAGAATAGCAAGTGATTGAAAATGGGATGCAACTGCAACCAGAACAATGGAGATTTATGGGACACTGTAAAGCTCAAAATGTTACAGAGATGGAGAAAGGCACAAACATAAGGGATTTCAATTCAAGAGTGTAAATTTTAGACATGAAACATTGGGGAGTTTACTGCCGAAGTAGATCAGAAGAGCCAGTGTCAGTGTCAAACTGGCGCACAGAGAAACTTTCACTTTGCTTTTCCCAGTGAAGTGTATCGTACCATAAGTCACATCTATTCCTATGCTTTCCTTGAAAGTGAGTTAGTGTCAAAAGCGAACTTTGCAAAAGTGAGGACTGCAGATGCTGGAAACCAGAGTCTAGATTAGAGTGGTGCTGGAAAGGCACAGCAGGTCGGGCAGCATCCGAGGAGCAGGAAAATCAACGTCTCAGGCAAAAGCCCTTCATCAGGAATGGAGGCAGGGAGCCTCCAGGGTGGAGAAGCAAATGGGGCGGTTTGGGGGGGCGGGTGGAAGCTGGTGGGGCTGGGGCGAAGGTAGCAAAGAGTACAATAGGTCAATTGGGGTGGGAATGGAGGTGATAGGTCAGAGAGGAGGGTGGAGTGGATAGATGGGAAGGGACATTGACAGGTAGGACAGGTCATGAGGATGGTGCTGAGCTGGAAGTTTGGAACTGGGGTGAGGTGGGAGGAGGGGAAATAAGGAAACTGGTGAAGTCCACATTGAAGTGTTCTGAGGTGGAAGATGAGGCGTTCTTCCTCCAGGCATCCTGACTCATGCTTGCTCGAATCTGAGTCAATATTGCCAAAACAGATTTTAATCATCGCATTTTTGGCTGTCAGAGAGGCAAGTGCAGCTTGCCTCTACCTCTACAGCCTCCTTTAACCATACTACAATGTGAGACCTCTGAGCTGTGGCAATCCTGGCCTCTTCCATATCCCCAGTTTTCATTGCTCACCACTGAAAGACAACCCATTAGTTGCCTAGACTGTAAGCTCTGGAATTCCCTCATTAAATCCCTTTGCCTCACTCATCTCCTTTAAATTGCTTCTTAAAATCCCTTTTTCTTTAACGAAGCTTTTTGTTCCATTTTCCAATATATTATATGTTTTACACCAATGTAAATTGGTGTTAAATTGTATTTAATAATGTTTCTGTAAAGTGCCTTGGGACATTTTGCTTCATTTAAAGTGAAATACATATGCAAATTGTTGCTGTTATTGTTGACATGACTTTGAATCTGAAATTAGAAGAAAAAGGATAAGCTATTCTCTTGATATTGATTTTAAACTATTAAAATAAAAACCTTGCAGGAATGATTTTCAAGTCACTAAAACAACTTCTTCAGATAGTGGAATTTTAGTTACTGCTTAGAAAAATTTCAAGATGCAATTTTAGTTGCAAATTTAAGGAACTCAGCTAAAATCTATTGTCTTTGTTACACTTTTTTTTTGTGAATTTTGTACTCATTGAAGTCAACAGGAAGAGACTTTTTAGCAGCTCTTTGCAAATCGTGTTATTATTAGCATGATGTTGCTTACAGAAAATCTGGACCTTCTCCAGGAACCAAGAGATTGAGTAGCAACAGCATGTCTGTATGAACCTGTCGACCTACATCTCATTCCTCCAATACCAAATACTTCCACTGTGGGACTGTTCAGGAATTAAGCTATCTCCTCCTAAAGGGTCATAGGCTTGTGTTTAGTGACTCAGAGCTGCACAGAGCAGCATGTATCTCTCCAGCATTACGGGCTCTCTTTTAAGAAGAATAGAAACAGACTAAAAGGCCTTTGTTTGGCAGCAGAAACATTGCAACTCAGGTGTCAGCAAGCTGAGCATCAAACAAAGTGCAGAATTATATAACAACAACATGTGAGGTGAGACTTCCAAGTGGGGCTGTGCATTTAAAGCTGTCAAGGAAGATCCACTGGAGGTGATTGAAGACAAGGATATCAGGATTGTTTCACACACAATTTTGCTTTAAGAAATTCTCAATGATGCCATGCTTGGTAATTTTCATGCATTTGTTTTATAGGACAAGGTGTACTTTGGGGCTGGAGTCTTAAATGACACTCTGAAACTTAGAGTTGGAGTATAATTCTCAGTTGAAATAAAGCTATGGCATAATGGCAGTGTAATGAGTTATACAATGCCTTTAAACTTCCCAGGTACATGGTAGAAGCATTATCAAATTAAGTACTTGACACAGCACCACATAAGGATGTATTGAGTTAGACAATCAAAAGCCTGGCCATAAGAGCATCTTAAAGGAAGAAATAGAGGTAGCGTAGTGATAAGATTTAGGGAGTTAATTCAAGAGCTTAGGCCTTTGAAGCTGAAGACATGGTCACTGCTGTTGAATAATTAAATTGCGGATGTTGAAGAGGCTAGAATTGGAGAAACACTGACATTCTGGTGGGTGGTTGTAAGGCTGAAGGCAATCACAAAATTAAGAAGAAAGTGTAGACACATGGAAGGTTTACAACCAAGAATGAGAATTTTGAAATTGAAGCATTGCTTAACTGGAAGCTAGTGTAGTTCAGGTGCTCAGGGTCGGGACAGGAAGTTTGGCGCAGTGAGCTGCTGTGAGTAAGTGGAGTGCAGAGGCAACTGATTGGGTAGTGACATAGTAATCCATAAGTTTTTTGCACTTCTTATTGAAAGGGGGGAAAAGTGAGGGAGGATAAAAAATATTTTCTTCAAACATACATTTCATGACAATTTGCAAAAAGGTTGCTCAATTTTGTACAACTTGACTTATATCACTTTTAGGCAAAAGTGAGGACTGTAGATGCTGGAAACCAGAGTTTAGATCAGAGTGGTGCTGGAAAAGCACAGCAGGTCAGGCAGCATCCGACGAGCAGGAAAATCGACATTTCGGGCAAAAGCCCTTCATCAGTGATTTTTGAATATCGTACATCAGTTTCTTGCAGGTTAACATTTTTTTCGGATGCATTTTTAAAAGATGTAGACAGTTGTTTAATTTGCAGCAGGATATTACTCATTGAATTACTCAATGTATGACAATTTTCAACCCAGCATGTGACGTCAATGCATTTTGTTCTGTTGAGTGAGGTGAAAGGAGCATTGGGCCCATTCCATCTCACTCTCTCAAATCAGGAATATTCATTTTAAGACTTGACACACCTACTCTTTACAAGTTTCCCTTTTTACAAATAGGGCCATCGAGTTCAGGATATCTTTACTCACATGTTTAATCATGATCTGTCTTTTCTTCTCCTGGCAGCCTTGAGCAGCATGTTTCAACGGGTAACCTTCAGGCAGGTCACAAACCTTGTAGTAAAGAAAAATAATGAAGACTACATTGAGCAACTGTTTTCCAAAATGCTTTGATCTCATGGGACTTCTGAATAGAATCTGTGTATTTAATCCGATGATATTTATCATTTAACTCTTACTTTGTTGACTTGCTTTCAATGCTTCCCTCTTCACTGTAAGTACATAAACTGGGAATTTGAGAATGGGTTGTTCATTTAAATAGAGGTAGAAAATACTGGAAATAAATAATAGTTCATTGAAGATCTGCAAAAAGAAATGGCAGAGTAATTTTCAGTTGATTCAGTACATCAATGCAAAATATTAACTTCAATTTAAGGTAAAACAAAGTAGGACAGAACTTATACAATTAATGGTATAGGGCCCTGAGTAGTTTTGTAAAACCGAGAAACCTAGGGGTTCAAGTACATAATTCTTTGAAATTTTGCATCACAGGTAGACAAGGTGGTGAAGAAGACATTTAGCATGCTCCTGTTCATGCTCTGACATTTGAGTATAGGAGTTGGCACGTTATAATGAGGTTGTACAGGACATTGGTAGGGTCTCTTCTGAAGTACTGTGTGCAGTTCTGGTTACTAAACTATAGGAAGAATACTATTAAATTAGTGAGGCTTTATAAAAGATTTATTATGATGATGCTGGGAATAGAGGGTTTGAGTTATAAAAATAGCCTGGGACGTTTTTCGCTGGAGCATAGGAGGTTGAGGGATGACCTTATTGAGGTTTATAAAATCATGAGGGGCACAGTTAAGATGAATAACAAGGATCTTTTCCCTAAGGTGGGGGAATTCAAAACTCGGGGGCATTTTTTTTAAGGTGAGAGGAGAAAGTTTTAAAAAGCACATGAGGGGCAACTTTTTTACACAGAGAGAGTGATCATTTGTAGAATGACCTGCCAGAGGAAGTGGTAGATGCAGGTACAATTACAACATTTAAAAGACATTTGGATAAGTACATGGTGAGGAAGTGTTTGGAAGGATATAGCGAAATGCAGGCAAGTGAGACTAGTTTAGAGACAAAAATAGAACTTGCTGGAAAAGCTCAGCTTGTCTGGCAACACCTGTGGAGAGAAATTAGTGATAACGTTTCGGGCCAGTTCTGAGGAAGGGTCACACGACCCGAAACCCTTCCTCAGAACTGGCCTGACATGTTAACACTGATTTCTCTCCACAGGTGCTGCCAGACCTGCTGAACCTTTCCAGCAATTTCTATTTTTGTCTCTGATTTACAACATCCACAGTTTTTCCAGTTTTTATTTGGAACTAGTTTAGTTTGGGAACATGGTCTGCATGGACCAGTTGGACCAAGGGTCCGTTTCCATGCTGTATGACTCTATGATTCCATGATTCTAACTTGCCAAATTTACTTTGACATATTTCATAAGGTCTTCATGATCAGGTGACATCTGATCATATGACATCCAATCAAACGACATTTCTGTGATGCTTGTAAATATAATTTCTTCATTGTCTTTCAGTTTTAATGCAACCTGCACAAGTGGGTGAAGCATATACTTTATAGAACTTCACATGTAGTTTAATCTTCGCTTCTAATTTCAAAACTCAGACTTTGATTACATACAAGAGTAAATATTTGGGGATGAGGCATTTGAAATAATTAAATTGACTTTCAAAATCAGAGAAACCGTGTTGTAGTTTATTAAGCTGTGTAACTTTAATGAGTTACTTCAATTATTTTCTGCTTTTCAGAGCAAGATTAATATTTTGACCATTCCATTAATATTTGAAACATTAACTCTGTTTCTCTACCACACATGGTGCCAGATCAGCTGAATTTCTCCACCATTTGCAGTGCTTGAACTACTTTGGACTCCTTGATGCTCCTTGATAACAATGGCAATCTCAGAAATTAGATTAGATTTTTTTTTAGATTAGATTACTTACAGTGTGGAAACAAGCCCTTCGGCCCAACAAGTCCACACCGCCCCGCCGAAGCGCAACCCACCCATACCTCTACTTTTACCCCTTACCTAACACTACGGGCAATTTAGCATGGCCAATTCACCTGACCTGCACATCTTTGGACTTTGGGAGGAAACCGGAGCACCCGGAGGAAACCCACGCAGACACGGGGAGAACGTGCAAACTCCACACAGTCAGTCGCCTGAGTCGGGAATTGAACCCGGGTCTCTGGCGCTGTGAGGCAGCAGTGAGGCAGCAGTTTGATGTGACTGTTACACTTGCAGCGGTCTTACATATGTAAGGGTGCTGTGTGGCATACATAAGTTGGGTGTATCCTTTTGCAAAATGCTGGAGGTATTGGTTGGTCGGTATGCTGTAACATTTGCTGATGCAGTTATAGACCTTGACCATTCATGTAAGATTATTAAATTCTTGTGATACTCTATCCAGGTTCTCAGAGCTTGAATTATAATTGACTGCCACGATAATCTATTCCCACTCCTTTCTGATCACTTGCCTGGAGGCATCCTGGTCCCGTGTAGGTCCATGAACAGTTTCCCTCCTTTCCATCCCCTCCACCATGTCCCAAGAAGAATGTTAGGAAACTTTAGAGTTCACACTTTTTTGTGCTATGTCATCTTTTTACATTGGTTAGGTTCAGTTCCTGCACAAGATCTGCTCCAGCCATGAGACACATCGCTGATGACCGATGCAGTCTAGCTTTACATTGCGCATACTAGCTTTAACTAATACCAGCCACTCATATTGCTGGCCCCACGTTCAAGCATCCAGCCGATCAACATTTTGACACTGAAATCTCTTAGAGGAGGTGGAAGCATCAAGTTAAAGTCAGGGGGAGCAGACTAACTTGTATATCAATTCCCACTCCAAGCTTTGGGGATTGGTTTCTCTTCCATAGCTAACTCTCACAAAATCAGTCACTGTGGTCTCAGCAAAAAAAAAATCAGTTACTACAGCACTTAAACCAATCGTATCACTTTTTAAAAAAATTCCTTTAATTTGCCATTCAATCCATTAACAGCCTCTTGAAGAAAATCTTTATGTCTTTTATTCAAGCATAAATTTAATTGCTGCTCCACAATTTTAAAGTGGTATTGTTTTGAAATGTAACATTTTCCGAAACCGATGTATTACAACCGAATTAACTGCAGTCAGTAGATTTTGTTTTGATATGGAAGATTTCAGCTGATTACTTAATTGCTCTCACAAAGTGGGTCTTGAAATGAACAGAAGCAAGTTAGATTCAGCAATAACACCAAGAGAAGATGCTTGAAATACTCTGTAGATCTTGTAGCATCCAGAGAGAGAGAAACAGAGTTAACCAGCAGAATGTTCCCAGCCACAGAAAGACAGTTTTTGAGGTGAGGCCAGGAGCAAATTCTGTAAGTACACATTAAACCATTCCTATCTCTGATCACTGCAGTGTTGGCTAGCAGTTGTGTTATGTCTCACAGTCAGTTTGTCACTATACCTTTAAAAGACATATTCATGATATCGTCATTATACGTTATACATGTGACCTAATAGTATAAAAGACCCAGACTGCATTTTTGTGACGATCACTTGGCACATGATGTGCAATAGGAAGCATGCAGCTCTGTGCAACTTAATTGCTTGACATTAGTTAAGATACTTATCTGCCTGTGAATATAATATTTGTATATAATAGTTAGCTGCTTGTCAATAACACAACACCTCCACACAGTTTCTTCCAGTATGCGAGATAATATAAGTATTGCTGCATCAGGTTGTGGTGATGAAGCACATGTCAGCTAGTAGCCTGTTAGCAAAATTATGGACACACTCAGGGACAGGATGAGAATGCTTCTGTGTCCTTCCCAGCATTGGGCCAGCTCCTCATTAAGTCATGAGGCTAGTAATGTCAGGAGGGGGCCTTCCTACAGCAGATTGGTGGTGATGCGATCTGCCGCTGATACCTTCATGTAATCACCCTGTAGAGACTTGATGAGGCACATTGGTGACCGCAAACCATCCTCTCCTGCTCTGACAGCTAAAGGCATGTGGGATTTCTAATTTTTTGAAAGACCATCCTTCCATTTTGAGGTACCCTCGCTGTCCTTGTATGCTTCAGCAATATCTACTTCTCTCGATGGCGCTGCCCTGCCTGTGGTTCCCTTCTGTCTTGCCCTGGACGAGTCTTTTGTAGGTGCTTTCTTAATTGGGATAATACAGGTTCTTTGTTTGAGTTTAGTTCCCCAACACAAGTGCCACAAAAATGGAGCATGAGACAGCTTGCTGTGCGCGTGGCTTCATTTACTCATATAACAAAAGAAAATAATTAATTTGAAATATTTTGTAATGTTCCTCAGCCGAGGAGAAATTTAATATACGCTTTTCCTCTAATTGGCTTCCAGAATGCAGTAATCAGAATGCTTCTGTTAAACTTTAGTCTTATTCAACATAACTGAGGTGTAAATGATCTCTGAGCTCAGTGAGTGATTTCTTAAGTGCTGGGCTAAGGTCAAATGGAAGTAAAAAATGTGACAGACTTGGACTTTTGAAATCTAGTAATGCGATTATAAAAAAGCACAGCAGTAGCACGATCTTAACACGGTAGTGTCATGTGAAATCCGAAGTAATACGGATTGGATTAATATGTACTTTACACACTGGTGCAGGCACAGTCCATGTGATAGTGAAGTCAGAGTGCGTGTTGTAATGATGTCTGGGTGCTGATCTTGGTAAGGACAGGAAGCATGTGCAGTTAGATTGGGAGTGTATTTTATTGAGGGCACCATTCACTGACTTACTAAGGTCAACGTGCAGTATAATACTGAGACTAACAAACAGAAAGTACCTGAGAGAACTGAATTGATAGAGAAAAAAAATTATTTAATTAGAACAAAGGCAAAATATTAATTATCCAGCAGGAACAGTGTAACAGGAGGTAGGAAGGTGGTGGAATGAGGTCAGTTTTGTGGAGATAAGTTGTACCTGGAGGACAAGTCTTCAAGGAGAAAGTGAGGACTGCAGATGCTGGAGATCAGAGCTGAAAATGTGTTGCTGGAAAAGCGCAGCAGGTCAGGCAGCATCCAAGGAACAGGCGAATCGACGTTTCGGGCTTAAGCCCTTCTTCAGGAAGAAGGGCTTATGCCCGAAACGTCGATTCTCCTGTTCTTTGGATGCTGCCTGACCTGCTGCGCTTTTCCAGCAACACATTTTCAGCTCTGGAGGACAAATGTCAGGAATATTTATAGATCAAAAACAATAAGTAGGAGAGGAACCATTAAACTATTTTTGAATGGATCATGAGAAATGGTCAGTATTGGGAAGGCTTTGGAGGTCAGATAACAGGCAGTTTATGAGGTAACATTTGGAATTTCAGGTTTCAAGGCCATCAAGTTCTCCAGGAGAAAGTGAGGACTGCAGATGCTGGAATCAGAGTCGAGAGTGTGTTGCTGGGAAAGCACAGCAGTTCAGACAGCAGTCGAGGAGCAGGAGAATCGACATTTCGGGCATAAGCCTTTCATCAGGAATGAGGCTTGTGGGCTAGGGCTGAGAGATAAATGCGAGGGGGTGTGGGATTGTGGGAAGGTAGCTGAGAAAGTGATAATTGAATAAAGTGAGTGAGAAGGTGATAGGTCAGAGGGGTGACTGATCCAGAGGTTGGTGCTGAGTTGAAGGCTTGGGACTGGGATAATGTGGCGGGAGGGGAAATGAGAAAACTGTTGAAATACACATTTATCCCGTGTGGTTGCAGGGTCCCAAGGTGGAATACGAGGCGTTCTTCCTCCAGGCATGGGTAGTAACGGTTTGGCAGTGAAGGAGGCCCAAGACCTGCATGTCCTTGATGAAGTTGGAGGGGAGTTGAAGTGTTCAGCCACGGGGCAGTGGGGTTGGTGGGTGCAGGTGTCCCAGAGATGTTCTCTGAAACAATCCGGAAGAAGGCATCCTATCTCCCTGATGGAGAGGAGGCCACATCGGGTGCAACGGATGCAGTAGATGACATTGGTAGACATACAGGTAAATTTCTGATAGATGTGGAAGGATCCCTTGGGACCTTGGACAGAGGTGAGGATCGCAGGGTTTTCACTTCCTGCGGTGGCAGGGAAAAGTGCCAGGAGTGGGGTGTGGGCTGGTGGGGGGGCATGGACCTGATGAGGAAGTCACGGAGAGAATGGTCTCTCCGGAATGCTGATAAGGGTGGAGAGGGAAATATACCTTTGGTGGTGGGATCCATTTGGAGGTGGCAGAAGTGGCGGAAGCTGATGCGATGTACGCTGGAGGGCATCATCCAGGTGCGGCGGAGGTGGAGGAATTGGGAATAGGGGATGGCATTTTTACAGGAGGTAGGGTGGGAGGAGGTGTAGTCTTGGTAGCTGTGGGAGTTGGTGGGCTTGTAGCTGAAGCAACTCCGCCTCCACCACGTCTGTTCCCAGGATGACCAATTCCACCTCAGAAAGTCCCAAATGGCCTCCTTCTTCCGTGATCACCACTTATCTCCCTCTCAGAGACCGTACAGACATGCAGATATGAATTGATAGGAGAAGCACACCTTGGACTGTTGCTAAAATAAGGCATGATGGCAGTAATTAATGGAAAGTGGCATTTATTGTCAACACCCTAGCATTACAGCTGTGCTGAGGGAGGATATTCCTGGAAATATATCCAGGGAAGTTATATGGGTGGAACTGAGAAATAAGAAAGGGATGATCACCTTATTGGGATTGTATTATAGACCCCCTAATAGTCAGAGGGAAATTGAGAAACAAACTTGTCAGGAGATCTCAGCTATCTGTAAGAATAATAGGGTGGTTATAGTAGGGGATTTTAGCTTTCCAAACATCGACTGGGACTACCATAGTGTTAAAGGTTTAGATGGAATGGAATTTGTTAAGTGTGTACAAGAAAATTTTCTGATGTGGATGTATCTACTAGAGAAGGTGCAAAACTTGACTTACTCTTGGGAAATAAGTCAGGGCAGGTGACTGAGGTGTCAGTGGAGGAGCACTTTGGGGCCAGTGACCATAATTCTATTAGATTTAAAATAGTGATGGAAAAGAAGAGACCAAATCTAAAAGTTGAAGTTCTAAATTGGAGAAAGGCCAATTTTGATAGTATTAGGCAAGAACTTTCAAAAGCTGAATGGGGCAGATGTTCCCAGGTAAAGGGATGGCTGGAAAATGGGAAGCCTTCAGAAATGAGTTAATGAGAATCCAGAGAAAGTATATTCCTGTTCAGGTGAAAGGAAAGACTGGATGACTAAAGAAATTGAGGGTTTGGTTAACAAAAAGAAGGAAGCATATGTCAGGTACAGACAGGATAGATCGAGTGAATCCTTAGAAGAGTATAAAGGAAGTAGGAGTATACTTAAG
>NC_057732.1:25688539-25744153 GCF_004010195.1 Chiloscyllium plagiosum
AGATATTCATATCATCAATAGTCACAGGTGAGGTGCCGGAAGACTGGAGGTTGGCTAACGTGGTGCCACTGTTTAAGAAGGGCAGTAAGGACAAGCCAGGGAACTATAGACTAGTGAGTCTGACGTCAGTGGTGGGCAAGCTGTTGGAGGGAATCCTGAAGGACAGGACGTACATGTATTTGGAAAGGCAAGGACTGGTTAGGGATAGTTAACATGACTTTGTGCATGGGAAATGATGTCTCACAAACTTGATTGAGTTTTTTGAGGAAGTAACAAAGAGGATTGATGAGGGCAGAGTGGTAGATGTGATCTATATGGACTTCAGTAAGGTGTTCGACAAGGTTCCCCTTGGGAGACTGATTAGCAAGGTTAGATCTCACAGAATACAGGGAGAACTAGCCATTTGGGTACAGAACTGCCTTGAAGGTCGAAGACAGAGTGTGGTGGTGGAGAGTTGTTTTTCAGACTGGAGGCCTGCGACCAGTGGAGTGCCACAAGGATCGGTGCTAGGTCCTCTACTTTTTGACATTTACATAAATGATTTGGATGCGAGCATAAGAGGTACAGTTAGTAAGTTTGCAGATGACACCAAAATTGGAGGTGTAGTGGACAGCGAAGATTGCCTCAGATTAAACAGGATCTGGACCAGATGGGCCAATAGGCCAAGAAGTGTCAGATGGAGTTTAATTCACATAAATGTGAGGGGCTGCATTTTGGGAAAGCAAATATTAGCAGGACTTATACACTTAATAGTAAGGTCCTATAGAGTGTTGCTCAACAAAGAGACCTTGGAGTGCAGGTTCATAGCAGGTAGAAGGCGTTTGATATGCTTTCTTTTATTGGTCAGAGTATTGAGTTCAGGAGTTGGGAGGTCATGTTGCAGATGTACAGGACATTGGTTAGGCTACTGTTGGAATATTGTGTGCAATTCTGGTCTCCTTCCTATCGGAAAGATGTTGTGAAACTTGAAAGGGTTTCAGAAAAGATTTGCAAGGATGTTGCTGGGGTTGGAGGATTTGAGCTATGGGGAGAGGCTGAACAGGCTGGGGCAGTTATCCCTGGAGAGGCTGAGGGGTGGCCTTATAGAGGTTTACAAAATTATGAGGGTCATGGATAGGGTAAATAGGCAAAGTCTTTTCACTGGTGTGGGGGAGTCCAGAACTAGAGGGCATAGGTTTAGGGTGAGAGGGAAAAGATATAAAAGAGACCTAAGGGGCAACTTTTTCACACAGAGGGTGGTATGTGTTTGGAGTGAGCTGCCAGAGGAAGTGGTGGGGGCTGGTACAATTGCAACATTTAAAAGGCATTTGGATGGGTATATGAATAAGAAGGGTTTGGAGGGATATGGGCTGGGTGCTGGCAGGTGGGACTAGATTGAGTTGGGATATCTGGTCAGCATGGACGGGTTGGATCGAAGGGTCTGTTTCCGTGTTGTACACCTTAATGACTCTATGACTCTATGACCCCGACTAAGTGATACAGTGAGTGCGGATATGAGGAAACAAAGCTTTGCAGTCAAACTCCTGAACATTTTCCAAAAGAACTCTTTTCCACTGCCTCACTCATTCTCCTATTTCCTGAGCAAAGTGGTGGCTCAACTGTGAGGGATACATCCGGCAGTGAGTAGTGATCAACAGCTGGGGACTGAATATTAACCAGAGTGACGGCTGGAAAGCAGGAACCAGCAATGTGGATTTGGGTGGAAGATACGTGTGGAGAGGTCGTAGCGAGTGCAACACACCCGGATTAATGAGTTCGACACACGTTGCGACATTGAACATTTCTTCTACCGTCCCCGCCTCTTGGCCCACTTTTTCAACCAAGACTCCCGCCCACCCACCAAGGACCTCTTCTCCCATCTCCAACACACCCCATCCACTTGGACACCCTGTATTGGCATGTTACCTGCTCTTAATCTCTTCAATTCTAACTGCCACCATGACATCGACCACCTCAACCTGTCCACCCTACTAATCCACTCCAACCTCCCGCCCTCACAATACGCAGCCTTCACTCCTTCTGCTCCAACCCCAACATCACCATCAAACCAGCAGACAAAGGTGGGGGCACTGTGATAGTTTGGTGCACCGACCTCTACACCGCTGAAACCAAGTGCCAACTCACAAACACAACCTCCTACCATCCCCTTGACCAGGACCTCAGCTCCCAGCACCAAACCATCATCTGCCAGACCATCCACAACCTCATCACCTCTGGGGAGCTCCCATCTACAACCTTCAACCTCATTATCCGAGAACTCTGCACTGCCTGATTCTACCTCCTACGCAAGACTCACTTACCTGACTTCCCTGCTTGACCCATTGTCTTACCCTGCTCCTTTCCCACTGAACATACCTCTGCATACCTTGACACTGTCCTGTCCCTGTTAGTCCAGGAACTCCCCACCCACATTCAGGACACCACCCATGCCCTTCACCTCCTCCAAGACTTTCATTTCTCTGGCCCACAACACCTCATCTTCACCATGGACATCCAGTCCTGTACACATTGATCCGCCACAATGAAGGCCTCTAAGCCCTCTGTTTTTCCCTCTCACGCCATCCCAAACAGTGGCCTTTCACCGACACCCTCATCCGTCTGGCTGAACCCTCGCCCTTCTCCTTCCAATCCTCCCACTTCCTCCAAACCAAAGGGGGAGCCATGGATACTTGCATGGGTCCTAGCTATGCCTGCCTGTTTGTCAGGTACGTGGAACAGTCCATCTTCTGCAGCTACACTGGCACCATCCCCCACCTGTTCCTATGCTACATCGATGACCGTATTGGCACTACCTTGTGCTTGCACAAGGAGGTTGGACAGTTCATCAACTTCATTAATACCTTTCAACCTGACCTCAAATTCACCTGGACCATCTCAGACACCTCCCTCCTCTTCCTGGACCTCTGCATCTCCATCTCCATTTCCAGTGACAGACAAAACATGGACATCTACTACAAACCCACCAACTCCCACAACTACCTAGACTATGCCACCTTCTGCCCTATTTCCTGTAAAAATAGCATCCCTTATTTCCAGCCCCTCCACCTCTGTTGCATCTGTTCCTTGGATGAATAATTCCACCATAGAAAATCCCAGATGGCCTTCTTCCAAGATCGCAATTTTGCCTCGCACGTGGTTGATGTTGCCTTCCAGTGCATCTCCTCCATTTCCTGCATCTCCACCCTTGAACCTCACCCTTCCCAATGCAACAAGGACAGAACCCACCAGCTCCTCATCTTCCATCCTCCCAACCTCCGTATGCATCACATCATCATCTGCCTTCTGCCACCTACAAATAGACCCCACCACTATGGATATGTTTCCCTCCCCACCTCCAATCAGGGTTTCAGAGAGACAATTCCTGCTGTGACTCCTTGTCAGATTCACACCACCCACCAGACTACACCCCAGTCCTGGCACCTTCCTCTGCCACCACAAGAATTGCAAAATCTGTGCCCACAACTCCCCCCTCACCTCACTCCAAGTCCCCAAAGGATCCTTCCATATCCGACAGAAACTTACCTGTACTTTCATCAATGTCAGCTATTGTATCCATTGCACCCAATGTAGTCTCTTCTACATTGGAGAGACAGGGCACCAACATGTGGATCATTTCAGAGACAATAGCTGGGACACCCCACTGACCAACCCAACCACTCCATGGCTGAACATTTCAAATCCTCTTCCAACTCCACCAAGGACATGTAGGACCTGGGCTTCCTCCATCAACAAACCTTTACCACCTGATGCCTGGAGGAAGAATGCCTCAACTTCCGCCTTGGGACTCTACAACCACATGGGATGAAGGTGGATTTATCAATTTCCTCATTTCCCTCGTCCCCACCTTATCCCAGCCCCAAGCTTCCAACTCAGCACTGCCCTCTTGACCAGTCCATTGTCTTTCCCAACTATTCGCTCCACCCTCCTCTCCGACCTATCACCTTCTCCCCCACCTTCATCAACCTATTGCATTCTCAGCTACCTTCCCCCCCACCACATCCCACTCCCATTTATCTCTCACCACTCTCCTCACCACAGCCCGGGTTAGAAGCCTCATTCCTGATGAAGGGCTTATGCCCGAAATGTCGATTCTCCTGCTCCTCGGATGCTGCCTGATCTGCTGTGCTTTTCCAGCACCATGCTCTCGGCAAAGGTATGGAGTGTAACCTTGTTGAAGGCCTTGTTGCAGCATTGTTGTGGTCATCAGCACAAAGTCAGACATCTGGTAGCCATCTTTGCTGGCCATCTTGGCCTTGACAGCACACACATTCATAAAAAAAGCTTACATTCATAAAAGTTCCTTTCATGCCTGCAGGGCATCCCAGAACACTTTACAACCAGTTATATAATTTGCAGTTTAATCACTGTTGTAGTGCAAGGGAATGAGGCAACCAATTGGCACACAGCAAGGTTTCACAAACAGAAACAACATAATACCTGGAGAGTCTGTGACTATAAGAAATAATTAATAGGAATTAGAATAATTGCATCATTCCTAGCATGGACAGTGTTTGTTTGGAAACATTGTGAAAAAGTAATTAGTGATGCAAAGGAGCAATTCAACTGCAATAGTGAATAAAATGCAGCCTGTTATTTGAAGGAATTTGGTGGATTTTCATTGTAATGGCAATGAAGTAAATTTGTCAATTATTGGAAGGAATTCTCTAGCACAATGCTCCTGGCCCCCAGGCTTTCTCTAACTTGACTTCCTCCTTTCCTCATTTCCTTGTTTAGAAGGTAGTCCTCATCAAGTTGCTACATAACTATTACACTGAATGACAATACTGGCCAGGTGCACTAGATAGCAATGCTTTAAAGACCTACATTGGTCTGTCCCACAACATCAACAGGATCCATCAGGACAAAAGAAAAATCAGGATAACTGCAGCCCATAGCATTCCACATAATAATTTGGTAACATATGCTTTATCCTATTTATTATCTGTGTCCAGGTATCATCTGATCACCTATGGAGTTGATCAAAGTATATGGGGCAATGGCAAGGTCACAAATCAGCCATGATCTCACTGAATAGTATAGAGTCATAGAGATGTACAGCATGGAAACAGACCCGTCGGTCCAACCCGTCCATACCGACCAGATATCCCAACCCAATCTAGTCCCACCTGCCAGCACCTAGCTCATATCCTTCCAAAATCTTCCTATTCATATACCCATCCAGATGCCTTTTAAATGCTGCAATTGTACCAGCCTCCACCACTTCCTCTGGCAGCTCATTCCATACATGCACCACCCTCTACTTGAAAAGATTGCCCCTTAAGTCCCTTTTAAATCTTTCCCCTCTCACGCTAAACATGTGCCCTCTAGTTCTCCCACCCCACAGAAAGGACCTTGTCTATTTATCCTATTCATGCCCCTCACGATTTTATAAACCTCTGTAAGGTCACCCCTCAGCCTCCGACGCTCCAGGAAAACAGCCCCCTATTCAGCCTCTCCCTATGGCTCAAAAAACATCCTTGTAAATCTTTTCTAAACCCTTTCAAGTTTCACAATATCCTTCCATTAGGAAGGAGACCAGAATTGCCCGCAATATTCCAAAAGTGGCCAAACCACAAAAGTGTCCAACCGCAATATGACCTCCCAACTCCTGTACTCAATACTCTGACCAATAAGGAAAACATACCAAACGCCTTCTTCATTATCCTATCTACCTGTGACTCCACTTTCAAGGTCTCTTTGTTCAACAACACTCCCCAGGACCTTACTATTAAGTGGATAAGTACTGCTAAGATTTGCTTTCCCAAAATGCAACACCTTGCATTTATCTAAATTAAACTCTATCTGCCACTCCTCAGTCCATTGGCCCATCTGACCAAGATCCAGTTGTAATCTGAGGTAACCTTCTTCGCCGTCTACTTCACCTCCAATTTTGGTGTCATCTGCAAACTTACTAACGATACCTCCTATGTTCATATCCAAACAATTTATTAAATGACAAAGTCATGGACCCAGCACCAATCCTTGTGGTACTCTACTGGTCACAGTCCTCTAGTCTGAAAAACAATCCTCCACCACGGCCCTCTGTCTTCCACCTTCGAACCAGGTCTGTATCCAAATGGCTAGTTCTCCATGTATTCCATGAAATCTAACCTTGATAACTAGTCGTCCATGTGGAACCTTGCCGAACACCTTACTGGAAGTCCATATAGATCATGTCCATCTCTCTGCCCTCATCAATCCTCTTTGTTACTTCTTTAAAAAACTCAAACAAGTTTCTGAGAGATGATTTCCCACACACAAAGCTATATTGACTATCCTTAATCAGTCCTTGCCTGCTACATGTAAACCCTGTTCCTCAGGATTCCCTCCAACAACATGCCCACCGTCAACGTCAAGCTCACCAGTCTATAGTTCCCTGGCTTGTCCTTACCAGCTTTCTTAAACAGTGGCACCATGTTAGCCAACCTCCAGTCTTCCAGCACCTCATCTGTCACAATCGATGATACAACTATTTCAGCAAAGGGCCCAGCAATCACTTCCCATAGCTTCCCATAGAGTTCTCGGGTACACCTGGTCAGGTTCTGGGGATTTATCCACCTTTATGCGTTTCAAGACATCCAGCACTCCCTCTTCTGTAATATGGACATTTTTCAAGATGTCACCATCTATTTCCCTACAGTCTATATCTTCAATGTCCTTCTCCACAGTAAACACTAATTCAAAATACTTGTTTAGTAACTCCCCCATCTCCTGTGGCTCCACACAAAGGTCGCCTTGCTGATCTTTGAGGGGCCCCATTCTCTCCCTAGCTACCCTTTTGTCCTTAACGTATTTGTAAAATCCTTTTGGATTCTCCTTAACTTTATTTGCCAAAGCTATCTCCTGTCCTCTTTTTGTCTTCCTGATTTCCTTCTTAAGTGTACTCCTTCTGCCTTTATACTCTTCTAAGGATTCACTCGATCTATCCTGTACCTGACATATGTTTCCTTTTTCTTAACTAAACCCTCAATTTCTTGAGTAATCGAGCTTTCTCTATACCTACCAGCCTTTCTTTCATCCTAAAAGGAATATACTGTCTCTGGACTCTCGTTATCCCATTCCTGAAGGCTTCCAATTTTACCTGGGAACATCTGCCCCCAATCAGCTTTTGAAAGTTCTTGCCTAATACCATCAAAATTAGCCTTCCACCAACTTAGAACTTCAAATTTTAGATCTGGTCTATCCTTTTAAATCTAATAGATTTATGGTCGCTGGCCTCAGGGGCGGCACAGTGGCTCAGTGCTTAGCATTACTGCCTCACAGCATCAGGGTCCCAGGTTTGATTCCAGCCTCGGGTGACTGTCTGTGTGGAGTTTGCATGTTCTCCCCATGTCTGTGTGGGTTTTCTTCCACAGTCCAAAAGATGTGTGGGTCAGGTGAATTGGCCATGCTAAATTGCCCATAGTATTAGGTGCATTAGTCAGAGGGAAATGGGTCTGGGTGGGTTACTCTTCGGAGGGTTGGTGTGGACTGGTTGGGCCAAAGGGCCAGTTTCCACACTGTAGGGAATCTAATCTAATCTTAAAAAGAACTGCTCCCCAGATCTCCTAACAAATTTGTTTCTCAATTTCCCTCTGACAATTAGGGGGTCAATAATACAATCCCAATAAGGTGATCATCCCATTCTTATTTCTCAGTTCTACCCAAATAACTTCCCTGGATGTATTTCTGGGAATATCCTCCCTCAGCACAGCTGTAATGCTATCCAATATCAAAAACGCCATTCCCCCTCCTCTGTTGCCTCCCTTTCTATTTTTCATTAGCTGCCAGTCTTGTCCATCTCTGACCTATGTTTCAGTAATTGCTATGGTATCCCAGTCCCATGTTCCTAACCATGCACTCAGTTAATCTGCCTTCCCTGTTAGGCGCCTTACATTGAAATAATGCAGTTTAACCTATCAGTCCTACCTTGTTCTCTTCTTTGTCCCTGCCTGCCCTGACTGTTTTACTCGCTTCTTTTATCAATGTACCAGGGTCAGATTGATCTTTTGCCTCAGTATCTCCCTGGGTCCCACCTCCAATCCCCACCAGCAGCTTACTAGTTTAAATCCTCCTGAGGAGCTCTAACAAATCTCCCTGCCAGTATATTAGTCCCCTTTCAATTCAGGTGCACTCTGTCTTTTTTGTACAGGTCACTTCTACCCCAAAAGAGATTCCAATGATCCAAAAATATGAATCCTTCTCTCTTACACCAGCTCCTCAGCCACACATTCATCTAGTCTATCCTCCTATTCCTAGCTAGCTCATAGCACCAGGAGTAATCGAGATATTATAACACTCAAGGACCTCCCTTTTAAATTCCTGCCTAACTTTTTCTATATTCTCCCTTCATAAATCATCCTTTTCTCTTCCTATGTCATTGGTTCCAATGTGTACAATGACCTCCTGCTGGCCCCGCTCCCCATTGAGAACATGCTGCATCCTCTCTGACACATCCTTGATCCTGGTCCCAGGGAGGCAACAACCATTCTGATTTTTCGTTGCAGGCCACAGAAATGTTTGTCTGTGCCTTTGACTACAGAATCCCCTAACACAATTTATCACATGGAACCCAAAGTACCCCTCATTACATTAGAGCCTGTCTCGGTACCAGAAACTTGGCTGTCCATGCTATATTCCCCTGAGAGTCCATCACCTCCTACAATTTCTGAAACAACATGCTTGTTTGAAATGGGGATAGCCACAGAATACTCCTACACTACCTGTCTACTTCTCTCATCTTTCTTTAAGTTAACCCATCTGTGTGACTGCATCTGTGGCTTTTCTCCCTTCCTATAACTGCCACATATCACATCCCCTTGTCCTTGTAAATTCCTCATTGCCTCTAACTGTCGTTCTAACTGATCTGATAGGATTTGCAACCAACGGCATTTGTTACAGATATAATTCTCAGTCACACATATAAATTCTCCCTCAACTCCCACATCTGACAAGAAGAGCATATCACTCTACTAAGGCTATTTTTGCTTCTTCCAATCTACAGACCCAGAAAATAGCTCTGTCTTATTCCTCTACAAAACACTGCTCCAGTCTAACTTAATACTTATGACTTCAGAGACATATCTTAATAAAACATATAATCAATAAAAAAAACCCACTGTACTCACTATTGTAGATTTACAACAAGGCTATACTTTGAACTATTCACTTATCTGTTCCTGTGCTGTGGCCTCTCCCAAATAGATTCCTGCAAGATCAGTTGTGAAATTCGCTGTTTGTTAGGTTTTCCTAGATGCACTCCAAAGTCCAGCGATGCATGAATTCAAACAACCGGATGGAAATGTAAAGAGCCCATTGCTGTTACTGGACTAAAGGTAAGATAATAAAAAGCTTGTGTTTTTTTTTATCACATTGAACAATTAGGATTTAGAATGCTCTACCTGAGAATGTGTTGGAAGCAGATTTGATTGTGCCAGCTAGGGATCAGTTTATTGTACTTTCGCTTCTCATGCAAAAGATCCTTGGGTCAAGTCTGCCCAGAGTTTAGCCACACAAATCAAAGCAGGCAGTTTTGTGGTAGTGCTGCACTGTTAACGGTGCTATCTTTTGCATGAGATGTTAAATTGTGGTCCTTTTCACCTCTCAGGATATAAGTTTTCCAAGTGAAAACATTTGCAGGATCATTTAGAAAGAGTGGGAGAGCAGAGAGAGCTAAATTGCTGTTGTTACAGAGGCCATGGACTGAATGACTTCCCGTGCTTCTCTATAATTCAATGATCCTCTAGGGATCTAGGTCACGTGATCTACGATGATATTTGTGGCAAATTCAGATGAGAAGTCCAATGCTCCCTATCTCCATGTTGGGAAAGTCTTGTTCCATTTGCCAAGGAGTGAAGTGGGTTTCTTGCTAGGCAGCAGTGAATTACCAACTAAGAGGGTCTATAGCTTTTTAAATGGTGTCTTAATGCTGCAACTCACCTCTTTAATATTCAGCTGCCTCTCTTACAAAGTGTTCCAAAAGTGAATCATCAATAAATCTCAACGTGGAAATCAAAATGGGTGCTGGAGACTTCAGCTCACTGCCTTCTCTGAAGGATTTCCATTTTCCTTAGGAGCTGACAGAATTCCAGGGCAGGATTCACAGGTATCGCCAACCTTTTTCCATGGGCATTGCATCTGACCCTTGTTAATTCTTCACTTCCAGCATGGCACCTCTCTGACCCACTTGCAGGCCATTCAGGCAGCACAGGTTGACATTAACATGGTATAGTTGTAGCTAGCATTGATAGGCTGTAGCAGGGATACTTTCCTGATAGGGACAGGCATCCAAATTAGAGGCTGCACCTCAGACTGCTCGCTTGCTGTCCTAGTGCATGCTCACTTCGCACCTAACTGCATACTTGCATCACCATGTTCACACATTGGCATTTCAGCCAGAGTTAAAGGCTGTCAGTAATGCCACATTGATGAGCTCTTTTGTTCAGGCAGATGGAGCTGATTGTTTGTCATTGTTGTCAGTGAGCATGTGTATGGGACTAGGATGAGCAGACATCTTGATATAGAGTACACATTGAAATCATTTTATCACATGTACCAGCTGTCAGCACAGCAAACACATTGCACATTCATTCAACCAATTAACCATGTTAGACAATGAGTGGGGGGCTAATCCTCAGTTTATTCAAAGTGAAGGAGGGGAGGAGGGAGTGGAAGGAGGGGGGGAAGTGAGTGAGTCACTGTCAGTCAAGGGGTCGCAATACCATCAGGCAGGGGCACCGTCCACAGACAATTCAGCGACTTAGCAATGGTCAGTTGTCAGCTTAGGGCACTCGCCATCATGAGTCTGTCTGACTACAGTTTGGGGAGGGGGCACAGTTCTGTAGGGCCAGCATCAGCAGTCAGGGGAGTCATGTATCATCTGTCAGGGAGTTGCAGAGACAGTTGTCAGGGAATCTGGAAAGTCATGTCTAGGGGCTGCTTGTTGCAATCAGTCTGAAGTTTGGGAGTGTTTTGGTCAATCATTGAAGTGTGTGCAAGGAGAGTGTCTGTCGAAGCAATGTGGGCAGTCAAGGTTGAGGAGAGCACTGGGGGTGGGGAAATCAGAGATTTTTATGGAAGTGGGGACAAGGACAGTGATGATAGGATTCTATAGGTGTATGAGGGGTATGCAGGGTAGTCAATGGAGGATGTGGTAGGCCCTCCATGGCAATTTATCGGCTGTGATCATCACCGTGGCCTCCACAGGAGGAAGATCGAGGGGCAGGGTCAACATTAGTGTAATGCAGGACTTTAAGGGAAGGGAGGACAATTGCAGGTGAAGTTCCACTTGATAGATCTCCACATTGGGGGCTGGGTGAAAGTGGACTGTTGGGATAGTGTGAGGTAAAATGGGACATGCAAACTCTACCTGCATTTTATTTGTGAACCTTCGTTTGCATAAATTGTAATGCATGAAGAGCAAACATTCTTATGTGTCAAATTGTGGTCAAAGGTGGATCACAGCGTGCCACTGCTGCTAGTCAAACTAACGTCATCATCTCATTGATGCAGGGGTTAGCAGCAGTAACTTAAGAACAGATGAACGCTGGGCAAAAGTGCCAATTCATTTGTACAACTTCCGAGGGTAACTTAGAATGAAGGCACTGTGCTACATCTATGTCATGTAATTATGGTGATGAACTCGAAAGAATGCAATGGAATGTTGAATTGTTGAGGTTGTTCTGGGATGGGAAGGCTATCAGAGCACAGCAGGCACTCTCCACTGAATCTAATGGAATGGATCTGACAACTTCATCAAATTTGTGCACATTCTGTGACCAGGTCCATGGTGGAATAAACAATTCCATGGTCAAAACGCCATGGTCGAATAAGACCAGGACTGGGGAACAGGACCCCTTCAGGAGCTCACCCTGACCTCTTGGAGCAGCAGACCGCCATCACTAACGCCCAGGATTGACTAGGAGCAGGCACCTAACCAGGTGGAAGATGCACTGGACTTCAGGTGAGACTGAGACTTTGGGGTTTCAAGGTCCCCCTCCCCAGCACACTCCTGGCAAACGTCAAGCCACTGAGAGCAAAATAGATGAACATAAGGCTACACTCACCTTTCAACGGGAACTGAGAGAGTACCGTGTGCTCTGTTTTACAGAGACATGGCTCACCCCTGCTACACCTGTTTGCGTCTTACAACCTGAGGGTTTCTCAGTTCACCAAATAGACCGCTTGGCGTCCTCAGGCAAGGCAAGGGAGCTGTGGGGTCTGCCTCCTAATCAACACCTCCTAGTACTCAGATGTGGCAATCCTGGTGAGTTACTGCTCCCCAATCTCAAATGTCTTACAGTAAAGTGTCACCCCCTATTACCTGCCATAACAAAAAGAGCATATTTTTGGGCTTGTCTAGATACTTGTCTTGATGTGATGTTCACCATTGGACAATGACAAGCTGCAGCTGACAACTGTGCACTTAGGAAAGCATGTCAGGGACTCAGACAGGATGTTTAGGCAGGCTGTATCTGAGGACAAGTAAAGTGTGGTTAAATGGTGACTAGGAGGAGATAATGGGGCAGTCGGCCATGCCAGCTGTGTACCATGGGCAGTGTGGTTTGGGGCTGCTGTGCCAATATGCGGGCAATGAGTGATTACCAATGCGGTCTCTTAAAGATGGTGCTGGCACAAAGGATGCTGGCCTTTTGGTGGATATTTGCTAAGTTGCATGTTATTCTGGGTATTGAGTGTTATGACAGGATAGAATTGTATATGAGGTACTTTCTGGGGGGCAGGGTAGGTAGTTAATGATGTGCATTTGGTAAGATACAGAGAGGGATCTCACTGGGTCTCATGGTAAGAATCCCTCCAAAAACATTTGATATATCTGGACTTAGCCAAGAAAACATAACATTCAGCCAACTGTTTCAATGAATAGAATCCTTTCTTGGTTTTAGGATTGGCTTGTGAAGGTCTGTTGAACATTTAACCTATAATGCCTTAGACACTTGAGATTGAAAAGCAGTAAAGTTACATTGCCGTCTGTAAATTTAGTGTGCTTTCCACTGGCTACTTTACCTCACTGAGAAATGGACAACAGATCAGTTTATCTGACAAATATCACTGTCATAGCCAGGAGGGTTCCTGCAGCAAACGATCTTAATGACATTATGAGTATCGCAATCATGGGAAGATCAATCACAACCCTTAAACGTTTCTATAGATCTGTTTGGAGCAGATGGAAAAGCTTGCCCCCTCCCCACCCCATCTCTCACCAGTGATGAAGAAATGAAAACAGGATACTTCTGACATACATAGGTAGAAATAATGTGATATGTAAACGTCTTTGGCTACTGAAGAGTTCACAAACTGCCTGAGGTGACGTTTTGCTTGAGGATCGTGAAATTATCCTCCTCCATCTAATTCAGGCAGCACCCGAGAAAGTCCAAAGAGTTTCATACCTTCACAACTTCATTCGCTGTGATTTGTAATGCACACAGCATTTGTAAATACTTGTATAAAGCAATGCTTAGCAAAAAGCTATAGTGCAGAAATACCTGGACAAAACAAAAATGTCAAATGCATAAATAGATGCATATTCAGTGACAAAAAGGACAGGTGGAGAAGACTGTTAAGATCCAAATGGGATCTTTGGTTTTATCAATAGGGGACTGGAACACAAAGTAAAAATGTAACACTTGATCCCTTATGAAATACTAGTTATGCCTCAGGCAGACATTTGGAATGAGGCCAAGAGTGCACAAATTGAACACCAGTACTATAATGATTCTCTGGCTTTATAGAAAGACTGAAGAAGGTTGGAGGTTTTGAGCTATAGGGAGAGGCTGAATATGCTGGGGCTGTTTTCCCTGGAGTATTGGAGACTGAGGGCTAACCTGATAGAGGTTCATAAAATCATGAGGGGCATGGATAGGGTGAATAGTCAAGGTCTTTCTCCCAGGCTGGTGGAATCTAAAACTAGAGGGCATAGATTAAGGTGAGAGGAGAACAATTTAAAAGTGACCTAAGAGGCAATGTTTTCCCACAGAAGGTGCTATGTGTATGGAATGAGTTGCCAGATCTGTTGAGTTTCTCCAGTAGTCTCCATGATTGTTGAATAATTATATATCTGAAGCCGCTATGAGCCAAGTTTGTTGATGAATGTAAAGTCAGAGAGAAATATAAAAAAACTTTCATCACTTTAGTAATGCTGAAAAATGATACGCTGTTGAATTGTTTTGTTTTGCAGAACAGTTACCTTAAAGATTTTGCTTAATACAAAAAAGTGCTTGCCAGTGATAGTCACATCCTGTGAACAAATAAAGAAAAACAGAAGCTATTAGGAGATGTAGAGGTTGACCAAAACAATGTAATGTGATGACCTTACTTCTTTACTGTGAAAATAGAGACATAAGGACAGTTATGGTAGAGTTTATTTGTAAATGCAATTAGTTACATGTACACGTTTCACCTTCTGTTGCTGCTGAAGGTCTGTCCAGCTCCAAAGATACATTAGATGCTGTTGATTTGAGTGTTCAGCTGACACTGAAAACTATGCTGATGGATTAAGTAGCCTGCAGTGAATTTATAAAAAACTAATCTGATCAATTACTGTCTTATTCTGTTAGTTGCTGATGAAGATCCAAACAACATTTTATAACCTCCATTGAAAACCCTATCTCAGTACTCCTTGTGTGTTCACAAAGGGTCTTCATACTTCACAGATCTCTCTTCTTGGCAACCTGCATGTGAACATATTCATTGCTCTTTGACTCAAAAAGACAAAGTAGATTTGCACCCTTGGGAGCACAGGCTAGCATTTCCAGGAAGCAAGGGGTTGAAAGCCTTCCATCTCAATGTGTTATATGGTCCTGTATATGACCTCAGCATTATGGGAGGTGCTCAATGCATATATGAGCATTTGCTGGGCCTGTACAAATACTCTGGTGCATGTTTTATTGGCTATTACTGCCAGTCAGACATGATAATTGCATAAGTGTTAGAACCAGGTTCTCAGGTTATAATTCAGATCCTTTCCATTTCTTGTAAGGCGGGTTTTGGGTAATATATTTAGAAACACTGTTTCTAGATATAGATAGACAGCCAAACCAAATCAGCCTTTCTATCCCTATTTTTGCAACACAGTAAAATTAAAATCTTCAAAGATCCTCAAATTGAGCCCAATGGTACCTAATCAAACTTTTGAATAAACAATCCCGAAATCTGTGAATAATCAATTCCAGACACTGATCTGTATCTTAAACAAAAGACTTAGCAGTTTATTAACAATTTAGTAACTTTAACAGAGCAAAATTGAGCAGCAAAGTAATCTAATTGGTCGATGCTATTAAATGAAAATCTTTTATTTTCAATCCCATTCTCTTAAGGACATGCAGAGAAACTGACGTAGTTAACCGTTAAAATAATAAAACTGGCCAGATTACATAAGTAGTTTTTATGACGCATTGTTTCACTGGTTTAGATAATTGTTTCTTGTTTGATTTTCTGAAGATGTTGATCAGGGTCACTTTTTCAGTTCACTCAGCTAAAAGCAGTAATACTTATTCAAAGTTTGTGAGAAGATTTGTAGCTCAGGTGCTCGTTGTTGTGGTTCTGTTCGCCGAGCTGGGAATTTGCGTTGCAGACGTTTCGTCCCCTGTCTAGGTGACATCCTCAGTGCTTGGGAGCCTCCTGTGAAGCACTTCTGTGAATGCCGGAGGAAAGATCACAGAAGCGCTTCACAGGAGACTCCCAAGCACTGAGGATGTCACCTAGACAGGGGACGAAACGTCTGCAACACAAATTCCCAGCTCGGCGAACAGAACCACAACAGTAATACTTATAAATTCATTTTCTTCCTCTGAGCTTCCAAACATTGCTCAGAGAATGATGGGCAGTGAGCATTAAAAGCTTCATGCTGTAGCATAACAACAAGATTCCTTTTTCACAGAAAAACACAGTCCAAAACCAAATTCAAACTCTGACCAATCCCTTATGGAATAACTGTCTTCTCCACAAGGTCCCAGCTGCCATTCACTATCTGCTGTCTGCTTGAGCATAAGGTCTTTTTCTGATCTGCTAGAACCAATACCAAGGTACTGATCCAGGTTGCTAGCTGATTAATGCTACCTGTTTAAACATAATGCTCTTTCCTGGTGATGAAGTAATTGTAGAACCTTTCAATCAGGAACTAACCTGAAACTAACTTCCAAGTCTGGCCTCACAAATAAACAAAAGCTTGTTTGGTCTTCTTTCATTTTAACTCAAGCAGTTACCCAAAGGTCATCTTTAGCTCACAGTTTCTAGTTCACAGCTCCAAATCAAACTTAATAAAAGAATAAAATCAAAATAATTAAATATCAGTGACAGCTCTAGAAGTATCTCTTCCTTCAATTAGGAAAATGTACTTGGTGTAAAATCTTACTCAATGTTCAAGACCATCATTATTTCATAGGGTATAGTTATTGCTGAAAAGTCTAGTGTGCATCCCTTGAACTGAGTGGCTTGCCATATGTCTCCAGACAGCCTTGAAAAGTCAAACACATTGCTGTAGATTTGGAGATCAATTGGCCCAACAGGATAAAGAAAATAGATTTTCTTCCCTTGTTCTTCTTTGATTGTGCACTCATGAGGGTTCTCTGTGTGTAAGCTCAGGCTAGACCTTTTGGTTAACCTGTGTTTATTGTTATATTGTACGGGATCACAGGACAGAAGAGTCTGAATTATACAGGGTCGAATCTCTCTCTGGAATTCTAACACATTACCATTGAGGTCACAGTCACATTACTGTTTACTTCAGAGGCCATCTACATAATCATCAAACCTATCATCATTGTTTTCAGTCTCAACTGCCTATGATGTTACATGTGTTATATTCCTACCCTATTGTTTGTAGTTGGTGTGGTGACCATTTTATTTTATGCAAAGCTCTGAGGGTAAACTGTTTCTAAAACTTAAACTGATTCCAAAGTAAAACAGCGAGAAAACATTTCCTAGGCAAGCTCATTCTCTTTCATTCAAGTGTGTGTGATGATATTGACACCAAAAGCAAAGCTGTGTTCACTGTATAAGTGTAACCTTCAGCTTCAAGACCATGTCTTGTATTTATATACAAGGGTCCTCAAATTCAGTGGTACAGAACACTTCACACTGATGTTACAATTATAATTGTCTCACTCTAACAAAGAGTTGGCATGGGCCCACTGAACTGAATGGCTACATTCTGCACTGTATCAGTCTATGAATTGAATGGGCATGGCCCATATTCAATTCTGCATGTGGACAAACCTTAGGTGTGATTCTACATTGATGATTCCTTATCATATTCCTGTGATGTTTCAATATACAATACAATTCTATCCTAACATTTATTTAATCACTAAGTGAAATTATCAGGGAGGCAAACTAATTTTTTAAAGTTATGTCTTTTCAAAAAAATTGCCACAAATACCACTGTTAAAAAAAACTTAATGGAGGGTTAGAACGGAGCAATGACTTTCCTTATTAGCTATACAGTTCTGCACAGAACACATTGTCATTCTTTAAATGATGGAAAATAATCTCGAAGAACACATATTCTTCCCCATTTACATCTTGTCTATATCAAAAATAATGTAATACAGTTATAACATGCATGTTTTTAATGTTATAACATTAAACAGGTCATATGGTTGTAGTTGTAAATATACATCTTCTTAACATGTTCATTTTCTGGAATGAAACCCAATGGAAACATCATGACTCAGCCACAGACCTCAGCCAAGACCTAAATCAGAAAATCTTTACTTCAACAGTGACCTTTTCCCACTAAATTAAAACCTATAATTAACATATTGAGAAAGCTTCTGTGGACAAAAGAGATGCATTAATAGCTATTGCTTTATTTAAATTGATATTGCACGGAACTGGAATACACTATCAAATGTCAAGTAATATGCCCAGAGAGGTACATTGAATTTGGAAAGCAGGCCATGTCATTTTGATGCCTATTAAGCAGAATAGATCTTTCAGGCAAATGATTGAGTTGGCCAATATGAGATGTTTATCCACTCTCAGAACGGACATCCTCAGGCCATTTATATTTGAGAACATCTGCCATAGCCTAAACTGCAATCAAGCACAAACTAAAGATGCAGATAAGTTTGATTTTTTTTTATTGACACATAGTGACTTCAAGATCATTAATAAAAAAATGACTGGCCACCAATTTTGTTAAAAATGATATACCTGGAAATTCTGTGGGGTGGGCCTTAGTTTATCATGTGGGAAAGTGGCAAGAAAATGGAGAGAAATTCTTTTGGTGCCCAAAATAAATGCAGCGCCAGTCTGAAGGCTGAGCAAAATTCTTGCGTCTCACTTAAATACTGTAATATGGCATCTTCTTTTCTAAGTCTTCCTAATAAGACCTGCAGTGAACAAAATTGTTAGCACTCCAACTAAACCTTTCATTTTGAGTAACACACCAAATGCCATCTCTGCTGTAGTTTGCAATTTGGGATACTCGGCCAGCACTGACAAGTATTGAGTTGATACTTAGGTCTTTTTTAAGAGTGATTATGATCCTGTGATGAGACGTTGATAGAGAGGTAAAAGTTTTCTTACGTGTGGATGAGGAGTACCCCTTTAAATTCATTTTAATAAGGAATGTGACCTTTACTTGAGCAGCCCCAAATCTTCATTAAAATTTATTTAAACATCACTTTTGCAAATTGCATTTTAATTTAATGGCCAATGGTTAGTGCTATTTCCCTAATATAGGGAGATTTCTGACTTAAGTGAGGATCATCTAATAGTGGAGATTATAATTGCTGCAGCATTTTTTTTTCATTCTACTCATCTGAAGATGCAAGATTTGTGTTGGTGCATAGTCACTCGAACACTTACAATCATTTAGTTACTTGTTTAAGTAACTATCCTTCATGAGTGAGCCTAGAAAGCAGGGGTGCAGTAATTAAAGGACAGGAAGCCATCAACCTTCAATCAATTCGAGGTCAGTCAATGCAGCTTTGGAATCCTTCTCCATTTTACACCTGTGAACTTAGCTTTGACCTGCACATTCCCAACTTGGCACTTGGACTAGGTATGTTGACATTTCCTAGTTCCCAGCTCAGTAGCAATCTTGATAAGGTGACCAAAGCTTAGTTCTATCATAACTAGCTGGTGGGTGCCAAATGCAGTGGGACTCGAACTAAATCCCACAGACAGACATCAAGAAGACTAGATTGTGTGAGAGACAGACCATACCTGTATCCCATTTATCCTCGCTCCACATTTATAGATGGAGGCACAAAAGTTTCAATGACCATGCAGGTCAGAAACAGTAGTTAGGTGCAGAACTGTGTGTCTGTAAGGAAGGTATGAAGGTATTACTAATCATAGCACCTACCCCTCAACGGTCAGCGGTATTCCCTTCATCTCTTCTTCTATCTCTTTCTGCTGTCCTATGAGTTAGTTACCATTCAATAGCAAGCAAGGTCACAATCATTCTGCATTCTCATTCTGCAACACCGTAGCTTCATTAATTAGTAAGCTCGACAGAAAACCTGCCAGTTATTGTTCATTGGTCGTAGTTTGTTGTCATGCTTCTCAGACAGCTAAACAAAGACATCAGAGAGAAATATCTTGAAAATGTTTTCTAAAGGAGCTACTATTTATTAGTCTTCATCTTAAATGATTCATGGAATAGAAAACTTTAATTTCTTTTATTGCTAAGACTGTTGCAAGAGAATAAAGGAGAACAGGTGTATGGATCTACAATTAGCTGGTTATTAGCTTTTTGAAGATTTTCAGTGTGGATTTGCACTGCTACTCAATTTGACCTTTAGGATGACACAACCACAGTAAAGCACAATAAACCACACTTTAATGGTAATAACAAATGCAAAGATTCAAATTAAACCAGCACAAAATTTTCTCTGGAGAATGAAAACTCATGTACCATTCTCTCTTTTGCTCATCGCTTGTAGGCAATTCAGGGTGTTCTGAGACTGAAATTTTTTTTTTCATTCTTTCCATAAATTGCTGTTTTGCAGCATTGGCTTTTTTTTTGGATTTTCATCATTTGCAGTCTTTTTGTTTCAGAACTTCTCCTCTGGATCAGGCAGTCCTGCCATGTAGCATTTAAATCAGAAAGTAGTATCATCAATGTTTTATTAATGTGGGACAATCATAAGCTGATCTTCTGGGATAGTTATAGAACTCTATTTACTGAGAGGTGCATAAGATTGGACTTGGGGACTGCAGGGCTGTTTTCAATAGAAAGCTTGGTCCTTGTGGTATTCATTAATCCGCCCCTGTATTTGATGATTTCTGGCTACACAAATCTTTGGGATAGCCCTGCTACCTCTGGAATGTCAGGCAACTGACTCATGTTTGCCTCTTCTATGACCTCAGGAAACTCTTTATCTCTAAACTTAAACTACGGTCAGTGCTTATACGGACAAACTGGATGGTAGATTGAGTATTGCAGCAAAGGATAATTAATTCAACTGCAAATGACAAAAACACCAGACCACTCACCCTTAATGACAACATTCAGTTTCAAATATTTTTCTGGCTACACAAATCTTTGGGATAGCCCTGCTACCTCTGGAATGTCAGGCAACTGACTCATGTTTGCCTCTTCTATGACCTCAGGAAACTCTTTATCTCTAAACGTAAACTACGGTCAGTGCTTATACGGACAAACTGGATGGTAGATTGAGTATTGCAGCAAAGGATAACTAATTCAACTGCAAATGACAAAAACACCAGACCACTCACCCTTAAGGACAACATTCAGTTTCAAATATTACAGGTTAGATTAACTGCACAAACCCAGGAGTGTGTCTACTTCCCACATGTCAATAACCATGTTAATCCATTGCCCGGTATTAGTGCCTACAGGAATTTGCATTGTCATGAACAAAAGGGCTATGACATTATAGATTTTTTTAAACACAATTAATGTGACTTGAAGCAGACACAAGAAGCTTAATAAAATGGTACTAACATGTTACCAGATGAGACAACTGCAATCTCTATATGGATTACAGAGACACTAACTCAGATAAGACTCTTGAAATATCAGGAATTTGCTCACGGATAATGGAGTTGTGAGAATTCAAGCTCTGAGGAAAACAACAAATGGGCGATGGACTGTGCATAATTGACTTCTGTGCTTTGTGGAACATGTGATTCTTTGAAATCTTTCAGAGGCTGGTGAATCTGAATTTCTGGAATACTCCTGATGGTATTGGAAGCTCAGTTTTTGAGTATTTTTAAATAGAGATTGATGCATTTTTAGTATTTAATAGTGTCAAGGGATATGGGGATGGTGTGGGTAAAAGAAACTGAAATATTTGTTCAGCCATGATGGTATTAAATGGGATGGGCAATAATTGCTGGCCCAGCTCATGAAACACATATTACACAAATGAATTTTTAAAAATAAATTCTCTTATAGAAATACTGTATTATTTTCTTTCATTCCTGTAATATGGGCAATGCTGTAGTTTGCATTTTTTAAAAAGCTTTAATTTATGATAACCCTATATTCTCTGTACTGTGTGTCGGGGTTTCCCTGCTTTTCTATGGTCAAAATGATAATTTTATTTTACCTTACAAAATGAGTGTTCTCCTACCTTCTGCAGCTATAGTGGATGTTTCTCATTTCTTCTTGAGCAAATTAAATGTGGTCCTTTCTTCCATCGCCTAATACATAATATATGTCCTGCTCCAAGATTTTGAAACTAAAAATCATTGGCTGTGACCTCAATAATATTCCTGTCAAACTGGTTTTTAAAGTTCATGAGGGATTTTTGACTGAAGTAGAGATGAATTACAGGCAAGAGAGAGGTCATTGCTAATGTGCTGCCCTGAAAGGAGTGGTAAAATGACTAACATGGTGAAAATAATAGAAAATGTTCCCCAGTAAATAAATAACAATTGACTTAACCCTAAACCTGTCAGGCACAGTCTTTGCAGACCTCAGTGATGAAGATATTGTTACATTTTAGATCTTTGTGACAAAGAACCTACAAACATGGCTGGTGCAAGTTATCTGACTATATGGCTGCAAACTCTAAGCACCTTACAGAGACATGCCAAAAAATGTAACGACTCTTGAAATACCAGACGTTTGTAAACAGAGCATGGAGCTGTGAGAATTCAACCTTTGGAGAGAACAATAGATGTGAAGAAAAACTTCAAAGCGACAGAAGAACAGAAGTGTGCAGAACTTCAAGAAGAAGATTCTGAGAATCACCCTCAGATGGGGTATCGACCAAGGAGGACAACGAGAAAAGGTGTATAGAACCTAAATACTGTTCTGTTAATGGAAAGTGGGGTAGTATTTATGTGCCAAAACTAGTGAAAAACAAAGATTCTTCCTGCTCTCCCCAAATCTGCTGTTCTGTTGGTCTATTGGTGCAAGAAAATATCATCTATCGAAGGCACAAAAGCCAGTATAGCTGCCAGATCTGACTTCAAGTGTTAACCTCATTGTTCCAGCAAAAAGAAACTCAAGTAATATGCCTCCACTCCACATCACAGAGATTTATCAGGTCTTTGTTCATTCATTTGTTTTATCTATACTTGTTCTAATCTTGATTTTTCTTGTTAATCATTTTATCTGTTTATCCCTAAGGAGCTTCAGTAATAAGTTGCAATAAAAGCCAGTCTGCTTCAACTTGAATAATAAAGATTCAAAAAGGGGGCCATATCAGCTATATTAATCTAAAAGGTAAAAACAATGACTGCAGATGCTGGAAACCAGATTCTGGATCAGTGGTGCTAAAAGCCAGTCTGCTTCAACTTGAATAATAAAGATTCAAAAAGGGGGCCATATCAGCTATATTAATCTACAGTCCATTGACCACATATTGGGCATGCTTGGTTGTCCGACAATGTAAATGCTGCTGTTATCTCTCAGGTCAGTTTGAAACAATTTCTTGGCTTTCCTCTTTGACACCTGTAAACGTGGCAGAAAGCAATTAAGACCATCATGCTCTGAGTATAAATGAAAGGCTTAAAATTGTGTGGTACCTTTCATGATGTCTGGCTGTTTCAAAGCACTTTAGAGCTAATTCATTATTTTTTGAAGTGTCATAATGTAGGAAATACAGCAACAAATTGCATGCAACAAATTTTTAACAGAAATTTGCTTACACAAGGTTGATTGAGGAATTAATATTTGCAAAGCTACAAGGATAACTTCTCTAAGTTGTCCTTTGAAATGGTAAAATAGAATGGTAATGTTGTATTTAAATCAAAAAATGCTGGAGACACACTGAGTCAGGCAGTGTCCAGGGAGAGAAAGCAAGCTAATTTTTTGAGTCTGGATGACTCTTCATCAGAGCTGAAGTGAAGTGTGGAGAACATTTAGGCAATAGTGGGGGTGCGGAACTGAGGTGGGGTTGGAGTGCTGGAGGAGAAAGGATGTTGATAGTTCAGATTAAGCGATTGGAACGTGAGAATGGCAGAACAATGGTGTGTCTAACTGTCAGACTGGAAAGAACAGACAGTCCCACTGAAGTGGGGGGGGGGGGGGAGGTGATGATGTAGACCATTAGAATGTTGTTCACCCATATCTACAAGTCAGAGTTTTCAAACCGCTGTAGATGCTCAGAAATTCAACTCCATAATTTTACTGCTTTGACGGTGATGAAGTGTGCTGAGTGTCATAGTGGGTGGAATTACGTCAGACTAAAATGTGGGTTTCTGATCGGGTTATCTTGTCTGACTTCAGCTTGGTGAAAAACATTTCCCAAGCGTCATCATGAATGGATTACCTCTTTAAACAACTGTAAGAATGTGTCCCTCAGACAAACGAGATGTCCCACTTACAGGGAATGCTTTCAAAATTCCTGGGATAAATCAAGAAATTCCACTGGTATGCACTTTACCTTTCTATTTTTGCTATATTTGTTAAATAAAAGCACATTGAGCAATATTTATAGGATGTCCAGGATTCCTACACTGCTTGAATTGGATCTGCGATTCTTCCATGTCTGTTTAAAGTGAACAAATGCTTTTCTTCTCAAAAACAGCCACTTAACCTTTGTTTTCCTTAATTCAGTGTATTTGTTCAATGTTTACTTGGAAGAAAAGAGCTAAATATCTCATCATTGACAAACTTACACAAATTGTACCTTGGAATCTCATTTGGAATGAGTGGTGACCTGAGGGAAGCTTAGAAGATTCTGAATGGCATGGATAGAGTGGAAAGAATGAGGCTTTTTCCCAGAGTGGAGGCTTAATTACTAGGGGGCAGAGGTTCGAGATGGGAGGGGAAAGTTTAAAAGAGATGTGCGAGGCAATCTTTTCACACAAAGGATGATTAGTGCCTGAAACGCATCGCCAGAGGAAGTGGTAGAAGCAGACACAAGAGCAGCATTCAAAAAGCACCTGGATGGATACATGAATTCAGGAAGGGAATAGAGGGATACAGATCCTGTCAGTGAAGACAGTTTTAATACGGAAGGGCAAAATGTGTCGGCACAGGTTGGGAGGGCCGAACGGCCTGTTCCCGTGCTGTATTGTTCTTTGTTCTTAAATATAATCAAAAGTAACTAATTTTACTTATGCAAAGTATGACTTTGGAAACTAATCAGTTCTAAGTAGTATATAGATTGCAAACCTTCAGATCTTGTTATGACCAAGGATAAGAAACACAAAGTATTAGTAAACGTTTGTTTTATTTTTAATTCCAGAATGGGTTGTTTTTAAAAGGAGACTGTTATAGAAAAGAAACTACTGAGTAAATTTTAGTGATTGCCTGACAAAATCCGGTGTAGTCCATAGAATGCCACAAAAGTAAATCATCAGGAGAATATCAAACATGGAAAGATGTAACATCATGAGTTGTGTTGGAAGGGCTGACCATCTCTCCACTCTCACTGAATAATCACTTCTTGCAGACATACTTGAAATATCAAAAATAAAAGTGGTTAAACTGCCAGTTTCAACTCTACTGGAGTGTGACTGAATGCTCTCATGTACGTCATTCTGGGTTCAAGAATTAGCACGCAGTAAAGATCACAGTCAAAGAACTATCTTCTAGTTACCCCTGTTTTACAGGTAAGTGAAAACCCACACGTGCTTTGAGTGCTTAAAACCAGTTAGAAGGAAATCAGATTGTCGGAGCTTTCATCAGCTTATAAAACGTAAAAATTCAAAAATCTTCTGTTCAACTGCCAATGTCAATACTACCTCTGCAACAGCAACTTATCTGCTGTTCATGAACAGTTCAGAAAGTGTGGGTATATTGCCTTCTTTTCAATTTTATGTTATTTAACTCACTCTTATTTCTATTCTCAATGAATGTGTTGTGTTCTTAATTCTTCCCATAATAATAAATTTATTCTTGTGTTATTTCAAAAGAGCATGCTTAAATTGGCTCCGTTTAAAACCCAAGTTATTTGGGTTTGGAAAGTGAAATATCCACAGGTAAGGGATCTTGTTACAAACAACTGAGGGACTGAGTGAATAAAGAAGGAGAGGCAGTTCGTCCTTTCACACCTGGGAGCTTAAAAGTTTGGGATGTCCCATCTGGAATCATACAAATTTGAAACATTATCCAAGGGTCTGCTTACAACAATTCTACATTGAATACTGGTATTTAAAGATTTATGGTGCCAAAATGCATATAAAGTTAACAAATGCTTGTAAAACATAAAGACTTGTTAATTTATTTGAATGCATATAAACGGATTCTGGGAATTAGCAAATCATATGTCAGTGATAATGATCACCATAACTTCACAATACAAATCTATCAGTTACAGATATTAGGAAGATATGACAATGCTCCTTCAAGACTTTGGCTAATGAAACTAAAGTGGGTATCTGAGAATTTAACACAAACTGTCAGCAGCATATCTCAGGAATAGCTTAAATTATGCATTTGGTACAATTAATGTCAGGACACAAGAAAATGCATTTTTAAAGAAAATTACATTTCCAGAACAAACATTGACTTTCTGCTGCATGATAAAAAGAAATCTATTACCTAAATAAACACAAAGAGATGAAAGTAGTGAAACTGGTCCAGGCCAGTATAAGGAGTCAATTCATGATGAATGAAGTGTTACTTTGTCATTGTAGATGATCTTCTTTCATTAGAAGTTCACCAAATTATAATTCAAACTCTTTTTAAAGACTAATTTCTTTGCCTCACTCTTGCTTTTATTTGCTTTTCAAAAATCTTGACAATATTAAAACGCTTGGCAATATTTTCCAGTTCTCTGGAAAATGAGAATAATGTGGTGAAAAAAAATCAGTGTCCAATTCACTTCAAGTTTGTTTTGCACTATTAGCGCAGGCCAATTTCACTCGCAAAAATTTGAAAGCAAACAAAAAAAGGCAACTGACAAATCAAAGAACCACAGATATTCCAGTGGCAATAAGAACTACCCAAATATGTTGTTCTCAAGCAGCAGACTTTTAATGTAACCAAATCATCAGTTGTTAATTGGTCAGAGACTAGGGTGAAATATGTTAGTGATAAACTTTCTTTACTTAATTGGAACAAATGTCTAAAGTTTTTAATACATGGAAAAGCTTGTAAAAAGATGCTCTACAAGGCAGTTACAGTTGACTGACATCATGAAATAGGATCTGTCAGAACATAAAAGATTGTTTCTGGGAGGAGCTAACAGAATTGCTAGTGACTCAAAAGTGCACTGTACACTGCCCTATTCTCACACTGAAAAATAGTTTTCTGTAAGAATTTGAAATTGATGTTTTGTCCATCACTGATACAACTAGAGGATTTAATCTTTCCCTGTTCACCTTCACTTTGGAAGTGTTGTCACTGTAATGCAGGAAAGGAAGGAGCTACTTGTGTACAGAAAACAGCCACAAACAGCCATGTGATCATCTGTTTTTGTGATGTGGCTTGATGATAAGTATTAACCAGGACAGCGGTGAGAACCTGCCTGCTTTTCTTCAAAATAATGCCGTGAATCTTTTACATCAACTGAGACAGTAGACAGGGTCAATTTTAGTGGACGTTTCGGGCAAAAGCCCTTCATCAGGAATACAGGTAGAGAGCCTGAAGGGTGGAGAGGTAAGTGAGAGGAGGGTGGGGGTGGGGAGAAAGTAGCATAGAGTACCTGGGAGTTTCAGTGGGAGAGGGACTCCCTGAGATTCTTGTAGAGAGAGGAGGAAAACTTCTTCAAGGCAGGCATCCTTGCAAGAGGATTCGCAGTAGGGTTAAAATCAACGAGCTAAAAACTATGACTGCAGATACTGGAAACTAGATTCTGGATATGCTACTTTCTCCCCACCCCCACCCTCCTCTCACTTATCTCTCCACCCTTCAGGCTCTCTGCCTGTATTCCTGATGAAGGGCTTTTGATCGAAATGTCGATTTTACTGCTCGTTGGATGCTGCCTGAACTGCTGTGCTTTTCCAGCACTACTCTAATCTAGACTCTGATTTCCAGCATCTGCAGTCATTGTTTTTACCTAGGGTCAATTTTAGTATCTCATCCAAAGGCACCATCCCTGACAGTGCAGTACTTCCTCAGTACTACAATGGAGTATCAGCTCAGATTTTCATGGACAGTTCTCCAGACTGGCACTTGAAGACTCAAGTCTTAACTTACCATAGTCCCAGGAAGTCAAGTCACTCTCAAGCCTTGAATAAACATCACTGACAACATCCTAGTTAGCCAATGTTGTCTGATCTCTTCAACTTTTGCATTTTTCTGTAAAAAGTTGCCTAGACTCCCCTAACGTTCGCCTTGTTCTAGTTGTATCCTTGCTTTCCAGAAAGGGAATTGTCAACTGCCAGTCACTTTAGGGGAGCCTATATACAAGTTCATATTTAATTGATGAGAAGACATAAATTGTCACTTGTGTGTAGTAAAAATCATATATATTAATAAACAGGACCCTGTTCTTTCCAGACAGAGCTTGAATACACATTGTACAACTCAACAAAATAGATGACAATTATTCTCTTGTTCAATTCCCAGAGCAATGCCCTGACCACTCAGAGTCAACCTGCCAAGTTTAAATTTCGCCAAAGCTTGGCAGTTAACTGTCAGTCACCACCTAATTTGTTTTTCATCATCCGAGGTTGTCAGTCTATCAATTGGAATCTACTTACAACTCACTTCCAGTATAAAATGTTGCTTTCCCTTTGTATTTGTATTTCTTGCAAATCATCCTGATGAATGCAAGATGAAAAGCTTTGACAAAATGTATATTGTTCACCAATTCTCAGGCTCCAAACTACCAAATGATTATTTTAGTTTCTAAATAAATACCAAGACATCAAAAATTCTGTTGTTGGAGTTTAGCTAACCACTCATTCTCGGAATCTAATTAGTACAAAAAGCTTAAAATCTAATTAGCACACCTGATAAATGAAAATTCTCCCATAATTATTTCATGTACTTAGGCAACCCAATCCCAAAGGGTTACACGAAAAGTCTAAGATTCCCACTGAAAACTGGAAGCAGATGGCTACTTCAGAATCTGTATTTATGGTGGGATTCTTTTCATCTTCCACAACAGACTATTCATTTGACATTTACATGATTATAATATAAAAAATTATTATTTTGCAAGGTGGAAATGTAGTTTAATGATTGCAAAATGAATATTAGCATAACATTTCCAGTTATGTGAAGAAAGTTTGGGTACAAATTATATGCACTCCACAAAGGCAATAGTTCCATGCACCTGCCTTAGTAACATTAGTTTCATTACTCATTTAAGTAACAAGAAAGGACTTTAATTAATCTGCACCATCAAGCCAAAGTAACCCACAGTCGCCTTCATTAAATTGTGGTCATATTTGAGGAAAACAAAGAACAAAACGATTTATTTCAGTCCAATTATGCTAATAGACTGAAATGCAGTTTTGGCTCTGCCCTCAGCAGCTTAGCAATTCGTAGACTGCTTATGCTGTTACACTTAATGCTGACTGTGTGTCTGCAGTAGCTGCATGGCAGGCTGTGCAATATCAGCAGTATCCACTTGATTTAAAGACAGCTGTGAGAGTGGTTGCCCACTCCCAGGAAAAATCAGCGTCAGTAATAATATAAAGTAAAACCCTGCACTTTGATTCAAAGCTGTGGCTCTGATTCAAAGTAAAGATGCCTAACACATTTGTATTTTCATATGCTACACTTTGTGGGTTCAACATACGTACCCGAAATGATCATATAATGAATAGCTTGGTTTCTGGTTCTTTTATGTGATTCTTTTAAGTGTGCAACATTGGCTGTTTCAATTTTCTAAGCATGTTTTTCTTGAATTTCTTTGAGGTTCTGGTGTTTTCCTTTGTAATAGTACTTTCCCACTATCTTAGCAATAAAAAGCACTGTTCTTTGTTGAGTGAAAGATGGTAGACAGTCAGGTCCCAGATTTGATTCTCCCAAAATATAATTGGCCTCAGTACTCCTGAGATAGGAGAGAGACTAAGAAATTGGTAAAGTTCCCACTACTGGCGTCCAGTGATGACCACTGGGGAATGTGGATGTGGGTTTAAGTAGGGGCATGATTCTAACACACACATAACTATATATTTTTTGGAAACACCAACATATACTCTTAAAGATAAACACTCAAAAAACACTGTCAACATGAGTCAGCAAATTTTACTTCTACCCTTCCTCCCTATAATTTTTTACCCATTTATTTTAAAATTATGCATTGGACAGCAAAGCAATGAGGGATGCTACCCAATGCATCAAACTGTAGTAATCGCAATGAGCAATCGCATAAAAATGTATTCAGTCCAACATTATAATGTATGCACTGATTAGATTTAATATACGCACACATTCCTCTCTCAAAAGACTGCTATCAACACAGAGATACAGTATTGAGACAGCTTTACCAGATCAGCCTTCTCCAAACTACAGCAGTGTGTGTTTGACAACAAAGTCAACAAAAGTCCTTGTGACCAGACATATTGTCATCAGCACACTGCTGTACTGCTTTGAGACCTGTATATCCACAACACATAAGAATACTATAGAAATTCCACTGGCAATGTCTCTGCTATCTTCTCTGGAATAAATAGGGGAACTCTCGAAAAAACACTGGTGTCCTTCTTGAAATCAGCTCCACAAACATTCTTGCATACCTCCTGTAATGCCAAATAAAATAGACTGGACTCTGACCTGAACGGCTGTATCACACCTCCTCTGCCAGGTCCTATTTTCTGAACTCTCAAATGACCTTTGTTCCAGGGGAACAAAACAAAAAAGTTACCAAAGACCACAAAAACTTTACTTGAAGCTCAGGAGATTGACATTAAGGACTTCGAGGAGCTTGCTACCAATCAATCAAAATGACAGCAACTTGTCCATCAAGATACAATCATTCCTTCTATAACACGATAGGTTCCTGTGCGACTCTGCGCTATACAAAAATCATGTAATACAAATAACACTTAAAGTGTTGACGATCTAATTGTGTTATAGCCAACACACGTTTTACAAGTTTGCATTTTAGAAACAGCGTTCCCTATTCACCAAACATGTTACAGCCAATTAATGAAACATGACTTATAGCAGAACTGATTGTGCATAAAGCTTACAGTCCAAAAGCCCTTATGACAAGACAGAGCTGCAGCACAGAATGAGTGAAAAGGGTGCAATTCCTGCACACCAAATTGAACTACCACATGGGACAACCTGCCTCATATGCCCAAAGATCCGTGGATTGAAAAGTGGCCTGTTCAATCACATGAAAACCCATGGCAGAAGCTTGTGTTCATGACCCTGAGTAGATGGTATCCTTGAATGGAGGGACAGCCAATAACAGTGACCGCTGTCTTCATGAAGGGGCCGCAGACACAGACAGACAAACTAGCCAGAGTTTCAGACACTTGCAGATTTTTTTGATCATGGGATAATTAACATCTATAAATGAGTAATACTTTTAAAGAAGTAACGTAGCACTTAGAAATACATTGTTCACTCCGCTGTTGTTACAACAGCAATATCTTGGCTGGAAAATGGCACTGGAGATATAGTAGTGGAGAACAAAGAAATGAGTGAGGAACTGAATAATTACTTTGTGTCAGTCTTCACAGTGGAAGACTTAAGTAATATCTCAAAAATTCAAGAGAGTGAGATGGCAGAGTTGAGTATGGTGGCCATCAGCAAGGATAGGGTGCTTGAACAACTGAATGGCCTGAAGGTGGATAAATCACCTGAACCAGATGGTCTACATCCCAAAATCCTAAGGGAGATAGTTGAAGAGATAGCGGAGGCATTAGTGGTAATCTTTCAGGAATCACTACGATCAGGGAGGGTCCTGGAGGACTGGAAAATCACTAAGATGACACCCCTGTTTAAAAAGGGAAGGAGGCAGAAGATGGATAATTACAGACCAATTAGCCTAACCTTGGTCATGGGTAAGATTTTGGAATCCATTGTGAAGGATGAGATTTCTAAATACTTGGAAGTGTGTGGTAAAACAGGGCAAAGTCAGCATGGTTTCATCAAGAGGAGGTCATGCCTAACAAATCTGCTTGAATTCATTGAGGTAGTAACAAGCCAATTACACAAAGAAGAGCCAATGGATGTTATCTACCTGGACTTCAAAAAGGCCTTTGACAAGGTGCCACACAGGAGGCTACTGAGTAAGATAAGGGCCCATGGTGTTCGAGGCCAGCTGCTAGCATGGATAGAAGCTTGGCTGTCTGACAAAAAGCACAGAGTGGGGAGTCAGGATGGCAGCTGGTGACAAGTGGTGTTCCACAAGGCTCAATGTTGAAACACAACTTCATACATTAACAATCTGAATGAAGGAACTGAGGGCATTGAAAAGGTAGGGGGGTTACAGAAAAATTTGGAGAGGTGAGGAGAGTGGGCAAAGAAGTGGCAGATAGAGTACAACATGGGAAAGTGTGAGGTCATGCACTTTGTTATGACGAATAGAGGCATGGACTATTTTCTAAATGGGGAGAAAATTCAGAAGTCTGAATTGCAAAGAGACTTGGGAGTTCTAGTCCAGGATTCTCTTAAGGTAAACTTGCAGGTTGAGTTAGTAGTTAGGAAGGCAAATGCAATCATCGCATTTATTTCAAGAGGGCTTGAATATAAAAGCAGGGATATATTTGTGAGGCTCTATAAGTTTCTGGTCAGACCACATTTGGCATATTGTGCACAGTTTTGCGCCTAAAATTTCAGGAAGGATGTACTGACCCTGGTCCTAGGAATGAACTGCTTAACATACGAGGAATGTTTGAGGACTGTAGGTCTATACTCAATGGAATTTAGAAGGATGAGGGAAGATTTAATTGAAACGTACAGAGTACTGAATGGCCTGAACAGAGTGGATGGTAGGAAGATTTTTCATTGGTAGGACTGAATAGGACCTGAGGGCAGAGCCTTATAGTAAGGGGAAGACCGTTTGGAACAGAGATAAGGAGAAACTGCTTCAACCAGAGAGTGGTGAATCTATGGAATTCACTGCCACAGAAGGTTGTGGAGGCCAGGTCATTAAGTATATTTAAGACTGAGATAAATAGGTTCTTGAGTATCAAGGGGATCAAGGCTATAGGGTAGAAAGTGGGAGAATGAGGTTGACAAACTTATCAGCCATGATTGAATGGCAGAGCAGACTCAATGGGCTGAATGGCCTAATTTCTGCTCCTATGTCTTATGGTCTTATGAAATAGGACAATATACAAATCTATACATATTATACCTCAATGTTTCAAATACAGTTTATACTATGTTGCCTATCAGTTATGTTAATCATTATTGTAAGTTGTTGGCTATATTCCCCACGTTAATATTTTATGATGGAATGTAAATTGCCCATACCAAATTACCCTTGAGAAAGGACAGTGAGACACCTTCATAAATGCAAGATAATAGTTTGCTTGGCAAATCAAGAGAGCAGTTAAGATTCAACCACATTATTGAGGATCTGGAGTTGCACATAGACCAGATTGGTGGAAGGTGGTAGCTTTTCGTACCGAAGAACATTCATTAATTATAATTTCATGGTCAACATTACTATTACTGATATTTATTCCATATTTTGTTTAAGTCATTGAATGTAAATTCCTCAGCTGCTGTGGTGGGCTTTGATCTCACACTCCAGATCATTAGTCCAATACCTCAAATTGTAAAATATGATATAAAAATGTACAGTGCAGTGTTCTGGATTGGTATGACATAGACAGGCCCAAAGCCAAAGAACTCTTGACTGTTATTGTCAGATTGGACCAATTTAGTCTATTCCACAAAAGAGAACTCCTAGAATTAGTCTGTAAATGGCTGAGGGTTTATCTCACTAATTCAAAGTCTGATGCCATTATAAAAGTAATCTCAAAGAGTACCATGCTCACACAGAAATAGGATATCACAGCCTTCCTTTTTGTAAAATCTTGTTGCGACTCTAAGTCAACGTTATGGACCCAGAGTTCATAACTAATCGGGAAGCAAATAGATTTTATGATTTTGGGTTTAACTGCAAAACCAATGAAATGTGAGTCCCTCATGCTGTCATATTATTTATAAATAAGAGTGGCATCAGTAAATGCAGTTAGTTTATTAAAATTTCTCTTTTTGCCATCCAGAGCAATCCAGGAACATGCTAATGTTTTTTTACACACATTATCGTGAAGGTAAAATTTATAGAAATATGTAATATACTCTATATTTGTCATTTGATTCTAATTAGAACATACCTTCCCACAGTTGATCAAATGTCAATTCCATTGAAAAAAATTGTTACGACAAATGCCAACATAGGATTTTCCCACCAAATCTACTCAAGGTCTGTTCTGAACTTACTGTATAATACAAATACAAAAATTGTAGTTAACTCTATTTATGAAGGAAAAGAACAGGAATTAATAGCACAATTAATTATGGACAAAACTATACACATTTCATTGCACTTGGCTACAAAAGGAAAAAATGTTTACAATGATTTTTCAGCTATTTGTTGAAGAAAGTTTGTTGCTACCTTGTTTTATTGAATGGGCCAGTTTACCAAATAAGTGATTGCCCACATGACCACTAATTAGTTATCAATGGTTTCTGACTCATGGAATGAATTCAACACCAATCATCATTACTGATGAGGCTTTTCACTAAAGCCCACAAGAACTTTGACCATATGTCCAATATTTCAAAGACCTTCATGTTCTTTTTGTACATCTAATTTCTTCCATTAGTATTTTCTCATTATCATTTGGCATTGTGACTGCCCTTTCTGCTTAACTGTTAAATATTATTCACATTTTCTATATAAAGCTCCTCAAATTATATGACAGTTTTGAAGAAAAAGAAAACACTTTAATTTAATGTGTTCATTTTTCACATTCCATGAATGTGACTGTTAATTGTCCTTAACATGCAAACTAACCAATGTTGATTAGAAAATTGCAGAGGGCAAGATTTTTAACTATTGATTTCATAGATAACAACAAGGTTGAGGATGACATACAGAATACAAATCAATCTTATGATATTCATTGAAGAACTGAAAGAACTGGAATTGTTAGCAGTTCAAGAACATTGATAATCAGAGAGCATATTCTTAAAGATGCACCAAAATGAATACTTATATTCAAGAAAAGTCATTGTTACATCTGAAAAATTACTTCTTGTTCTGATCACAATATGATCCTTAATTTCAAATCCCCAATTTCTGCCTAGTTTTAAAACAATTTCATCATCAGATCTCAAAGGAATTGGGCAAGACTCATTAACTATGTATTATTCCAGAAAAGCAAACATTAGGCTTTCTGAAAGCACTGACTTTGATTATTTGCACTGTGCACAACAAGATCTTTTTTTTTCCCTGGAGAATCAGTTTTCCACATTGCCTTAGTTAATGATGCTATTAACTCCATCATACACTGAGTTTAACAGCAGTATCTTACTTCAATTACTTAGGAGTCATTTCTAACAACAGAAGTACCAGAAGCAATTCTGAAAAGTAAGATGCCCTGTACAGGGGCCGTAAGAAGTAACAAATTACGTACTGGGCATTAGAGTGCACCTGAGCGCTATATGCAGCAAATTATTATCAGTGTGTAAATCAGCATTATTTTGTTAGCTTTTCCTACTTGGCCATAGGCAGTTGGAAAATTCAGCAAAGTGATTTTGCTATTCTTGTGCCATGTGGATCTTTGGGATGGTTCCCAATCATAATGGCAAACTCCAAAATTCAATCTTCCACATGGCAGAAGTTATGTATGCGCCATTACTTAATTTTTTTTTTTGTGTGAATCTTGAATAGTAGTAAACCTAGCTCTAATTTTACATGTCACATTGCAGCATGGACGAACAGTGTAAACTCAGCATTAAGTATCCAGACCTAGTTACAGATATCAATGACGTACTAAATAGAGTTTTGTGGTTTATTTTTCTTGTTGAATCTGGACATTTTCTGCAGAGACAACTTCTTTCCTTGGAAGGAAATGACTGATTAGACATAAATTGTAGATTTTAATATATGAGACAATGAACTGGGGAAAGATTTAATCTTGTCTGGCAAGAAACCGATGGGTTCAGTGGAATTCTAATTTTCCATTCCAAACCAATATTAATCTCCGTTGATTTCAATAGCATGTGACATCAGATAGGCCATTTACAAGGGATCTCCCTAGTTTCCCAATGAGATGGTTATGTCTGAATTGCCCTTAGGTTTCACGCTGTAAGAGTTCAGATGCCCATCTTCTATGTTGCTTCAATTGCTTCAATTTTATCTCTCTGGCATTCTTTTACTTTTGGCTCTACTCCCATTTTTCATGTTTCTACTACAGGTTGTGTGTACAGTTATGTTTGCTGTATTTGTGATTTTGACTGTTGACTACTCATACATTTCTGTTTACCTGTGTGCATCATTTGACAGCTCATAAAGCACAACAATCATCACAGAAGCTTTTGCAAGCTAGGCAATTCAGGAGAATAAATTTTACTATTAAGCTTTTAGGAACAAAAACCTTGAAGTGGGATTGTGGCAAGTTAATTTACTGTCATTATAGTTTAATAAATGTATAGATAAATAGATAGACAAATGACAATAAATATACATTTTGTTTGGTAATTAGAGAGCAGATTATTGTCTGATTCAACCATTCAAAAGCCAGATTCTAAGCTTGTTGATGCATATCAGATTTCAATTTTACTATCATATGCCTCATATTTTATTAATTGTATTTATTTGTGGTAATGTATTTTCTAGTTGGAACATTATGGCCACTGCAAGCCTCTTTGCTAATGTACCAAGAATTATTCCAGTGATATTTTATTACCAGAACTGATGGCTTAGTCGATTAGCTGTAAAAAAGTAATGACAGACTAAAAATTTAGACTACTTTGATGTTGATTAACATAATGCCTGTTCAAGTGCACAAAGAGTTCTTGAGAACTGTAAGTTCTGTAGTATCTGTTTGTACTTTATGTACAGGAAAGGTGTTCATTCTGTACATTTCACATTCCTGATAATGTTTCACCCAGTTGTATGCTGTCAGAGGACTGGTTTCTCCCAAAGACATCCTTTGTAGATTCCCATTATCAATTCGACTCTATAGTCAACTTCTGCAAAATAATACCTTTACCAAACTTTGATAGTTCTATTTATAGGGAAGAATAAACTGCCCAGAGAAGACAACCTCACAGCATCCTTTGGCTTAAGACAGGAATGGACAGGACAACAGTACAAATATCCATGGATGGACTCCCATATGATGTAAGAAGTTAAGAAATTAGCATATAACTGGAGATGATGTAATAGTGACACTGTTACAAGAAGTAATGCTCAATGCTGTAAAAGCCCATATGGTTCCCTAATGTCTTTTAAGGAAGAAAATCTGTGACCATTAGAATTTTGCTTTCAGCTTGGGAGTGAGAAACCTGGGCAGAAACAACTGTATGAAATTAAAGTAAGGGTAATTACAAATGAATGTGGGCAGAGTTAGCCGGACTGGCCTAGGAAAGGAGTTTGGTGGAAAAGATGTTTGGGAAACAATGGCAGACATTTCAGAAAATTGTTTATGACTCACAGCAAAAAGGAAATTCAAGTGAGGAAGGAGGATTCTAGGAAAAGAATAAACCAATCATTGTTAAACAAGGAAGAAAAGGACACTATTGAATTGAAAGAAAAAAACAATCATATAATGTGATAAAGATCAGTGGTAAAGCAGGAATGAGTAAATTTAAAAATAATCTGACAAAAGATGACGGAAAAAAAACATAACAGGAGACAGAAAATGAACTTTGAGGGTAAATTAGCAAGTAATATCAAAGTGGACAGGAAGAGCATCTTTAAGTATATGAAAAAGAAGAGAGATGTCAAAGTAAAACAGGTCTTTTAGAGAATAAGACTAAGGAAATAGCAATGGGGAATTAGGAAATGGCAGAGGAACTGAATAAATGTTTTGCTTCAGTCTTCAGTAGACACTAATAGTTTCCAAAAATACTAAATAATCAAGGGACAAAACAGAGTGAGGAAATAAATACAGTAACAATTACCAGTGAAAATATTTAGAGTAACTAAGGGGTGATTGGTTAATATGTCTACTGTACTTGATGGGTTGCATCCAAAGATATTAGAAGAAGTTGCTTCAGAGATAATGTATGCCCTGCCAGCAATCTTCCAAAAATCCCCAGATTCTGGAAAATCTAAGAGGATTGAAAAACTTCAGATGTAATAACTTTATTCAAAAAGGGAAGGAGACAAAACTGTACATAGCTATAGACCAGTTAACTTAACATTTGTTTTTGGAAAATGTTAGAATGTATTGTAAAGGATATAATAGCAGAGCATATAGAAATACTAAAATCACTACTCAGACTGCAGCTGGAATACTGCAAACAGTTTTGGTGCCCTTATCTAAGGAAAGATATACTGGCATTGGAGGCAGTCAGAGAAGTTTCGTGAGTTTGATCCCTGCATATTGAGTAATTTTCTTATGAGGAGTGGTTGAGTAGGTTTGTGTTGTATTCATTGGAGTTCAGAAGAATGAGAGTTGACCTTATTAATACATATAAGGTTCCCCGGGGGCTGGACAGGTTAGTTGCAGATAAGCTGTTTCCTCTTGTAGAATAGTCTAGGATGAGAGGCTATAATCTCAGAGTATGGGAATTCACCCATTTGAAACAGAGATGAGGAGGAATCTTTTCTTTCAGAGGTTGGTTTGTCTATGGAATTCTTTACTGTGGAAACCAGTCAAGGTTGGATCATTAGCTATATTCAAAGCCAAGTTAGACAGATTTGCAATCATTAAATAAATCGAGGGTTTGGAGGAAAATTTAAGAATGTGGACTTCAGGATTATCAGATCAGCCATGTACTCATTGAATGGCAGATCCAACTCAATGGACCTAATAGTCAACTTCTGCTCTTGTGTGTTATGGTCTTAATAAAATCAAACACATTCAATTTGTCTTCATGAAGAGGAAATCATGCCTGACAAAGTTATAAGATCTCTTTGAAACAGTAAGAAACAGTTTAAGTAAAAGGATACAATTTATTTGGATTTCCCACAAGGGATCAGATAAGAATCACACATAAAGCTGCTTAATAAGATATGAACTAGGGAGAAGTATTTAAGAGTAGATGGAGGATTGAATAACTTATAAAGGGCAGAGGGTTGCAATAATTTGACATTTTAGGATGGCAACCTACAGTTAGTGGAGTGCCACAAAGATCACAGAAGCCACCATTATTTCCAAATATATTAATGACTTGGATGACAGAAGTGAATGTAAGTCATGCAATTCATGAAATTAGGAGTTTTTATATAAGTGGTTTTCCTTTAGTTAGAAAACAATCATGTAAATATCTCATCAAGTGCGAAGTCATTGTGATGAGACAATTATAAAAATGAACTTTGGTGCTTTTGGCTCTTTTACAACATAAATGACCCAGGATGCTTTCACTGCAACTTCCAGATTAATATGTTCAAACAACCCTGTTTGGAAGAATGAAGTCTCTCAATCTCCTGTCGACCAGAGCAACCATCAGTGGAAATAGAGAAGACTGACCATCGCCATCCCACTTCCAATAACCTGGATCAAAGCATGGGGAACTGTATAACTAAGTTTCCTGATACTGCTATGGTAGCATGATAAATAGTGCAGATGGAAGCAGAAAGTGGCAAAGTATGTTTGTATTTTGTTTTAAAGTGACTGGGAAAACCATAGACAATGGAATTTGAAGTGGAAATATGTGAGGTCAACTATTTTGGGCCTAAGCAAGGCAGCCAGTGATATAAGTGGTGAGAAACTATAAACTATGGAGAAGCTGAGAGATTTAGATAGCTAAATACAAAAAAGAACAGCTAAAATTTGTGTTACAAGGACAAAATGGATTTGAAAGGTGAATGCCATTGTGGCTATTCTTTCAGGATGCCGAGGACGCTAAAGGGTTAGTCAATGTGTTAAAACTATTTCAAGATTTGATAAGATCCCATCTGGAGTACTGAGATCATTTCCAGACATTACATTTCGGGAAGGATGTATTGGCCTTGGGTGAAATGCAAAACAGGTTCAGGTTGAAAATGTTGACTTATGAGGACAGGTTACATGAAATAAGCATGTATTCCATATGAATATTGAAGAACAATGAATGATCTTATTGCGATGATTAAAGGATTTGCGAGACTAGACAGGAGAAAGGAAAAGTCCAGACAAGTGGAAATAACCTTAACATTTGATCTAAGCCATTCAGAGTTGATACTGGGTCTTTACATAAATCAGAATGGAAAAACTAAAACTCTTTTCCTGAAAAAGCTGGGCAATGGACAGTTTCAAAAGTTAAGAGTGGTAGATTACTCATGACTGCAGCCATGATCTAAAACAATATTGGAATCAGTCTAAGGGGTTGAGTGGCCTACTCCTGTTATGTTCATTCTCAGCTAGAGGTTAAAGACAAAAGAAATGTAAATATGAGCAAATCTTTCTCCAGATTGAAGTTGCCATTCACCAACCCCTGGCATGTTATCATTATATGAAAGACTGAAGAAGATAAACAGACAAAAAGATGTTTTCATAGTGCAAAGCTAACAGCTTGATCCTTATGCTGGTTCACATCCTTTACTAATCAAAGGAAACCATTCATTTCCCAGAACATATTGGTTAAGGTAATTATATTTTAAGATTTGTAGATAGACTCATTGTAATATAGATTAGATTCCTATTACAGTGCAGTACTGCGTAGTTCAAACCTTTCCAACTCTCTCAAAGAATAGGTTTGATTCATTTAATCCACACAGTTGTTTAATTATAGCTTTCTAGGAAGGATGATTGACTTTTGTATAACTTTATATTAATATACATTGCAAAGTGAGCATGGCTGTTATGTTAAGTGTTATGGACCAGACCAAACCCCCTCAAAATTAATTAGGAGGGTAGTGTAGACTCTAACTTTTTCTTATTTTAAAGGTAGGTGTAAGGCATTGCATTGCAGATACCATTTAATTAGTCAAACTATCAACTTTAAGCAAAACATACTTTAACTTTACTTGAAATACAGACACAATAAAAAAAGAAAATAATTGGCTTAACTGTAACTCTATAAAAATGCTTACCAAAATAAGATATATATATATATTAACTACTACTAATTAGCCGATCGAATATAGTAATATGCCATAAGCATACCCTTGGTAAAGGCAAATTCAGTAAAATAGATTGTCTCACATGCAGTTCAGACAGCAGGAAGAGAATGCAGCTTTTAGCTGTAACAGAGAGGGGGTAAAGAGTTTCCGCATCGAGCTTCAAGACCCCAGGATCTGCAGAATGCCAGAACTAGAAGTCCTGCTTCAGTGGGATATTGACCCCAACCAATCAGCTGCTTCTACTGTTCCAACTTAAAAAAAAACCAAGGCCTCACAATATTAGTTTACTATATTAGTTTTGACCAGACTGCATGGCACCTCTGTCTCAACCTTCCTTTATGAAAAAAAGGACAAAATACACCTCTTAAAACCAGAGCATTGTCACATGAGCATAATGCATTTTATGGTTATCCACTGGAAAAGACACATTTTTTTTGCCTTCGTCGTGTTAGCTTTCCCATAAAATTGACAAGGACAGAAACCTTGGAAATTCATGTAGACAATTTTTGTTATTAGGAAGTTAACTTGTTAATACTGGTTTGAATGACTCGTTCTGTTTTATAATCGTTTTCTTATTGTTGCAATGTCATTGGATCAGAATACTATACAGCACAAAAGAAGGTATTTAGTTCATCATGCCATATGCTTTTTAATATCACAATCATAGATTTTAATGAACTTTTAACTATAACATGATTTTTTTAAAAAAATGGAGACACAACCTGATGATAATTGCAGTTGTAGTGTCATAGACTTTCTGGAGAGGAATTCTGGAATGAGACACCTGTACAGAATCAGAAAATTGTCAAATGGAAAGACTAAAAAGGAAGAGATAATTAGGGGTTTACCTATCTAAATCCCTCTCTGCAGGAGGATACCCCGTACAGATAAATTTCTGTTTTATCATTCCAGGAATAAAAGCAAGCTTCAACCAGGTCTATATGTGTAATGGCCTGACATCCTTGTGTGTTGACTAGAATCTGCTGTGAAGGTCACAATGTCCAGGACAGCCATTAAACACTCCTGCACTGAAGGTAAGGAAAGTGAAATAAAACACTCACTCTGAGTGCTGCCATCGAGCTGCTGCTGGAACAAAACACAACAAAAGAATTTTAATAAACATGCAAAGCAAAGAAACTTGAAATTGACTGTTCAATTACAAATTTCAATGTTACAGGTAACATGAATTGAACTGAGCTAAATTAATTTCATTATCACATGACTCAAATGAGTACTGTGAAAAGTTTTTAAGTCGCTGCCTCTAGCTCGATCTTAGATACAAAGGTACCAAGGTCCAATCCTTAGTTACAGAATAGAGAAACAAAGAAAAGTTACATTGCAGCAATACGCAGTATAACTATAGGTCAGAAAACAAATGGCAAAATTAAGAAGACAAACATCACAGTTGCTCTCCAAAGACTCTTTGCAGCATTCATTGTAACAGCCAGAATGTTTTTCAATCACAAACAATTCAAATACTAATAATTTTCTTCCAAATGTTATCTTCTTTTAAATTGTTTTCTGTGTGCAAGAGTGACTGTGGGAGGATGTTGTTGGGTGAGAGTTAGATTGCTGTGAGCATCTACCTGGAATCTGGGGGAGCCTCATTGTTCAAAAAAATCTAACATTGTTAAATAACATAACAGCATATGACTCTAATAGCATTTGAACATATCTTCTGAATAGGTTTCCGAACACACTTTCAATGACAGGTGAAGTTTTTGGGAAGCCTGTGAGGAAACATTAATGATATTTGGAGGAGTAGGAGTACTTTTCCAGAAACCCAGCAGGAAGGTGTTGGACTCTACTGCCCAGGATCCTCATTTCAGAGTCACCAGACTTTTACAGTCACCACTACCATCACCAGACTACCTACATCCCCCAACCACATGCTTTCCAGGACCGCCTTGGCAATGGCAAGCTTTGGTTGTGCCATGCTGGGAAATATGTCTCAACAACCAGTTGATGGCATTCATATCAGGGCAAACAGTTTAAACAGTTGCAAAGTTGACAATTGCAAACATTTCATTGATTTGCCATCTGTTCTTGCTGGCTTACAAACTGAGGTTGAGATGGATCATTAATTGAAAATGACTCCCCTCATGTCAATGGGAGTTAGGATCTAGTGGGATATGTAATAGAAAAATAGATCTAATGTTGGATACAAAAGAAGTTTGACTGCGTTGAGATTAACTAATAGCACCAAAGGTTCAACCCAAAACCTTCATGTCAGCTGGATTCAGGAACACTGTAGGCAGTACACTAATGTACCAAACCATCAGTTGAGCACTTTACTGAAGGTTTAGTAAGAAACATTCACAGTCAATCATCAAGACATTTAAGGTATGTGTTTTTATGGTAATGAGCTTCCCAATGCACGATCGAATCATAAATGTTTTATCACACATTTCTCAAATTATGGAATTGCAATTTCATTCGCAAAATTGTGAAATGTATCTCTACATTTAGCTTTTTACAAAGAATGATCTTTCTGTCCCAGAATATTTGTTTAAAAAGATCTTCCAACACCAACTCCATTTAGAATTTTAAAAAAGGATGACCTCCTACACCTTCTTACTATGTAACCATGGACTCTCATAGCTCTATTGGCATCTCTGCCCCAGTGGGTGGATGCATATAAACATAATGTATACCAAGTTACAGACTGAATTCTCCTGCATCATTTTAAGTAATGTCTGCAAGGGATTATTGTAAATAGCATACAGAGTGAGTGATAGCACACCCACTGTGAGGGAGGCCATTGTAGGCAGGAGGTAGGCATGGTGGATTTAGCCTTGTAATTGGTACCACTAAGAATACTGTTACACAGATTACCAGTGTTACAGCAGCAGGAGAATTTATATTTAAATTAATCAAGTTGACAATGAGGCAAGTCTTTGTTTATTCTGTTTGTGGATTAATTGTACATTTATGGATCTAAAAGGTCTGCTGATTTATTGCTGATTTAGCTCCTATCTACATTAATTGACGAGATTTATGTCAATCTATGGTTTATTATTTTCCTCACAATTGTCTCCAAATTTCAATAATTCTTAATTGACTGTAAAGTGATGGGATTTCCTGAGATCAGCAAAGTACTCCATAAATGTAGGTATTTCTTTGTTGCTTTTCTTACTTTAATCTTTCTCCCTCTTTCTCATACTTATTATTTCTTCTCCTCTCTCTTGCAGTTGTAAACAAATCAATTTATTGAGTTCCTTTCTTTTGAATTTTCATTAGGCATTCTCAGAAGTATGTGACATATAACTGGAGAAAGATGTTCGAAGACCTCAAGGCTTTGTTAGTCATAGACCTATTTTTCAGAAGTGTGACTAGTCAACTTTATCTGAGAAAAAAGACCGCGGAAAACCATAACTCCATCAAAGCCTCCAACTAATTGTTCTGACACTCCTTCCAAATTAGTATTAGTGTTTCAAAAGCAGACCTCCAATATTGCTTTGTTTGCGTATTCTCCAAAGTTACAAAGATTGATAGCACCAACATTCTTCATGAGATTGTATCTTTAGTGTCTTGCATATAATCAAACCACCTAGAGTATACTGCAAAGTGCAGGGTCTGTAGAAAATAGCTTCAAACTGGAAGTCAAAATGCTGGAACTCCTTGGCTGATTTTCCATTATCTGCATTTGTGAGACCACTGGTTTTCTGTTTAGAGGCTGTGACCCCAAAGTCATCATCTGCAACCTGCTCTCGCATAATTGGATATTGCCCTTTGGCGGTCTCTGCTTTAGGTTGAAAGGGATGGAATATGTGGAGGTGCATCTTCAGGAGGGTTGTCCTCTTGTAAACCTTCTTCTGTAGGTACTCCTTCCTCTCAAGAAAAATGTAAAAGAAGGATAAACAGCATAGGATGACAGATGGAAGCCATATATAAGCAAGGGGCATTCTTGAGAATACTGCCTGCAATTGTGAAGCTTGCAGCATTTGCTGATGTAAATGAAAAGTTAGAAATGGAGAAATAGTTTCAAAAGAAATCATTGTTTGTAAGTAGAAGCTGAAGGGAGATTCAAGAGATCATTTTATCTGCTTTGATTTATAAAGATGCACAGTTAACAGCAAATAGAAGAATTGCTAGTGCTGAGACTGACAAAGGGCTTTTTTTGAGAACTATATTTAGTAAGGGAGGTGTGAAAGAGGAATCTTAACTTGTCATTTCTAGAAAGACTATTACATACCTTTTGGTACTGCAGCCAGGTCCTAGAAAAATGTGCATTGAGTACCTCACTTTGTTTCCTTTTGTCAACTTTCGGAAGAGTAGGACAAGTCTTAAACAAGGAATCAAGCGGGCTAAAAGGTGTCATGAAATAGCTTTAACAAGCAGAATTAAGGAAAATCCCAAAGCATTTTATTCTTACATAAGAAGCAAGTGGGTAACTAGATAAAGGATTAGTCCACTAAAAGATAATGAAGGAAGGCTGTGTGCCGAACCTGAGAGAATGGATGAGATTCTGAATGATTACTTTGCATTAGTGTTCACTGAGGAGAGGAACATGATGAATCTTGAGATTAGAGATAGTCTGGATCACATTGGCATAAGTAGGGAAGATGTGTTGGGTATGCTAAAGGTTATTAAGGTGGACAAATCCCCAGGACTGGATGGGATTTATCCAAGGTTGCTGAGGGAGGTGAGAGAGGAAATAGCTGGGGCCCTTAAATACAGGTGATGTACTGGAGGGCTGGAAGGTTGCTCATGTTGTCCCCCTGTACAAGAAGGGTAGTAGGGATATTCTGGGTAACTATAGACCAGTGAGCCTGACATCGGTGGTAGGGAGGTTGCTGGAGCGGGTACTGAGAAATAGGATCTATTTATATTTAGAAAAGAATGAGCTTATCAATGGTAGGCAACATGGTTTTGTGCAGGGGAGATCGTGCCATACCAACTTAATACAGTTCTTCGAGGAAGTGACCAAGTTGTTAGATGAAAGAAGAGCTGTTGATGTCACATACATGGACTTTAGTAAGGCGTTTGATAAGGTTCCCCATTGTAGACTAATGGAGAAAGTGAAGTCACATAGTGTGCAGGGTGTTCTAGCTAGGTGGATAAAGAACTGGTTGAGCAACAGGAGACGGAGAGTAGTATTGAACGAAGTTTCTCGAAATGGAGAAAGGTGACCAGTGGTGTTCCACAGGGGTCAGTATTGGGGCCACTGTTGTTTGTGATATACATAAATGATCTGGAAGAGGGCACTGTTAGTATGATCAGCAAGTTTGCAGATGACACAAAGATTGGTGGAGTAGCAGAAAACATAAGGGACTGTCAGAGAATACAGGAGGATGTAGATAGACTGGACAATTGGGCGGAAAAGTGGCAGATGGCTTTCAATACAGACAAATGTGAGTTGATGCATTTCGGCAAGTCTACTTCTAGAGCAAATTATATAATGAATGGAAGAGCTTTGGGAAAAGTTGATGGGCAGAGAGATCTGGGAGTGCATGCCCATTGTACCCTGAATGTTGCTGCACAGGTGGATAGAGTGGTTAAGCAGGCATATAGTATGCTTGTCTTCATTGGATGGGGTATTGAGTATAAGAGCTGGCAAGTCATGTTAAAATTGTACAAGACATTGGTTCGGCCGCATTTAGAATACTGTGTACAGTTCTGTTCGCCGCATTACCAAAAGGATGTGGACGCTTTGGAGAGGGTACAGAGAAGGTTTACGAGGATGTTGCCTGGTATGGAAAGTGCTCGCTATGAAGAGAGGTTGAGTAGGTTAGGTTTATTTTCACTAGAAAAAAGGAGATTGAGGGGGGACCTGATTGAGGTTTACAAAATCATGAAGGATGTAGACAGGGTGGATAGAGACAAGCTTTTTCCCAGGGTGAAGGATTCAATAATGAGAGGTCATGCTTTCAAGGTGAGAGGTGAAAAGTTTAAGGGGGATACATACGGCAAGTACTTCACACAGAGGGTGGTGGGCGTTTGGAACACATTGCCAGCAGAGGTAGTAGAGGCAGGCTCGGTAGATTAATTTAAGATGCGTCTGGACAGATGCATAGAGGGAGACAAATGCTTAGCAATTGACCGACAAGTTTAGACTGTACATTTGGATCGGTTCAGGCTTGGAGGGCCGAAGGGCCTGTTCCTGGGCTGTAAATTTTCTTTGTTCTTTCTCAGCATAATTTCCTTAGTTACACTTTAAATTCTTACATAGTACTGAAAGCTTTTTGCCCACAAACTATTTTCTGCAGCCTCACAAAATTTCTTTCCTCGTTTTGGCCACAAGGTATGAGTGTCAATAGATAATCACCACACGTTTGAATTATGATAAATCTCTGAGATGCTTCAGCCATGTGCTTCTAAAGGAGATGCCTGGCAGTATTAAGAAGGCATTTAGTTGTGTTGTTTAGGATTATGAATCTGGTATAGGGCTACCAAGCAGAATGGTTGAGCAGGGGCATTCATTGCTTAAGGTATTGTTGGTGAGGAACTCTTTCACTGTCGTCACAACTGGCCTCTGGGTAAGATTCCCCAATTTATTACAATTTCAGACAGAATATTCAAATTATCAAGCCTCGAAGTGAGGTGGGTTGAATTGGATCATCTTATTAATGCCATGCCCCCTACCTCGGTTATTTGGCTGCAGCAAAGTTAATTCAAAAAGTGTCCCTTATTTTGTAAATGCCTTTCTTTCAACCCACATTAATTTATGTCTGAAAAAGAACCAATTTGACCATGCTTTCTTTGAGTTACCAAAAATGGGAATTTATTAGTTACTAAATGAGAACAGAATTACATTCACAGCACACAGACCACAGAGATTAGAAATAAGAGGTGCATCCAAAAAAATAAATAGAAGTTAAAAGATACAGAGTTCTCCAAGGAGTGGTTGATGGCTTGTTTCAGCTGTTACATTGGCTTATACCAGCAACATTAATGTTGATAGGTGATCAGTTAATTTTAGACCTGGCTTTGCAAGTCAGTTGAGAAACCGTTGTCCTATTTCTTTCGATTGTGATTTTTTTCTTGCTTTCTGGTTTCCAGCAAAGAGAAAGATGGACTTTGATTGCTTGTATCTACAGCATAAGGTTGACGAGGGATTTTCTCAGCTGCGACCCCCATTGGCACACACCTTTACCTGCTGGCACACATAAGTCAGAGTTGAAGTTGGTTTCTAATATCCTATTTTGTATATTCTGGAAAGGGGAAATGCAAATGTGTCACTGCCCTTGTTTCTCGTATTATGTTCACTGTCTGAGATAACACATAAGAAACAAACAAAGATAACACACAAAAAATCAGTTTGCAAATCATTTCATGGGGGTCTGCAGACATGGCATGAAAAATAATGCTTAGGCTTTCATCCCACTGACATAACTATCCCCGTGGAGACACAAGAATGGGTGCATGTGGTAATTGTATCCTATAACAGGAAACCTCACATATAACTGCCATGCCATGTTAGACACAATGGATGGAACTTTAATCACCAAAAGTGTGTGAAATGATGTTGTACACGATGTTAAAATGTTAAAAATCCCAAATCTGAAGCTAACCTGTATTGCATCTCCCCATTTCTGAGTTGAATGAAGGTAAGATGAGTTTTTGATGACATGGAGATGCTCATTTAAATATTATGATCAGATGTCTCAGTTAATCTCCATTTTGTTTTGCTTGGGTGTCACGAAACCTGACAGTTAATGAAAGGTGTGCATTGCTGAATCACAAGGGTAAGTGGTTGCTTCTGCATCACTGCCTAACCATAATCTCCTATCTCTCCAGTTTCCATCACTTTTTCTGTTCCCTCCTTCCCCATCTCTGCTTCCTGGCCATTGCTTCTGATTTTCCTGTGATGTCTCTGAACTTCCTTTCCACCATCTTTCATTCATGTCCAGGAGGTCTTTGATCTCCTCTCCAAACCTTAAATCTCCTCCAAAAGATCTCACGTCTCCAGATCCACAGCCCTCTTCCAACCTCGCACCCTTCAGACACCAGCCCTTCCACTCTGCTTTGAGCCTTTTCAATCCCTCTTCTCTTACTCTCTGTTCCCTACTACAGTCTGATGCCAAATGAGTGCACTCCAGGAAGTCAGTTAATTTTTCAGACGAGGTGACATGACCAAGAAATTGACTAGAAAAATTGTTAACCAGGTTCAGAAAATTAAATTTGAAAGGACCTGCAGAAATCTATTCTTCTCGATTTCTGAATCTCAAAATATGTCCAGCACCTCATTCCCTCCTTGCCTGTAAGTTTATTGGGCTAATGCATTATTTAACCAAACTGTGCCATAGGATCATCAAGATATCTAACACGGAAACAGACCATCCCGTCCAACTCGCCCATGCCGATCAGATATCCTAAACTAATCTAGTCCCATTTGCCAGCACTCGGTCCATATCTCTTCAAATCCTATTCATATACCCATCCAGATGCCTTTTAAATGTTGCAATTGTACCAGCCTCCTCCACTTCCTCTGGCAGCTCATTCCATACACGTAGCACCCTCTGCATGAGAAAGTTGTCCCTTAGGTCTCTTTTATATCTTTCCCCTCTCACCTTAAACCTATGGCCTCTAGTTCTGGAGCCCCACCCCACGGAAAAAAAACTTTGTCTATTCATCCTATCCATGCCCCTCATGGTTTTATAAACCTCTATAAAGTCACCCCTCAGCCTCCGATGCTCCAGGGAAAGCAGCCCAGCCTATTCAACCTCCCCCTATAGCCCTGGCAAAATCCTTGTAAATCTTTTCTGAACCCTTTCAAGTTTTACAACATCCTTCTGATTGGAAGGAGGCCAGAATTGTAACAACTGTATCCTTCCTTTAAGGCATTGTATTTTGAGGCCTGATTTTAAGAATTAAGTTTCAAAATTCATTTTTTTCCTTTAATATGCAAAAATGAATCTCTTTGATTAGAATTAAATGCTCTGAATCATATGTATTTAATGTTATTCTTTTATTAAAGTTCAGGATACTACAGAAGCTGAGAAGTTGTGTGTAGTTCTCAGTAGATAGGACATGTTTAGTAAGGGACAGAAACGGAAGCTGGCTGGTCAAAGAAATTATAGAATCTTATTGTTAAGTAGTTTGCACAATACCCAAAGTCAACACTTTAAAATAATGGTTGTATCCCAATTCTTCCTTAACCAGGATCTAACTCTAACTTCCCTTTGACTTTCTTCAACTTGTTATGCCAGGATAAGTGTTAAGGCTTGGACAATAATGTTTATCATGGTATATAATAGAAACTTTTCCTTAACCAAACACAGCCAAATTAATTTCACTCAGATAAAAGTATGAATTTTCAGAAGCTATCAATTAGTCCATTTTATTTGATACTTCCAGATATCTTGTTAATTGCTCAATGTCTAGGAATCCCATGGCCTTCAGCAGGACCCTATTCACCACATAAGTACACATGTTACTTGACACAATCCCAAAATTCTGAACCCAAATTTAGTTCAGCTTGTTCACTTTAAAAAATGTTTGCAATTAATACTTTCAAATCATCTTTCAACAATTGCAGAAGTTAATTTAAAGTGTTAGGTGCGACTGGGTTGAACACTTGACAGCAGACATCCCTTGCAGTGTGAGGCTGATTGGATTTGCTGAATGTCTTTATGTCTGGTGAATGTAGTCTGCAGTCAAATGTTAGATCAACTGCAGTGAGTAAAATCTCACAAACCTGTGCAACTGTCCAAACTGTCAGACAAGGATATTATCAAAGCTTTCAATTTACCTGATGATGTCATCCCAAACATTTCTCAAAACTGCATAAAGTCGATGTGTGTAATTGTGGAAAAGTTTCCATTGAGATCAGCCTGCCTGAGGGACAAAACTAAATATAGTATTTGTATTTGTATGATGCATTTCCTGTCATAATTGACAGCTGGTTTATGAGATTACAGCTTGGGATATAATTACATGGCCTAAGACATTAGGTATCGGGATTTATTTGAATGCCAGAGAGTGTCTTCTGGTTGAATCCAACATTCTGAAAATAACAATAATTGTCTTTGATAAAAAATGTCAATTTTTTTTTTTGCTCTTGTCTGTTTCATTTTGGAGTGCATTCACATTTTTAAACTTGTCAAGTCTCAATTAATTACACTGTTATAGTAAAATAATTTCAGTTCTGTCCAGTTCAGTAAATTTGCAATCTAGATTCCCAGTTTCTTAGCAATTTGTATTGCTCCAAAAGAGCCGAACTGCTAACATTGCACCTACAATTTAATCTTGAAACAAGCTTTCATGCAGGAATATGCTGTGTGGTGATGAAACACAAATGAATCCCTAGGACTGATTGTACACTACTAATGTTTTCTACTTGTATGTTAATACATTTGTTATGAAGGAATCAAACTTTTAAAAAAATTGGTCACTTGTCATTGTAAATATTGACTGAAAGAATCTTTATTTGCGTGAATAACACCTAATCTATTTTCAGTACTTGTTTTATTTCACATTGGAGTGAATATTGACACCACTATGTTAATCAGTAAATTAGTGATGGATTGGACTTGAGAATTTCTGAACCCATGGTTAAACTTTCAACAAACACAAAGCTCCTAATGAGAGTTGTATTGTTTTTCCACTGAAATGCAGCAAGTGCAGGGTTTTGGATCATGTAACACGTGCCTAAAATCGATCCCAGTTTCTATGTACTATTTATTGGATTCATAAAGTGTCAAATATATAGCTCAAGGTGTTTGAGAGGTTACCAAGCCCTCAGCACACTATGGCTGAAAGCTATGAATGTTGTAAACTTGAATGTGGTGTCAAGAACATGCATACAAAAAGACCAACACCAAAATGTAGAGTGACAGAAGAGGTAGAGGCAACCTCCAAGATAGCACTGCTAGAAATTCCAGCTGGACGTAATCCAGGACTTGAGGCTGAGAATGAAGAACAAAAGGGTACACACTTCCTCCTTCAAAAATCAAGACCTTGCCACCCAGCTCTCTCTGACCACAGCGATAGCCATTCTGGAATTGGAATGGGAGTCCATGTTGGTTTGTGTCCATAGATGAGGCAATAGATGAAGCAGTGGATCTGGAAAGTAGAGCAGCATGACAGCTGGACAGGAGCCAGGCAATGAAGTGGCTGGAAGTTGACCACATTGATGGAGTGGCGGTGGCCTTCTATCTGCCAGACCCACTCCAGCACAGGCAATCCCTCCCACTGCCAGCTCTGGTCTGAGCAATACCACCAACCATCTCCTGCAAAACTCCCCCATCAACCCTTGCTCCCTGTGCAGGAGGCCTTACCTCTTCCCTGCTTCCAGCGCAGACCTCCTTTCCCACTCCTGACTTTAATCACATTCCTACCAGAAGCTGAAACTCCACCTTGCTGCCTTGGCCATTGTCAGTGCTGGGTGATGATGTCACTGCACATGAAACATGGTTACATCACTAGCACATCCCACAACACATCCTACAGCCTGTCCTGTCATAGCCATGTAATGCTACTGGTCATATCTGTTCATGCACAGTTTCCATATTGCATTACAGAGAATCATTTTGAAAGCAGAAAGGCCTGAAACAGTGTCCTTACCCCCAAAATGCCTTGTGTTCCAAGTTTTAGCGTGTCCTTTAGCACTAGTCCTGGGTCTTAGAAAGTGACAGTTTGCACTTGGTCGAGGACAGCTGCTCGCATTGTTTCAGGCAAATCAAAGAGTGTTTTTCACTGAGTTGATGGTCTTCCAGCAGGACTTGATGGTTTTCTTGGTTTGCATCCCTGAAAACAGTCTTGTAAAGGAGCTTCTCTGTGTAAACCTTACAAAAACTATTGCATCTCTCTCCAGACTGTTTATGCAAAGAGACATTCTAGAATGAGATCTGTGATAGTCTGTTCACATCTGTAACTGTCTTGAGAACAATATACAGAACAACCTTGATTATCCGAACGAGATAACTGATTGTTCGGATAACGGATAACATTTTTACAAGACCTTGAGATCTTGTTCAGATAATCTGAAATTCACATAACTGACGTTCGGATAACTGAGGTTGTTCAGTACAGTAATGGAGGGAGCCTGAGTATGCATGAATCCATCAGATGGGGAACGCCCATTTCACCACCAGCCAACTTACATCCTACTGCTTGTTTGAAAGTTCTAGCAAAGAGGTTTTCTGCCCAATAACCTTGACAGTGTACTCAGGGAACCAGCTAACAGGTTCAAACTTCTATTTTACTTACAAGGCCTTGAGAAGGTTACATGTTGACCACTGCCTGATGGACTTGAAGTCAAAGGTGCTTTTCTGTCCAAACCTTTCCATGAGGGACAAATGATGCAGTTCAACAATTTGAAGTGTTCTGCAGCAATGTGGGCAGACACATCCTTTACAACACCAGAGACAGGTAGAAGCTCAGCACACTAAGTGTTTGCGAATCAAGGGTCCATGCATAACCTGATGCTACCACACTCCAAGGTGACCATTTCAATGAGGATATCATTGGATTGGTTGCTCCACCACCCCACTATCCATGTTTTTTACATGGTATCCATTCAAACATAATCCCTCTTTGACCCATAGCCAAAGATGACTTGAGTGACTGTGACAGTGCAGGTTTTAGAAATAGGCCAGATTGCGCCACATACAACACCCCCAACAACACATCACACCTGATGAATGGTATCTTCCCCATAGTGGAGAGTGAGTGTCACTTCCACAGGCCCCATTTCTGCCTTACCTTGTATATAAGCTTTAGGCAGTTGACCAGTCCCTCTGAACCATGTCTCCGGCATCTTCAATTAATATGACCTGAGAATGAAGGAGGCAAATGATCAGTCAGTCTGGTTTCTGAAAACATAATCCCATTCTTGCCTCTACTTACCTTGGTTTCTGAGGCTGATAGACCTGATGCTCTGAAGGGACCATGGAGGCAACCGGGGACAATTGCATACCAGAGGCAGCAGAGACCCTACGGCATTGCTGCATCCATCACTTTGATGACCATTGGCACCCATTAACCTGCTTGTTGCTCCTGTATCTGTCCTTGATTGCCAGCACCATGGGGTCTTCTCATGCCTGGGGTTGAGCAGGTGCCTGCCTCCGAGTGTCAGCAACACGAGGTGTTTCTTCTTCGAATGGCTAAGGAGACATGGCAGTGGAGTTCACCAGCAGGAGTTCCCGACTTTAATTGAGACAATACCCACTGAGGTGTCAGTATCAGAGGCAGCCTTACCAAGGGCTCTGTGCCCTGTTCCTTGAAGCTGGTGAAAGGATGCCTTATAGGGCATCCCTCATAACCATGGTCAACATTGACATCCCAGTGGTATTTAGATTCATAGAGTCATAGAGCTGTACAGCATGGAAACAGACCCTTTGGACCAGATATCCCAATCCAATCCAATCCCACCTACCAGCACCTGGCCCATACCCCTCCAAACCCTTCCTATTCTTATACCCATCTAAATGCTTTTTAAATGATGCAATTGTACTAGCCTCCACTACTTCCTCTGGCAGCTTATATCATATGCATGCCTACAAGACACAAAAGAGACAAAGCATCATGACTAAGAGTTAGAAGTTGTGGTAGGTGAAAAATAGATTAATAGTGGGTTAATATGAGAATTGCAGTGCAATGAGGTGCCCTGAGCTAGTGAACAGACAGAGCAGAGGGCATGCAGGTTTAGTAATGCAGAGCATTAGGGTGGGAGATTGTGAATGAGGGAAGATGTCACATGTGAGAGTGAGAGTGATATAGCATGAGCCTTGCTGGGAGGTGTGTGCGATAGTAAAGATAGAGTGAGCATGAAGAAGCAGAAAGAAGATGGTAGCACTTACCTTGGTTTTGCAGAGAAGGTCATTGACCTTCCTAATCTACTGGCTGTTCCTTCAAAGTATGGGGTGATGAATGGTCCAAAGATCACCTTCTTTAGTACGCAAGGAATAATGTGCACCTTAACATATCTCAGTTCCAGGTAACCAGGAGCAGTGACAAACTGACCCAGATAGGAACCTCAGACCAGGTTTGCAGGGTTTGGTGGTGTTGGGGAGGAAGATGACCCTCCTTTTCACCAGCCCATCCACAAGACTTTGAGGTCCCTGCCTATGAAGTGAGGTATCAGTTTCTCCGTGTCTGCCATCACATCCACCAAACTGTGGACAGCCATGCAGGGTAGCTCTGGAATGCTGGTGCTTGTCTCGGTGTGTAACTGCATTTCAAGGATAATGCTGGCACTAGGGTTGCTGGTCTATTCAGGGATATCCAGCCAGTGGCGAGTTCCTCTAGCTACAATGAGTGGGAAAGTTAGATTAACATTGGACGAGATATTGATGGGGTAGGTAGTGAATGAGTTGGGTTTGGGACAATAGTTTGAAAAAACTTGGTAAGCCTTCCAGTGACACACCTTTCTTAAAATGGATAAAATTGCCACAGCTAAAATGTAGTAAGGTTCCGCCTGCAATGTCTCTTAAAAGTGTGCTTGTGATCTGACATATTGCTCCCTTGGATTGTGGCTTTACCCTTCTTTATGTTTTGTCACACCTCTTCTTGTTTGGCTGCTTCGTCCTTTTTCATTGACACTACTTTCTCCAGAGAGGTCAGGCATATCGCCTATTTAGGAATGTTATGTCATTGTATAAGTATGGTGGATTGTCATTTTAAGAGTCTGATCACATGAGATAATGAAGACCTCATCCACCATTTTGGGCAGGAAATGGCTCAGTCTAACCATGATGGCTGTGGAGAAGTATCTCTATAAAAAAGCTCCTACTATTTAATGTTTCAGCCTCCTGGTTGTTTTTAGAACTTAATGAAAACGTCCTCCACATTTTGTTCATTAGCCCTGTCCTCTTATCTCCTGATTCTTTGCCTGAATATCCTTAAAGGGTAGGTTGTACATCTCCTTCTAGACAGCACTGCTTTGAACATGTGTAAAGGTAGCACCTCATTTAGGGCAGGCCTAATGGAGATGGCTGACCTCCCCGACACAACATTTGCTGTCCTTAAAGTTTATAGTAAATTGGCCTTCCTAACATTCAGGAGAAAGTGAGGTCTGCAGATGCTGGAGATCAGAGCTGAAAATGTGTTGCTGGAAAAGCGCAGCAGGTCAGGCAGCATCCAGGGAACAGGAGAATCGACGTTTCGGGCATAAGCCCTTCTTCAGAAATGAGGAAAGTTTGTCCAGCAGGCTAAGATAAAAGGTAGGGAGGAGGGACTTGGGGGAGGGGCGTCGGAAATGTAATAGGTG
>NC_057732.1:25745104-25756946 GCF_004010195.1 Chiloscyllium plagiosum
GAAGGCTCAAATTCTCTAATGACCCACTCCTGCTCCTCAGTCCTATGTTTCTGCATTCCATTCAACCCCTCAAACCTGCTAGCAATGGCTGCCCCTCTTTGTAACTTGTGCGTAATTTGTTGTTCATGTTGGAGACCCAGATTCACTGTGAATACAGGCCCCAAAACTCACCCAGCGACGGCTCACAAAATCCGCTGGTATCACTGATTGCAACATTCCGTAAAAGACCTTCAAGGAAAATAACACCAACTAACTTTCCAATAACAGAATGGGAGAACATCAGAAACAGGGGCAGGCCATTCACATCCTAAGCCGGCCTTGCCCTTCACTAAGACCAGTCTGACCTGCTCCAAGTCTCAAATCTTCCTCAATGTCCAAGTCTACTTGAGCACTTTCATAGAGCACAGAACAAAGAACAGTCCTGATTTGAAGATGCTGGTGTGGGAATGGGGTGTACAAAGTTAAAAATCACACAACACCAGGTGATAGTCCAACAGGTTTCATTGGAAGCACTCGAGCTTTCGCAGCATCGCTCCTTCATCAGGTGATAGTGGAGGGCTCAATCCTAACACAGAATTTATAGGACAAATTTGCAGTGTGATGTAACTGAAATTATATATTGAAAATTTGATTGTTAGCCTTTCATATGTTAGAATACCATGATAGTTTAATTTCTTTCATATGAAAATCACAAAACCTTTTTTTTTAAAGTTGCATTCTCAGGTTAACTGCTAACAAGAGCTCGACAATATGGTGACGGTGTTGCCTCCCTGTGTTCTCTCTCTATGCCATGATGTTTAGATTGATTCTCATCTAAAAGTGAGATAACGGAGTTTTACATGACTTCATGCAGTTTTTGAGCTCACAGTGCTACAGGAATGCATGCAGTTCGGACCTTCATCCCTCGACGTTGTGCCATTTATCTTCTCTAAGATCAGACTAACCTACATGCTTCCATTTACTTTGTTCCATGTGCCTATCTAAGAGTCTCTTAAGTTTCTCTCACGGAAAAGGTGGGGGGGTGCGGCCAGTGTTTTTGCGGAAGATGGATTGTTCCACATACCCTACGAAGAGGCAGGCATAGCTGGGGCCCATGCGGGTGCCCATGGCTACTCCTTTTGTTTGGAGGAAGTGGGAGGATTGGAAGGAGAAGTTGTTCAGGGTGAGGACCAGTTCGGTCAGTCGAAGGAGGGTGTCGGTGGAAGGGTACTGGGTGGTACGGCGGGAAAGGAAGAAGCGGAGTGCTTTGAGTCCTTCGTGATGGGGGATGGAGGTGTACAGGGACTGGGTGTCCATGGTGAAAATAAGGCGTTGGGGACCGGGGAAGCGAAAATCATGGAGCAGGTGGAGGGCATGGGTGGTGTCCCGAACGTAGGTGGGGAGTTCTTGGACTAAGGGTGTCAGGACCGTGTCGAGGTATGCCGAGATGAGTTCGGTTGGGCAGGAGCAGGCTGAGACGATGGGTCGTCCGGGGCAGTCAGGTTTGTGGATTTTGGGCAGGAGGTAGAAGCGGGAGGTGCGGGGTTGTGGGACTATGAGGTTGGAGGCGGTGGATGGGAGGTCCCCTGAGGTGATGAGGTTATGGATGGTCTGGGAGATGATGGTTTGGTGGTGGGGGGTGGGGTCATGGTCAAGGGGACAGTAGGAGGAGGTATCTGCGAGCTGGCGTTTGGCCTCAGCGGTGTAGAGGTCGGTGCGCCAAACTACTACCGCGCCTCCCTTGTCTGCTGGTTTGATAGTGAGGTTGGGGTTGGAACGGAGGGAGTGGAGGGCTGCACGTTCCAAGGGTGAGAGGTTGGAGTGGGCGAGAGGGGTCGGGGAGTTCAGGTGGCAGTTAATATCGCGGCGGCAGTTGGCTATGAAGAGGTCGAGGGCAGGTAGGAGGGCAGCACGGGGTGTCCAGGTGGATGGGGTGTGTTAGAGGCGGGACATTCATTTTGGCAGAAAGTCTCACTGCATTTGACAACCTCATACCCTCGTCACACATACCAAAATGCCTCAGCTTCCTTTAATGGTGAATTTGGAGGGAGGATGCAAGTTCACTTTATTGGCATTACTTTTGAGTTCACCCTGCGCTGTCATTTTCACATCCAGATGCCAAGTGGTTCCTTGATGTCTGGGCTGTTTCCAGCTGATTCAATGCACCTGGTGAGAAATATCAACCACAGGGATATGAGGGTCATATTTGGATGGAGACCACCCCAATTCCGCTGCGATAGCAGAAGGAGTGGAGACTTTGCAGCAGCACTTGTACTACCAACAATTGTTGGCATCCTACAACATTTCCAGGTGCTATATCTAAGTGTCTGCCACTGGGTAAATTCTACAAGCAGCAGATGGCCGTGGCTTCAAATCCACAGATCTCACATAGCATCCATTTCATGAAATAGATTTGGTCCATTGGCAGCACAGTCCGACCTCTTCACTATCATCCAGACAATGCTTGGTCTGGAGCCCGGGTACTTGCAACAGCCAATGCTGAAACGTTGCATGGTTACTGATTGGGGTTAGGCCTAGATTAGCATCAAGGTCCACCAACAGCAGCACAAGTCAAATGCCAACACTTGGAATACACTGAAAATAAGTGAGTGCTCACAACTCAGAAACTTACACTTGGTAAGACCACAAGAGATAGGAGCAGATATAGGCCATTCTTTCCATTGAGTCTACTGTGCCATTCAATGAGATCATGGCTTATCTGATAATCTTCAACTCCACTTGCCTGCCTTTTCTCCATAACCCTCAATTCCTTTATTGATGTCGATCTGCGCTTTGAATATATTTAATGAAGCAACCTTTACTGCCCTCTGTGGTAATGTGAGCTAGCAGGCCAAGAAGTGGCCTATGTGCTCATGTTGTCAGGATTAATTGTGTCTGCAAAGCTGTAACATAAATGGGATGCAGACACTGTTGCCTGATAAGCAAGGATCCACCTCAATGTTGTGGACAAATGTGAATGACTGTAAGAAGTGAGCTTGGTTGCTATTTCCCATGGCAGTGGAGAGATAAGTGTTCAGCATTGAACCTTTTGCATTAATGCCCTCTTTGTGCTGTCAATCACTGGGGAAGGCCCATGCAGTAACTGAAAGGCAAAGTGGCAATTTTGAGTGGAGGGATCTGGCCATAATAATAAGAACATAAGTAACTGATCAAAGTTTGTGAGAAGATTTGTAGCTCGGGTGCTCGTTGTTGTGGTTCTGTTCACCGAGCTGGGAATTTGTGTTGCAGACGTTTCGTCCCCTGTCTAGGTGACATCCTCAGTGCTTGGGAGCCTCCTGTGAAGCGCTTCTGTGATCTTTCCTCCGGCATTTGTAGTGGTTTGTATCTGCCGCTTCCGGTTGTCAGTTCCAGCTGTCCGCTGCAGTGGTCAGTATTTTGGGTCCAGGTCGATGTGCTTATTGGTTGAATCCACAGATTCAATCAATAAGCACATCGACCTGGACCCAATATACCGATCACTGCAGCAGACAGCTGGAACTGACAACCGGAAGCGGCAGATTCAAACCACTACAAATGCCAGAGGAAAGATCACAGAAGCGCTTCACCGGAGGCTCCCAAGCACTGAGGATGTCACCTAGACAGGGGACGAAATGTCTGCAACACAAATTCCCAGCTCGGCGAACAGAACCACAACAATAAGTAACTGATTATTACCAGATTGGTGATTTTATATAATTACAGATTTCAGTTTTTGTGTCCTGACTACTAATCTGTTAAACAGTTATTTAAAAATCAGCTAAGTAGTTAGAAATGGCATTCATAAATAACTGAACTCATTAATGCCGTATACAGCAATACCAGTGGGAAAGTGACAAGTGCTACAGATTTCAACTGGAAATAATAAAAAACAGATCAAGCAATGATTATTTATTACTGTTTGCAAAAGCCTTAACCAGGATGCTTATTACCTGCATGTCAAAGCTAACTGCTACTTTCGAATATTAGCACATCATAAAAATTGTTGAGAAACTGGGTTCATAACCTATTCAACTTCCAACTATGAGAAATAGAGCTTACTTTGTTAGAAAACTAGTGAAAAGAGAGTGCTACCTTATTAGTTATTTTTCCCATTGTTGCAGGTGTCAGTGTGTTGAACATCCTAGTGTAATGTCTCCTGGTGACCTCAGGGTTAGTTTCGCCTGCTGTGACAGACTATCACCTTTGACCCTTATAAATCGTAATGCACATTAATCTTGTGATGAGACATGGTAAATGTTATTACTTTCCCAGGCTTCAAGTGCGTTAACCATGGGAAATGTGAACGTTGTATAAGGAGGGAAGTCGTTTTTTTTATTTTTGAAAAAAAAAGTCATAGAACTTAAAACCCTGCCAAGCCAGGCAATTGCAACAAAATCCTCGTAACGAGCTGAATACACAAATGAAATGTAGTTTACAGTAGTCTACTAATTACCAATAGATTGACACAATTTGGAGCTTCCCAATACATCATCAGGTATGGAAGGTATTATTTCATGCTGGGAAAGGGCACATTTTGCCAAATACTTGTGATTTTCATGAAGTTCATCATTGTATCTGACAAAGTAGTAGGAGATGGCTCTCAGCAAGAAGGCAGTAGGTAATATTAATTTGGACATGTGAAATACTTTTGCAATCTACATTTGTAACTATGGTTAGTTTGTCAACTGGAGTACTGTTTAAGTCTATAGTAAATTCACAACAAAGCACGGAAAGCTTAGTATAGTATTTTCTTTTATCTTAAAAGAGCATTCATAGACACATGAAATGCAGATAGCTTTTGATTCATTTTATCAATCTTTTTCCAGTTTCCATAAATGGGCATTTATGTGTGTTCAAAATTCCTAAATTTCCTTTACTTGTTGTTTGCTATTGACCGCCTGCACTCCCAGATGTAATCCTGAAATCACAGGATTGTGTGCTATATTGACAACACATGACACATTTCAAGGCACCTCATTCACAGTAGATTACCTTGAAATATAGTAACTGTTGTTATCTAAAGTAACAATGATTTAGAGTTGGACTGGGGTGGATAAAGTTGAAAATCACACACCTGGTTAGAGTCCAATAGGTTTGTTTGAAAATACAAGTTTTCAGAGCGCTGCTCCTTCATCAGGTAGCCAGTGGGGTAGGATACTTAGAACACAGAATTTAGAAGATCAAAGTGTCATACAACTGATATGATGTATTAGACAAACCTAGGTGGCTGTTAAGTCTTTACTCACTTAGAATGGGAATGTAGGTTTTGATTGATGAGTATGTAAATTCCAGAAGAGACTTGAAGCCACTACCCCAAGATAACTCTTAAGTTTATCAGTGGATAAAAAAAGGTGACATCTCAGTTCAGGCAATGCGTTGACAGTGTGAGGTTAGAGTCTGTCTTTGTCCCAACCTGGAGTCAGGCTGGTTTTATTTCCAAAGTAGGAATTTATAAAATGTCACATTGACTGACTGTCTACAGATTATGTGCAGCCATCTAGGTTTGTCTAATATATTGCATCAATTGTACAACACTTTGATCTTTTACTTGTAAATTCTGTGTCCAATGTATCCTGTCTCACTAGCTACCTGATGAAGGAGCAGTGCCCCAATAATTTGCATTTTTAAATAAATCTGTTGGACTATAGCCTGGTGTTGTGTGATTTTCAACTAAAGTAGCTATGACAGGCTTTGGGAAAAAAGAAGATTTCACAATAAGCAGTGAAGTAATTAAAAACCTGGACATGGTAAGCATGGGCTACATTTATTATTTCACATCTCAATATTACTCTGAGATGTCAATGTAGATTTTGTACACCACTTTGATGTGAGGATTGAGCTAAGAACGTTTGGAGTCACACAATGGTGTGGTATATAAAGAATCAAGCTAGGGATGCTCAATAAATACCACCCTTATCAGTAATGCCCAGATCCCAAGATAGAATTTTAGAAAAGCCAACATCTGGGTCACTTGTGTTGCTTCAGACAATGAAAGAATTATAATGTATCAATAGATAAATAATAGAATGCCAGATTATTCTGAATTTTCTCACTGTATTTGTGCTGTCCACAACCCAATAACCACATGATTAAAGGCAGCATACAGACATGTTTAACTAAGGCTAGATTTTGAATATAAACTGTAAGAGACAATTAAGGAATGCTCTTTTTCAAGGGATTGCTCATGAAAAAGTAAAGCTAACTTGCCATTTGAGTGCACAAATGAGAATCTTCCTGTAAACGTGCCCAATTATTAATGGGAACATGTGCAAAGATTAAGGGATAGCTCAGGGGTGGAGGGAGAGCCTTAACATCACTCCTGTAAATGATCATTAAGCTTCCATTTCAGATCATGTTTCAGAATGTTTATAGCTGCCCAAGCCAGAGATTGTAATGATAGCCATTAAGAGCCAATATTATTTATTATCGCTGACTGCATCGACTAACTAGAAAAGGAAAATGTTGTATTAGGGCTATAAAGTTAAAGAGCAATTTCCAGAATAAGGTCACAGCCACCGTGACCACTGTTAACAACTGAAATGAGTGATCAAGTATAAAAATGATCAGAGAGAAATTTCAGAAGGTAGTCCTAGGGCAGTTGGTTGGCAGCTGAATCTGACCTCAGAATGCTAATAGTTATCATCGGAATTGGGAAGCTAGAGGTCAGAAACAAACTCAGACAATAATTCAAAATAATTTGAAGTTACAATCAAATGTAATTTTTTTCTAAACTCTTGGAAAACCTGAAAGGTTTTATTAAAACGTTTGATACAGATGTACTCCTCATATATATTAAAGTAATAATAGCTAGCACCGATACTTCACAGTGCCAGGGACCCAGGTTCAATTCGAATCCTGGGCAACGGTCCATGTGGAGTTTGTACATTTTCCCTGTGTCTTTGTGGGTTTCATCCAGGTGTTCCAGTTTCCTCCAACAGTGCAAACATGTGTAGGTTGGGTAGATTGGCCATGTTAAATGGCCCATTGTGTCCAGGGATGTGCAGGTTAGGTGGATTAGCCATGGGGAAATGAAGAATTACAGGGATAGAGTTGGGGGATTGGCCTGTGTGGGATGGTGTTCAGAGAGTCAGTATGGCCTCGAATGGCTGATTGGTCTGTTTCCATTATGTAGGGATTCTATGATTCTATTAGATAATTTCTCAAAAATGGAAGTCAGTGTTATGAAATGCAGCAAGAATGTTTACATTTTGTCATGAGGGATAAGTTTACTTCTTGGGGAAATGACTAACCAGTCATTATTGGAACAGCATTGCTCACACTAGAGCATGTATTTAACATAAAAAATACCAACATGCACAATGGTACAAAAGTATGAATGTTCATTGGCCAAGACACGTGGTCAAAGTTTTCAATTTGAAGACACTTTGAACAGTGTGTTCATATTTTGGTAATGCTGTTGTTTTCACGTGGATTCCTTAGATTGTATCATGATTTTAATGGAAATTTGAACAGTCCTATTTAAGTCTAATTGACAGTGGAACAATTTTATGAACCTGTCAAATGCAAATGGCTACTGAATCTATGTACTGTGTGTGATGACCACAAAAATGTCGATGGCAGTTTTGAAAAATAACAACTTCAACAATTCTGCAGGAATAAATTGGAATACAGCACAAACCTCAGAAGATGGACATATATTAGAAGCTGGTATGATGAATGATTATCGATCGGAAATATTAACTGTGTTTCTCTTTCCACCACTCCTTATTTTTGTCAGTTCTTTTGTGTGATTATTTCAGAATAATACAGCTTAGCTATAATGCAGTTTGAGGAAATGATTGACAACACTACTTAAATCTTATCACCGATATAGTTTACTGTAACATTGAGGTATGTCAGATTGATTGTTGATCAATGTTGAATTAGTTGATTGCAGTTAAGGTTTCAATAAGGGCACTAAACATGCAGTGTGACCTTTGCAGACTAGAGTGTGAAAGATCAGCCAGGGTTCTTGCACTGGGCTGGTTTTGTGCAACTCATGGTAAAAAAAAAATGTGTTTGGACATCAGCAGAAAAGAGAATTGGCCTCAGCTTCCATTTCATCCATTGTTGACTGGACGTTCATGTATGTGAGTCCATGTATGTATTTGCATTTTAAAGAAGAAGTATTAGAAATCCTGCAGCGTGTGAAAATAGTTAAGTCCCCTGGGCCAGATAGGATTTATCCTAGGATTCTATGGGAAGCCAGGGAGGAGATTGACATTGATCTTTAAATCGTCATTGTCTACAGGAATAGTGCCAGAAGACTGGAGGATAGCAAATGTGGTTCCCCTGTTCATGAAGGGGAGTAGAGACAATCCAGGTAATTATAGACCAGTGAGCCTTATTTCAGTTGTTGGTAAAGTGTTGGAAAAGGTTATAAGAGATAGGATTAGGGATAGTCAGCACAGTTTTGTGACAGATGGTTGTGCCTCACAAACCTTATTGAGTTCTTTGAGAAGGTGACCAAACAGGTAGATAAGAGTAAACCAGTTGATGTAGTGTATATGGATTTCAGCAAGGCGTTCGATAAGGTTCCCTACAGTTGTACAAAAGGTGGAGGAATGGGATTGTGGGAGATATAGCAGTTTGGATCAGTAATTGGCTTGCTGAAAGAAGACAGAGGGTGGTGGTTGATGGGAATTGTTCATTCTGGAGTCCAGTTACTAGTGGTATACCACAAGGATCAGTGTTGGGTCCACTGCTGTTTGTCATTTTTATAAACGACCTGGATGAGGGCGTAGAAGGGTGGGTTAGTAAATTTGCAGATGACACTAAGGTCGGTGGAGTTGTGGATAGTGACGAAGGATATTGTAGGTTACAGAGAGACATAGATAAGCTGCAGAGCTGGGCTGAGAGGTGGCAAATAGAGTTTAATGCGGACAAGTGTGAGGTGATTCACTTTGGTCAGAGTAACTGAGCTAATGGTAAGATTCTTGGTAGTGTAGATAAGCAGAGAGATGTTGGTGTCCATGTACACAGATCCTTAAAAGTTGCCACCCAGGTTGACAGGGTTGTTAAGAAGGCATACACTGTTTTAGCTTTTGTTAATAGAGGGATCGAGTTCCGGAACCATGAGGTTATGCTGCAGCTGTACAATACTCTGGTGCGGCCACACTTGGAGTATTGTGTACAGTTCTGGTCACCGCATTATAAGAAGGATGTGGAAGCTTTGGAAAGGGTGCAGAGGAGATTTACTAGGATATTGCCTGGTGTGGAGGAAAGGTCTTCCGAGGAAAGGCTGAGGGACTTGAGGCTGTTTTCGTTAGACAGAAGAAGGTTGAGAGCTGACCTGATAGAGACATATAAGATAATCAGAGGGTTAGATAGGGTGGACAGGGAGAGCCTTTTTTCAAGAATGGTGATGGCGAGCACAAGGGGGCATAGCTTTAAATTGAAGGATGATAGATATAGGACAGATGTCAGAGGTAGTTTCTTTACTCAGAGGTAGTAAGGGTACGGAATGCTTTGCCTGCAACGGTAGTAGATTCGCCAACTTTAAGGACATTTAAGTCGTTATTGGACAAGCATATGGATGTATATGGGATTGTGTAGGTTAGATGGGCTTCAGATTGGTATGACAGGTCGGAACAACATCAAGGGCCGAGGGGTCTGTCCTGCGTTGTAATGTTCTATGCTCTATGTTCTATGTTCTAAGACCATTTTGGAAGAGATTTCTGTCCTGCAGGTCTACAATTCATGAAAATGCCTTCAGGAAGAAAATTTGAGAAAAAAGTTCATCTGATGAGTGATAGCTAACTAAAACAAGACATTGGCAGGCTTTCTTCTGCCTATGATCTGGTAACCTGTAAGAAAACTGTGTGAATATAACGGGAGTTAGTCAGATACAATGCCAACACAAACATTATTATCTGCATAAATTGGTGAAAATCAGTTAGCATCACCCAACACCCAACTGGAAAGCAAAAATGAAGATAGAATTAAAGCAATAAATAAATCAACCCCTCTAATGTTTTCATGTAAATTTGTGTAGTTTGATTGTGGGTAAGAGAATCTGTGCTGAGGCCTGAATTTGGTAAATCTTTTATTTTCTAATACTCAGGATGAAGTGTGTGATTGATTTCAGCAGCTGGTGCAAGTTTTGGATCTTTATTGGATATCAGCTTGGATTCAAAAATAACAGATCTTGCTGGTCAACCAATTGCAGCTCCTCTGTTTTCAATGCCTATTGTCTGGGTAGATTATGACATGGGCTAATGCTATGAGGACCACAAGATCACTTGTTGCAACTGTTGTGATCTTTAACGCACTACTCTTCGGACTCTTCTTCTTTCATGCAGCACAAAATGGCAGCGATCAGAATTTGTCTCCTGCCTGAGCAATAGCTCCCACCCATCTCCATTACCTCAAACAGGCCGGGCCCATCCTTCCAGCCAGCCCAGTTCCCAAATTAACAATGGTCATAAGGAACTGGACTTACCCCATAACAATGGATCACATTCATTATTTGTAATCGGTTTTCAATAAATCAGATGGTACAGGTACACTCTTTCATAATGGTTGTCAAAAAGCTGAAGTTATCCAAAATCTGGGCATCTTTAGAAGGTGACAAGCATAATTTATTTTTATTTTACACAGTTAAAATTAGCTGGACAATTCAACTAGGCACAGTACAGTGCTGGACTTGATATTTGTTTCATTGTTTGCCTATTGGTCTATTCACATGCTCCAAGTGACCCATAATCCCATTCAACCTGGATAGAACTGAATTGCCCTGTGCCCAAAGTATCTGATCTGAAATCCAGCAAAATCCAACACAGCCTCAGTACCGAGACTGCTGGTTTGACAGAGTATATTAGCTGTACAGTATAAAGAAAGGTTACTACTAATTAACATTGGAGAAAATGAGCTCATGTCTATAGCCATAGAAAAGATTTGCAATTTCCTCAGCTGACCACAAACTGATTTTATATTCTTACCAACAAAATGGACGTTTGTATTGCTGTACAAAGAAGACCTTGAGAAACTACTTTCACATTCTCATGTTATTAAAAGTAAACACGTGGGACACTTCAAGGGCCAAGTATTTCACATTCAAACAGTTCCGGGAACAGTTTTGTCTCCTTTAAAAGATAATGTAACTTAAACGTTTATTACGTAGAGAGGGAAGGTCAGAAACGTGCCATAGCTTGCTATTCTGTGCTTTGTTTTCACAGATCTCTTTTGTTAGCTCAATAATAATTTACATTTGAATGAACTAATCTCCATTAAACACATTCATTTAATCATGTAACCCAGCTGCAACCATTCTAATAGGTACATCACTCTGGTCAGTTCTGCTTTTTCTTTAAGTGTAATTAGTTATCTTTAATTGCTCATTTTGATTTTTATCTGGTAATTTCAATTTACAAGTGTGTATAGAACAGGGAAGCTAAGACTCATCAAAGTGTCTTTTCTGCCATGTGAACAGAACTTGTGTTAGTAAGCAGAGAAATTTGTGAGGAAAAACACCTTTAACCACAAGTCCATCAGGAAGTGGTCAGCACGTAGTGTCCTTGAGACCCTTCAGGAAAAGGAGAGGATGGATCCTGTCAAGCGGTTCCCTGGGCAGACTGTCAAAGTCATTTAGGTAAAAACAATGACTGCAGATGCTGGAAACCAGATTCTGGATTAGTGGTGCTGGAAGAGCGCAACAGTTCAGGCAGCATCCGAGGAGCAGTAAAATCGACCTTTCGGACAAAAGCCCTTCATCAGGAATAAAGGCAGAGAGCCTGAAGCGTGGAGAGATAAGCTAGAGGAGGGTGTGGGTGGAGAAAGTAGCATAGAGTACAATAGGTGAGTGGGGGAGGGGATGAAGGTGATAGGTCAAGAAGGAGGGTGGAGTGGATAGGTGGAAAAGAAGATAGGCAGGTAGGACAAGTCA
>NC_057732.1:25759624-25822970 GCF_004010195.1 Chiloscyllium plagiosum
TCAACAGTTTCCTAATTTCCCCTTCCCCCACCTCACCCTAGTTCCAAACTTCCAGCTCAGCACTGTCCCCATGACTTGTCCTACCTGCCTATCTTCTTTTCCACCTATCCACTCCACTCTCCCCCCGCCCCCGACCTATCACCTTCATCCTCTCTCCCACTCACCTGTTGTACTCTATGCTACTTTCTCCACCCCTACCCTTCTCTAGCTTATCTCTCCACGCTTAAGGCTCTCTGCCTTTATTCCTGATGAAGGGCTTTTGCCCGAAAAGTTGATTTTACTGCTCCTCAGATGCTGCCTGAACTGCTGTCAAAGTCATTTGGCAGAATGCCTCATCACCAGAACTTTCAAACAAGTACCAAGACGTTGCTTGGCTGGTTGTGAGAAGGGCTCTGCCTATGAGATCATTTATGCATTCCGGACTCTCTGTACCACCGCACACTGCCCTCGACGCGGCCGTGGAGGGGACAAGACTGTCACACACCTCCTTCTGGAATGTGCCTATGCAAAGGAAGTCTGGAGAGGTGGTGTTTGTCAAGGGTCGTCCCGAGCAGTTCCATGACATGGGACGCTGTGTTCGACGGTCTGTTCCCCGGGACGCACACTGGGATGAACATCAACTATACCTGGAGGATCATCAACTCGGTAAAAGAGGCTCATTGGTCTGCCTGAAACTTGCTGGAATTCCAGTTGAAGGAGTTGACCGAGTGTTGCAGACTGGCACATTCCAAGATCCAAGACTACATGCTGAGGCACGCACTGAAGCTTGGAGCTGCTGCTGCCAAGGTGGGGTGGAGAAATACCACCATGTAAGGTCCTTCTGCCAAAGAATAACGGGGGCCCATTCAGTAATTAAGCCCCGCTGACCCCTCAGCTAAATGCCAAGCGGTCAGACGGTTAACATAGAAAATTGAAACATCAACAACTCAATCTATTCTCTGAATGTAAAGACAGTATACATCTGAATAGCATCATCAAGTGTACATGTACCAAGGATTTCTAAGAATAAAGTATATTTTTGAAATTTAAAATATTGCTGAAAGTTTACCACTGTAGTAAATTAGGTCATCGGGTTAAATAGCCGAGAATTGCTACTGCTGTGTTTGACGACCCTTGTATTCATTCAGATCATCGATACTTGAATCCTCATGAACCCCTCCTACTGATAATGCATTTAAAACTCTGTCAGATTGTGACTTAGTTGTCTTTGGTTGCTTGTATAGTATAGTAACCACTAGAATTAAGACTCTTGGGCATTAGTGCTGACTTTCTGGTGCCATACTTCAAACATCTAACCTGTTTGTTTGAGTCTATGCACTAACCAACTACATAGTGCATCATAGCTAAGTTCAGTTTTGTACTCACCCAAATTCCATTAATGTACAATTTCAACTGAAATTGCTAGAGAGCACTCAGGACTGGTCTTGTGGTAAAGTTCCTTTTTCACAAATGTTGGGAATCTTCAAATCACATGCAATTTGCTCCACAAGTTCTGCCTTATGACGTGAAATCAGATAATTCACTATGGAGTAGAATTACATTCCAAGATAGTTCTAGACTCTCCATTTCCTTGTCACATTATGCTAAATATTTAAACCCTGAATCTGGCAATGATATTCAAAATTAATTAAAGCCTAAACTTTCAACCATGAAAAAGAATTCAGAAATCATTTTAAGCACCTTTGTAATATCTCTATTTATATTTTCTGTCTTGTTATTATGTCTCTTATTCCTCTTTTCTGTCCTTGTGCTTCTGTAATTATGTCATATTAAATTGTATGGCAGTAGGATCAAACACAACAAACTGTTACAATAATAGGAGCTATCTATTGTGAACATGTTTTGAGGCACTTAATCATGTTTGCAAAGAGAAGGCCATTGTGAGGTACTACAATAATCCTAGTCTCTTTTGATACTTATTTATCTACTTCAAAATACAAGTTCAGCCAAAAGTCTGTACTAATGAAAACATGAAATGCTAACTTTAGTGAAGGTTGTATCAGGAAATATAACTTTCCCCAAATTAATTCTCTTTCAGAATCAAATATTGTTGCATTCTTCTTTGAGGCAATTCTTTGAAATTGAGGATGAGTTTTTCTATTGTGGTTTGATTGAGTTCTGAGATGGTGAAATGTCCAGTGCATAATCTGTTGACTCAGCCCCACATGGGTAAGATATTTCTAAAAATGTCGTATGTGGATTAATTGTTGGGAGGTTTATGTGCTCTCTCCAATAGCTCAACTTCAACTCTGTATGTCACAATGAAATTTCTCAAAGTGCTCGGTTTCCCAAATGGATCTTCTGCATTTGATCAGTCAAAGGCCAGCACGGTCCCCTTGAACTGACAAGGCGGCTTGACATCTTCACAGGTGAACTCTCAAGGATTTTCACTATTCTTCTAGGAAACCCCTGCTGTGGCTGAGCACCAAGTAAATCTGCTTCAGGAGTTCAGTGTGAGGTATGTGAGCAACATGTCCTGTTTAGTGGAGTTGGTTTTGACTTATTAGCACCTTGATGTTAGGGAAGGTTGATTTGGCAGAATTGCCTTTCTTGCCATTGCATTTGGAGAATTTTACAAAGATTGGAATTATGGTTAGAATGCCACTGGTGCTTTCCCCCCAGTATTTTGAGATGCAAGTCTAAGTTTTCAAACATATAAGAGCAGAGGGGCCACTGCTGCTTGGACAATTATGATCTTAGTCTCATGGTAACTTTTTAAAGAGATTAAAATTTAGTTTCCAATTCAGCTTGATTTTTAACTGTGTAACGTTCAACGCTGAATCCTTTAACAAGAAGTTAAAGTCAGAATGATTTCAGTTTGGCACTAAGATTTACGAAACAGCATCCATTCATGATAGTGCTAATGATGTTCTGACAAGGAGCTGCATTTGTGTATCTGCAGATTGGCTCTGAGAATTTAGCCAGTAAACATAGAGTCAGAAAGTCGTACAGCATGGAAACAGACCCTTTGGTCCAACCAGTCCATGACAACCATAGTCCCAAATTAAACTAGTCTCACCTTCCTGCACTTGGTCCATATCCTTTCAAGTATTTCCTATTCATGTACTGGGATGTTAGAACTGGTAATGACATCATGTCACCATGATATCATTACCAGTAAAAATGCTTCTATCACAAAACAAAGTAATGGATGAATCATAGTTAAAAATATCAGTTTTTCAGCTTGTATGATTGAAAAACAATGTAATCTGGTTTTCATTCAGTGCAGCTGAGACTTGAGCATCTGGAGTCAGTGGCAAAATAAAAGCAATATAAAAGTGGGTTGAAAGATTGAGTCAGTATATGTTAAACTTCCAGTACAGCCAGAACAGACCATGTAAATCAGTCAATTTCTACAGGTCACAACAAACTTTAAAGAGGTTTTCTTTGGTTTCTTTTGAAAAGTGTGTTTTGATTGGTTAGAAGCAGTATGCCACTTGGATGAGTTTCAGATTTGTGTGAGTTACAGGTGAAAACTGTGTGTTCCCTGGGTCATAAAACAAAGGGTCACTGTACACTGTACAGAATTCGATCAGATTTTCTAGTGAAGTAAGTCAGTTTTCAGTCAAACTTCTTTAACTTTAACTTATAATCATGAGTTTAGCTGTTCACTGAAACAAATACAGTTATGGATATTAAAATAAATAGGCAGTAAATGGGATAAATATAACTATTCTAATTGCTTTTTCTAACAGCACCATGTTATTAATTAATCACTCATAAAACAAGATTCAGTTGAGTAGAGCACTCATTTCAGAACTGTAAAATTTTCTGGATGCACTGGAAAAGATGCTGAAGATATCCATGTGTGTTTTAAAACACTTAATTTGGACCTGAGTGGTTCTGGGGAAAATACCTTTATAAATAAATGAAAAACACAAATTCCTACCTCTCTATGGACTGAAAGTTTACTTGCCATATTTTTCTCATCAATAGAATTTCATAGCAATCTGTCACCAAGACACCAAGGGAGGTCACAGGTCATATTATTATCATAGAACCATAGAATACAGACGAAGCCATTTGGCCCATTGAACATGTACCACCAAACCTATACTGCTTGCCTATATTAGTCCCATTTTCTTGCACCAGACCCATAGCCTTGAATGCTACGATGCTCAAAGTTCTCTTCCAGCTATTTCTTAAAGGTTGGGAGGATTCCCACCTCTACTACTCACTCAAACAGTTCACTTCAGGTGAAAAATATTTTCCTCAAATCCCTTTAACCTCCTGTCTTTGACTTTAAAATTATACCTCTTTTATGGTTGACCTTCTACTATGGGGAGGAGCTCCTTTCTATTCCACCTGTCCATGCCCTTCATAATTCTCTCAACCAGGTCTCCCCTCAAAACTCTCTGCTCCAAAGAAAACAACCTCAGTCTATCCAATCTCTCTTCATTGCTGAAATGCTCCATCCCAGAAGATGTTCTGGTGAATCTCCTCCACACCTTCTCCAGTGCAATCAAATCCTTCTGTAGTATGATAACCAGAACTGCACACATTACTCCAGCTGTGGCTGTTTTATATATTTTCCTCTTATATATAATGAGTCACTGCCAGATAAAGCTATTAGGACTTCACCTCTTGGAGGTTATGTATTTGGAAATAGTAGGCAGGGCTTTACTTGGCCATAAACCAACAGTACTAATTGTCCATTGAAACTCATTTAATAAGGTATGGTGACTTGCTCAGTGTTGAAATGGAGAAAGGGGTGAAGTTCTGGCCATTAGCCAAAGTAATTTGAGACTCCTGCTTATACATCAGTCGCTCACTTGAAATAATCTTTTGTACAAGTCTTGCGTGGCAGATTAAATGCCTTTGAAATTTCATCAGCTCTTTCTGGTCTCAGGAACTCTCATTTTTGGATAATTTTTCACACCTTAGTAATTTTAAAAAAACTTGAACTACTGTATTTTTGTGACATTTCTGACAAAGACTAAGAGGATAAGCTGTTTTATAACAATACAGCAGATTGTACATTGTAATCCATCATGTATTATTATGTTACTCAGGTGATCTCTGTGCCACTGCTTCTAATTGATTATAAAGACATTTCTTTATCCCTCTTCCTCTGTCTGTCTTACTGTCCAATTCTTTTCCTGTCACTTTCTGTGTCCTTGTATAATTTCCAAGCAGTGGTGGTTATTTTGACTTTGGGGTGGAATCTTGTGGCTTTCTGAGTGATGTGGGCTGTTCCAAGGTTTGTAGTATCTACCAGTTTGATCACAGCACCCCTGCCTTGCCATGGCTACAAGAGCATTTAAGCAACCAGGTAGCTGGCCTTGCTGATCAGCAGTCCTCAGTCAAGAAGGCATTATTATTGTTTTACAGCAGTGTGTTACATATATCTCACAGCTACACCATGTACCAAAGCCTGTGTGGTTCGCATACTGCACTGGTAGAAAGCAAGCAGTCATGCCTCAAAGTATCTGGGGAGTAGTACTCACTAAAGGCCATTGATGCATCAGTCAATGAAGAGGTCTCTACACAGTCATTCATGGCTTCATAAATCAAGCCAAGGGTTTGTCCATGGTTAGGTATCCAGTCAGGGTGTTCTCAATTATGGAGTCTGTGGCTCTGTAGTCAGTTCTTTGGCTCTCTGGTGACTAGTCCATGGTTAGGGCTAATGCAGTTGGGAGATGTACAGCCACCTGTAAGGGGTCTAAGGTTGTCCAGTGAGGTCGGGTGATGGGTTGCAGATTTGATGTGCATGGGGCTGGAGAAGAAAGATGCATTGGTGCAGGATCATGTAGATGGCCTGTGTGGGGACTTAGCTAGGTGCTTACCATCTTATACTCCTAAAACTTCTAATGCTGATATTCTGACCAAGGTGCCATTATCTGAGCTGGTATGGGGTGTAGGAGGCTCCTATGAGCCAGACATTTCTCCGCAGTGAACATGCTGGCAATATCTACAATGGGTGTAATGGCGAGAGATACAATGGAACATAGAATGGTATTTGCTTGGTTGGCAGGACATGGATGTCTCAGAATACCACAGCAGCAGTCCTGGTATTCTCTGTGAGGGACTAGATTCTCTTCCCATAGGAATTGAGGAGACAAATATCTGACCACTTCTCCACTCGTCTTGGCCATTTCTGTCCTGTTATGGGCTGCCTTCTCCTGGAATGATAGAAAGGGAAAAATTGAGTGAGAGGAAAATGGGTAGCACAGCTGGTACTGCTAATGTAGGTGAATGAAAGGAGGTGGAGTGTGCCAAGGGAGTGAGGAGGGGGTTTAAAAGGCATGCACAGATATCAATGTGGGAGATTGGTGAGTGAGGGGATGAGAGCAAGTGATGGAAGCTGATACAGGCAATAGTGAGAGTGGCAGAACATGAGTCTTAGTGGGAGGTGGATGCAGTAGTAGATACAGTGAGTGTGAGTAATCAGAGAGAAGAGTGTGGCCCTTACATTTACAGAGGAGTGAAGAACACTGATCTTCTTACAGGGAGAAAAAGAAGACTACAGATGCTGGAGATCAAAGTCAGGGTTAGAGTGGTGCTGGAAAAGCACAACAGGTTAGGCAGCATCCGAGGAGCAGGAAAATTGACGTTTCGGGCAAAAGCCCTTCATCAGGAAAGAGCATTCATGATGAAGGACTTCTGTCCAAAACATGGATTTTACTGATCTTCTTACAACAATGTTGGCTGTTTCTGCACTGCTGAGACAGAACTGACCTAGGCAATGTCCTCAGACCAGGCTATTAGGGTCTGACGGCATGGCCTCTTCTGCCAGTCCTCTGGGAAGAGGTGCAGTACCCCCTTAACCAGGATGTCCGGGACCCTCTCACAGAATCATAGCCTTATCTTCCCCTTCACTGACATGTCCAGATTTCATCCTTGACTGAGCAAGGAAGCTTCGGAACACCAGTGTTTTCCAGAGTGAACAGCAGCGTTTTCAGTATGGTGTGGGCACTAGTGGCCTTTAGCAGATATCTAATGAGTGGCAGATTGTTTCTGTAATGCGATGGGAATAGAATTGGATATGCAGGACACGATTAGGTCACGGTAGATTGCTAATGAGGCATGTTTTGTAATATACAATAAGAAATCTCATTAGGCCTTAAGGCAAGAATCCCTCTGAAAACTTCAACGCAACTTGCACTTTGCAAAAAAATCATAAGACTCATCTTTTTGTGTAAACAATTCAGCCACACATTAAAGTCAAAGAAAATAAAATTGGGAATGTGTATAAAAGTGGCAGCTGTATTGATCTTGCACCATTACCTTCAGCAAGATATTCATTCCCTCTGACAGTATTTCCCTCCTTCCTCAGGCATATTGTTTCCATTGGCTGTCTATTTTTTTCTCGCATTTTCTTTGTGTAAGTCCCTTCTTATATTGAATCTCCATTCCTTTGTATGTCTCTCTGAACGTGTCCTCATGGCTCACAAATATGTTCCTTTGAAGGATATGCAACCCTTATCTCTTTTTAAAGCAAGGTGTAATGGAGATACATACGCAGTAATAATCGTGAACAAACAGGGAGAACTGACATAAATGGAAGAGAAAGCAGGGGAATCTGGTTGGGGTGGAGTGGGCTGTAGGAGGTTCCATCAGAATATTTATGAGACAATAGCTGTGTTATAAAAGAATACATCACACAGGCCTGTTGTGAAGTAGGCACTGGCAGCTATTAGCAATTGAGAACATCCAGCTATGGTGGATGGAGGAGCCTCGGGTATGAGGTCTGGCAACATTTCATTGAACTACTCTTAGAACATTGAAATGTGGCCTAAGATCATATCTGAGATGTAGGATTATAGGGGGTGTTCTGCAGAAATGTGGATGATGCTACATTTTGATGTAAAAGGGTTCTATGGTTTTGCAATACCACGACAGGGTTTAGAAGCATCGCACAGGAGGGGTGAATCAACAGGATTATAGCAGTGCTGGTGAGATTTTGAAAACTAGTTATTCTAGGTATTGGTGTTTCTGGAGTTTGGTAGAGGATGGAAATTCTAGTGGTTGATAGCACTGGGCACTAATATGGGATTTAGTAGTCAAGTTTTATGTTAAATATTTCCTATTTTGCTTTGTTAGCCACTGCTATAAACAAATCCTGGGTCTCTCTGAGCTGAATTGTAACTATTCACAGCCTAACACCTGGGCAGGTTATGAGAAGATCCAGAAATCAAAACAGATATGAAATTTTGTACAAAAGTTGGAATATATTATATGCCACGATTTAACTCTCTTCCCATTTCAAAGGTAGACTGAGGAAATATGTCATCAGACTGAGATTCAGATTCCAAAGCAGCAGGATGAAAGAAAAGAGAAATCAAAAATGAAATCAAAAGTGAATAAAATCCAGTCTTAAATGTTGAACCATGAACCTTTTAAAAATTTTCCTGTAATCTGTTTTCAAATGCTCATCACTCATCTCCCTTAGTTCAAGTGCCCATTTTAGTGTTCTCTTCCTCTTCTTACTTCCTTCTTGGGTACATTGGCACATTCTGTTGCTTTATGAATGCAGTCAGTTGCTCTGAAATTCAGATCCAGCTTACCAAGCAATAAAGTTTTACCATTCTGACGCAGTTTTCTGATTTTTTTTTGCGTTTCTAGCAACTGGCTTGCTTTCCTGGGGTATTCCTGTGGCAAATGCCCCTTAAACATTTTAATAGTTCTGGCATGGAATGGAATGGTAAAATAAGTTTATTTTCTTGCAGTTTCTTTTAACAGTTCCTCTGTCAGGAGTCACTATAAAGTTAAAACTTCATGTTTTGTCATGTTAACTTGCAGCAGAATTTGTATTTGTAAGATAATGAATCAAATTATTAATCCTCTGAGGGTAATGGTTTTGCTTAAGGTTTGCAGGTCTTGGGCTGCCATCCTTTGCCTGTGAAATGATAATATATGCCACATTGCCTTTATGACTATTGGTGGACAATGATCAAACAAGAGCATGCTGTTAGTAGTTGAAATTAAAAGATTCAGAGTCTATCCAACAAGATGTGATGGGTTAAGTCAATTTATTTGTCAGTTGAAAAAGTATTAAAATGCTGAACCTCATGTTTTTTGGCTAAGTTCAAATTGAGACATGTTTGTTGGAGGGATTTTTGCCACAAAGGTAAGTTTTCTTACTGTATCTTACCAGTGAGCCTGTACAGGTCGAGGGCTGTCGGGTGTTAAGATCCTTACCCTAGACCAGGTGAAGACTGGGACCACTCATGAGAGAGCATTGAGATATCCAGGTCTTGATAACTGAATAAATACCACTATTCATTCCACAGCAGCACTCACACTGATTGATTGATTGATTGATTGATTGATTGTCATGTGTACCCAGATACAGTGGAAAGCATTGTTTACGAGCGGTATAGGCAGATCATAGTAACCAAAGACATACAGATCATAGGTCGGCAAAAAAAGTATACACGTTACGTCGCACAGATCAACATCAGCAAGATCGGCATTATTTGAAGTTAGAGGGTCTAGACCAGATCTAAAAGTTGAAGTTCTAAATTGTAAGAAGGCCAATTTTGACGGTATTAGGCAAGAACTTTGAAAAGATGATTGGAGGCAGATGTTCGCAGGTAAAGGGATGGCTGGAAAATGGGAAGCTTTCAAATATGAGATAACGAGAGTCTAGAGTCAGTATATTCCAGTTAGGGTGAAAAGAAAGGCTGGTAGGTATAGGGAATGCTTGATGACTCGAGAAATTGAGGTTTTGGTTAAAAAGAAAAAGGAATAGGCAACAGAGATCGAGTGAATCCTTAGAAGAGTATAAAGGCATAGGAATATACTTAAGAGGGAAATCAAGAGGGCAAAAAGGGGAAATGAGATAACTTTTACAAATAAGGTTAAGGAGAATCCAAAGGGATTTTATAAATATATTAAGGACAAATGGCTAACTAGGGAGATAGGGCCCCTCAAAGATCAGCAAGGAAGCTTATGTGTGGAACCACAGGAGATGGGGGAGATACTAAATGATTATTTTGCATCAGTGTTTCCTGTGGAGAAGTACATGGAAGATACAGAATGTGGGGAAATAGATGGTGACATCTTGAAAAATGTCCATATTACAGAGGAGGAAGTGCTGGATGTCTTAAAATGCATAAAAGTGGATAAATCCCCATGACCTGATCAGGTGTAACCTAGAACTCTGTGGGAAGCTAGGGAAGTGATCACAGGGTCCCTTGCTGATATATTTGTATCATTGATTGTCACATGTGAGGTGCTGGAAGACTGGAGGTTGGCTAATGTGGTGCCACTATGTAAGAAAGGTGGTAAGGACAAGCCAGGGAACTATAGACCGGCGAGCCTGATATCGCTAGTGGGCAAGTTGTTGGAGGGAATCCTGAGGGACAGGATTTACATTCATTTGGAAAGGCAAGGACTGATTAGAGATAGTCAGTATGGTCTTGTGTGTGGGAAATCATGTCTCATGGACTTGAGTTTTTTGAAGAAACAACGAAGAGAGTTGATGATGGCAGAGCGGTGGATGTGATCTATTTTGACTTCGGTAAGGCGTTTGATAAGATTCCTCACAGTAGACTGATTAGCAAAGTTAGATCACATGGAATACAGGGAGAACTGGCCATTTGGCCATTGGATCAATGTTGGGTCCACTGCTTTTCATCATTTATATAAATAATTTGGATGGGAACATAGGAGGTATCTCATTAGTAAGTTTGCAGATGACACCAAAATTGGAGGTGTAGTGGACAGTGAAGAAGATTACCTCTGAGTAAAATGGGATCTTGATCAGATAGACCAAAGGGCTGAGGAGTGGCAGATGGAGTTTAATTTAAATAAATGTGAGGTGTTACATTTTGGAAAGGCAAATCAGTGCAGGACTTATATACTTAATGGTAAGATCCTGGGGAGTGTTGCTGAACAAAGATACCTTGGAGCGCAAGTTCATAGTTCATTGAAAATGGAATCGCAGGTAGATAGGATAGTGACTACAGCGTTTGGTATGCTTTCCTTTATTGGTCAGAGCATTACGTGCAGGAGTTAGGAGATCATGTTGTGGCTGCACAGCACATTGGTTAGGCTACTTTTAGAATATTGTGTGCAATTCTGTCCTCCCTCCTATCGGAAGGATCTGGTGAAACTTGAAAGGGTTCAGAAAAGATTTACAAGGATCTTGCCAAAGTTGGAGGATTTGAGCTACAGTGAGAAGCTGAATAGGTTGGGGTTGTTTTCCCTGGAGCGTCGGAGACTAAGGGGTGACCCTTTGATGTTTATAACATCATGAAGGGCATGAATAGGGTAAATAGACAAGGTCTTTTCCTTGGGGTGGGGGAGTCCAGAACTAGATAGCATAGTTTTAGGGTGAGAGGGGAAAAATTGAAAAGGAACCTAAGGGGTAATTTTTTCACACAGAGGGTGGCAGGTGTATGGAATGAGCTGCAGAGGAAATGTTGGAGGCTAGTACAATTACAACATCTGGATGGGTAGATGAATAGGAAGGGTTTAGAAGCATATGGGTCAGTTGCTGGAAAAATGAATTAGTTTAGCTTAGCATATCTGATCGGCATGGACGTGTTGGATTGAAGAGTCTGTTTCCGTGCTGTACATCTCTATGACTCTATGTAGATTAAGCCTGTTATCAGTGTTATCCATTGAACACTACACTTAATCATTAGCCACAACAATTTCTCTCCCTCTTCTGTCTTGTAGGTACAGCCAGCATGTCTATGGTGAAATGCCTCCTGGGAGAAAGTACTGAGAAACATTGGCAAAGCTGCCTCTTCCATTTCTCTAACAGCCCAGACACCTCAATGGAATGGTAAAGATTAGAGAGTGTGGGACTATAATTAATGAGCACTGTGACATGTGTGTATATGGCTGAGGAGGAAATGCCCCAGACCTGTAGCCCCCAAACCCTTTCTAGCAGTAGCAGCTGCACCACTCCTCTGAGAATTTCAGTCAGTGCTGCTTGCTTGCTGCACATGAAGTGTGTTTGTTGCCTAAGCTGCTGGCACATGGTGTAGGTTTGTGACTGGCATAATACACTGCCAAACAACAAAACTTGATGGAGGATTGTTGCCCTGGTGCTGCGACTGCACTAACAGATAAATCAAGACAAGGGAGAAATGGCAGGGCAAGGCAGGGATGCTGTGACCTCACAGGTAGGCGCTAAGTGACCGAGCGCTAAGAAAGCAAGTGAGCCTTTCGAAGGTGCAGCCTGGTCCAGTTCCTCAACTGGGCATCTTTTTTTGTGTGAGAGGCATTCCTGTTTCAGCCTTTCAATGCTAATTGCCAGTGCACACTGCAATGCATGTCTGCATGACAATGCATCCTGCCAATGTATTGTAGAGGTGCCTTCATGCTCTACAATATGCGTGTGGCTGGTGCCCATGGACCCTGCCTTGAGCTAAACTTTGGTTGTATACAGTACAGAAATAGTTTGGAGCAAGCAGTGAACTGAACCTGAGTTAAAAAGTGTGCACAACCGGTCAGGCAGCATCTGAGGAGCAGAAGAGTCGACGTTTCAATACCCGCTCGGTTTCCATGTCAGGTTTTCTCAACATTGAGCTTGCTCAGTGAATTTGGTAAAATTGAAGCCTGAATATTAATGAGGTGAGGTAAGATGTTAACAACATATTTAACAAGCTATAATTTCCCTTAATTGGCAACTCACCACTGTCCAGTGACAAACTCATCTTTGCCAGTTATGAGAAGCATAAAAGATGGAACAAGATGCTTCTAACATTGAGAGAGGCCCTACCAGCCTTGCCATCTGATGCTGCTACAAATCTCTCCATGGCCCATGTTGCACAGAGAGCTAAAATATTCCACACTTTGACAATGTTAAAGGAATTTACGAAATAGGGAAGTTTTATTCTGAGGAACTTCCTTAAATATTTATCTTGTGTCATAGTTCATTATCTTCACACATCTGTGAGTGGTGAAAGTACTTGGCCAGAACCACTGAAATGCATGAGATTACAACAGGTTTGGGTAAAGTTGACAAAAGAAAGCTGATCCTAATGGCTGATGGTACCAGGACGAAGGGACACAGATTGAGATTTATGTGAGGGATACTGGGGTGTTGTGAGGAGGAACTTTTCCATTTTATGAGCTATCTTAAAATGGAACTTGCTACCTATGATGGCAGTGAAGGTAATTAATGATTTCCCAAAAAAATTGGCAGAATGCTAGAGGGAGAGAAATTGCTTGCAGAGCCATGCTGGTTGTTGTTATATCCGTAAATATAGCAGTGAATTTGCACACAGTAAAATTGCACAAACATTAAACAGTTGAATAACCAACCAGTCCATGTCTAGTTTGGGGAAGTGTGTTGCTCAGCTCCAATTACATTTTGATGCACAGGAGACTAGGAAGCTAGATTTTGACAGAGGCATAGATTTGTGAATAATGCGATCCTTTAGCAGACATTTACAACCCTAAACATTTCCAGGTCAGCACCACATGCTATTAACAGAAGAAACTGCCTAAAATCTGTCCATTAATGGAAATATGTTTCCCTTGAGCACGATGTGAATGGTAATTATAAATGCATTCTTTATAAATGGTACAGATGACACACATAAAACCCACCTTATGTTCATTAACCGTAAATTTAGAAAAGCACTTCTTGGAAATTCGACAAACCCACTCAGTGATGGAATAGCTGATGGGACTGGATCAACTGCCGGTACTCAATCAAAAGTAACATTGAACAGGGCACATAACCATCTGGTTTCTCCAGCATCATGCAAATCAAGTAAAGATAGCACAATCCCCAACATTGTTGATATTTTCATTTGCCTGCTTGTTATCCTTGCGTGCTTTAAGAGTTAAATAACCATTTAGTGCTAATTATGTTTAATTCTGATTAGATTTGTCATCAATCTCTTGAACTGAGAAAATCAGAAGAAGATTTGAATATTTAGACCCTCAAACCTGTAAAGAGATCAATAGCCCGACACCATAATCAGAACAAAGTCTGAGCTGCTTGTAAGGCTCTTACAGTTATAGACTTTTAATATAGAACTTGGAATGAATTTGAACTCAAGCCTAGAGATTAAAGGACACTCTACAGACTCAATCCACTACCTTACATATTTTATTAGCTATGACCTATCATAATTAGTTGTGATTTAAATTTTTAAAGAAGAACATAATTTTGCAATCAAAGGAAATAAATTTTAAATGTGTGCAAATAAAATTTAGTGATGATACCATTTTTTAAAGAATTGTTTTTTTTAAATTACACAATCAAATCTTAATTCATATATTTAATAGTAACTGGTTGAGTCTGCTGATGGAAAGCACTATTGACTCTGACATTAGTTCTGAAAAATCATACTTTAGTTTCTCAGGTTTTGTAATTGAAGCTGCTGAATAGAAGGGTAACAAATAGAAAGAAAGATTACTGAAATGATCAAGATGAAACGGAGAGGATATTAAGTGACAATTTAATGGGTGTTAAAAACAGAATGGAGGATGTTCGATATGCTACAGACATTTGTCTGAAAATAATCTCTGATAAAAAATCGCAATAAATTGTAGGTTTCTTTCTGTAAGGAGCCTTTTCCAGAACTGGTTAAATAATTATTGCGTCAGAATGATACAGAAAGTCTGTAAATACTGTATATGTGGCCTGGTGATAACATTTTTCAAACAAACTTAACTCAAACAGTGAACACTCCACTAATATTTCACAGTTGCAATCAGTGCTTGGTTTGGTCGGATGTTAATATTGCTATTATACCACTAATGAGAAAGCTGTTTTTTAATAAATGGCCATTAGTAAATACAGTACAATAACAAAAATAGTCCTAGCTTTTATCTAATATGAATTAACCATAAGTAAGAGTGGACAGTTTGTGCAGAATTATAGTTTCCTTACTTCCATTCTTTTTACTTCTGTGCAGGTTGGGTATATATGCTTGTCGTTTCCTTCAAATTTTATTGCATACATTCTGAATGCTTAATTTGTACAATGCATTGTACTTTCCCTCAACAGGTTTGTCCATGTACATGGCTCTAGTGCATAGGCAGAACAAATACGCCACAGAAAGCTGCAGAGGCTAGGTCATTGAGCATATTTAAGACTGAGATAGATAGGTTCCCAAGGATTACAGGGAAAAAGCTGGAGAATTGGCTTGAGAAACTTATCAGCCATGATTGAATGTCGGAGCAGACTTGATGGACTGAATGGCCTAATTCCTGCTCTTATGTCTTATGGTCCTATGTATTCTGGATTCTTTGATTTTCCCCACAATGACTGCAAACGCAATTAAATATAAAAAAAGGAGAGAGAGGTCAAAATGAACATCGGCCACTGAGAAAACTAATTTGGGGGGATAGTTTTGAGGAACAATGAAGTGGCAGAGGAGTTAAACAAATATTTTGCATCATTTGCATTCAAACATCCCATGAATACTAAAGAATACATGGTAGGAATTAAGTACCACAGCATCACTAGACAAGCTCGACAAACTAATAGGACTAAAGGCAGGTACATCTCCTGACCCTCATATCTTGCCTTCTAGGATCTTAAAAGAAATTGCAACAGAGATCATGGATACATTGGTTGAAATTTCCCAAGAGCCCTTGGATTCTGGAATAGTACTGGAGGATTGGAAAATTGCTGATATGACGCCCCTGTTCAAAAAGGGAGAGCGGCAAAAGGCAGGTATTTTTGCAAAAAGCAGAACTACAGTCCAAGTAGCCTAACATCTATTGTTAGAATCAATTATTAAGGAAGTAATAGCCGAACACATGATAAACCATAACCTAATCAAGCCCAGTCAGCATGGCTTCCTGAAAGACAAATACTGTCTAACCAACTTATTAGAGGTTTTTTTTGAGGAAGTCCCAACATAGTTAATAGAAGAAAACCACTCGATGTGCTGTATTTGGACTTCCAGAAGGCATTCAACAAAATAGCTCACAGAAGGTTAAGTCAAAAGATAAGAGCCCATGGTGTTGGAGCCTGTGGCTTGAGAATCGTCTCATCTGCAAGAAACAGTGAGTGGCGATAAGGGTTCTTTTTCAAGTTGGCAAACGTTAACCATTGGGTTTCCAAAGGATTGGTACTGGAACCGCAAATACATTAAATAATTAATTGTAAATAGAATGTTTCTTTTTAATTCTCCTCCCATTACATACACTGTGAAGGTCAGCTCTTGGCTGGCAATGTCTGATCTGACTCTTAGCTGGGCTTTAAATGTAACACTGTTGCCAAAAATGTAGGGCGGTTCCAGAAGTAGTGAGTACTTCCGCCATTGCAACACTTATAATAATAGGTGTCAGGTGTCACATGTGATGATGCTGCTCCTTAAACAGGTTATGTTGTCCTCAGTTTTTTCTTACAGAGAGGTTGTAAAGGCAGAGGTTCTGATACATGTGGATTTATCTACTTGAAGAAGCTTTTAAGTTTTTTTTAAAATCACATTTAGACTTATACAGTCATAGAGATATACAGCATGGAAACAGAGCCTTCAGTCCAACTCGTCCATGCCGACAAGATATCCCAACCTAATCAAGTCTCATTTGCCAGCACTTGGCCCATATTCCTCTTAACCCTTCCTATTCATATATCCATCCAGATGCCTTTTGAATGTTGCAATTGTACCAGCCGCTGCCACTTCCACTGGAAGTTCATTCCATACACGTACCACACTCCGAGTGAAAACGTTGCCCCTGAGGTCTCTTTTATATCTTTCCCCTCTCACCCTAAACCTATGCCCTCTGGTTCTCGACCCCCACCCCAGGGAAAAGACTTTGTCTATTTACCCTCTTCATTCCCCTCATGATTTTATAAACCTTTTATAAACCTTGATAAGGTCACCCCTCAGCCTCCGATGCTCCAGGGAAAACAGTCCCAGCCAGTTCAGCCTCTTCCTATAGCTCAAACCCTCCATTCCTGGCAACAGCCTTGTCAATCCTTTCTGAACCATTTCAAGTTTCACAACATCCTTCCGATTGGAAGGAGACCAGAATTGTACTCAGGATTCCAAAGTGGCCAAACCAATGTCCTGTACAGCTGCAACATGACCTCCCAACTCCTGTACTCAATACTCTGACCAATAAAGGAAAACATACCAAATGCCTTCTTCACTATCCTATCTACCTGCAACTCCACTTTCAAGGAACTATGAACATGCACTCCAAGGTCTCTTTGTTCAGCAACACTCCCTTGGCCCTTACCACTAAGTGCATAAGTCCCGCTAAGATTTGCTTTCCCAAAATGCAGCACCTCACATTTATCTAAATTAAACTGCATCTGGCGCTCCGAAGCCCATTGGCCCATTTGCTAAAGATCCCATTATTACCTGAGGGAACCTTCTTCGCTGTCCACTACATCTCCAATTTTGGTGTCATCTGCATTTTTACTCACTATACCACCTATATCCACATCCAAATCATTTATATAAATGATGAAAAGTAGTGGACCCAGCACCGATCCTTGTGGCATTCCACTAGTCACAGGCCTCCAGTTTGAAAAACAACCCTCCACCACCACCCTCTGTCTTCTACTTTTGAGCCAGTTCTGTATCCAAATGGCAAGTTCTCCTTGTATTCCATGAGATCTAACCTTGCTAACCAGTCTCCCATGGGAAATCTTGTCGAAGTCTTTCTAAAGTCCATATAGATCACATCTACCACACTGCCCCCATCAATCCTCTTCATCGTTTCATCAAAAAACGTGAGTCCATGAGACATGATTTCCCATGCACAAAGCCATGCTGACTATCCCTAATGAGCCCTTGCCTTTCCAAATATGTGTAAATCCTGTCCCTCAGGATTCCCTCCAACAACTTGCCCACCACTGAGGTCAGGCTCACTGGTCTATTGTTCCCTGGCTTGTTCTTACCATCTTTCTTAAACAGTGGCACCACGTTAGCCAACCTCCACTCTTCTGGCACCTCACCTGTGACTATTGATGATACAATTATCTCAACATGGGACCCAGCAATCACTTCCTTAGCTTCCACAGAGCTCTAGGGTACACTGATCAGTCCTGAAGATCTATCCACCTTTATGCATTTCAAGACATCCAGCACTTCCTTCTCTGTAATATGGACATTTTGCAACATGTCACCATCCATTTCCCTCCATTCTATATCTTTCAAATCCTTCTCCACAGTAAACACTGAGGCAAAATACTCATTTAGTATCTCCACTATCTCCTGTGGCTCCACACAAAGGCCGCCTTGCTGATCTTTGAGGGGCCCTATTCTCTCCTTAGTTAGCCTTTTCTCTTTAATATATTTGTAATAATGCTTTGGATTCTCCTTAATCCTTTGTTGCAAAGCTATCTCATGTCCCCTTTTTGCCCTCCTGATTTCCCTCTTAAGTATACTCCTACTGCCTTTATTCACTCGATCTATCCAGTCTACACTTGATCCATGCTTCCTTCTTTTTCTTAACCAAACCCTCAATTTCTCTAGTCATCCAGCATACCCTACACCTACCAGCCTTTCCTTTCACCCTAACAGGAAAATACTATCTCTGGACTCTCATGATCTCATTTCTGAAGGCTTCCCATTTTGAGCGGTCGCTTTACCTCTGGGCATCTGCCCCCAATCAGCTTTTGAAAGTTCTTGCTTAATACAGTCAAAATTAGCCTTCCTCCAATTTAAAACTTCAACTTTTAGATCTGGTCTATTTTTTTCCATCACTATTTTAAAACTAATAGAATTATGGTTGCTGGCCCCAAAGTGCTCCCCCACTGACATTTGAGTCACCTGCCCTGACTTATTTCCCAAGAGTAGGTCAAGTTTTGCACCTTATCTAGTAGGTACATCCACATACTGAATCAGAAAATGTTCTTTCCCACACTTAACAAATTGTTCTCCATCTAAACCCTTAACACTATGGTTGTTCCAGTCTATGTTTGGAAAGTTAAAATCCCCTACCATATCTACCCTATTATTCTTACAGATAACTGAAATCTCCTTACAAATTTGTTTCTCAATTACCCACTGACTGTTAGGGGGTCTATAATACAGTCCCCATAAGGTGATCATCTCTTTCTTATTTCTCAGTTCCGTCCAAATAACTTCCCTGGATGTATTTCTGGGAATATCCTCCCTAAGTACAGCAGTAATGCTATCCCTTATCAAAAATGCCACTCCCCCTCCTCTCTTGCCTCCCTTTCTATCCTTCCTGTAGCATTTGTATCCTGGAACAATAAGCTGCCAGTCTTGTCCTTCCCTGAGTCCCGTCTCTGTAATTACTATGATATCCCAGTCCCATATTCCTAACCATGCCCTGAGTTAATCTGCCTTCCCTGTGAGGCCTCTTGCATTGAAATAAATTCAGTTTAATTTATCAGTCCTACCTTGTTCTCTGCTTTGTCCCTGCCTGCACTGACTGTTTGACTTGCTTCTTTTCTGAACTGTACCAGTCTCAGATTGATTTCTTTCCTCAATATCTCCCTGGGTTCCCTCCCGCCACCCTCCCACTTCCCAACCACCCCACCTTACTAGTTTAAATCCTCCCAAGCATCTTTAACAAATCTCCCTTCCAGTATATTAGCCCCTTTCCAATTCAGGTGCATCCTTCTCGTACAGGTCACTACCCCAGAAGAGATTCTAATGATCCAAAAATGTGAATCCTTCTCCCTTTCACCAGCTCCTCAGCCGAGCATTCATCTGCTCTATCTCCCTATTCCTAACCTCACTAGCTCATAGCACCGGGAGTAATCCAGATATTACTATCCTTGAGGATCTACTTTTTAAATTTCTGCCTAACTTTCTTCTGATTCCTTTCAGAATCTCATCCTTTTGTCTCCATACATCGTCAATTCCAATGTGTACAATGACCTCCTTCTGGTCCCTCTCCCCATTGAGAACATTCTGCACTCTCTCTGAGACATTCTTGATCCTGGTCCCAGGGAGGCAAAACACCATTCTGATTTTTCGCTGCTGACCACAGAAACATCTGTCTGTGCCTCTGGCTAGAGGGTCTCCTATCACAATTGAGCTCTTAGAACCCGACGTACCCCTGATTATATTAGGGCCAGTCTCAATACCAGAAACTTGGCTGTTCGTGCTCCATTCTCCTGAGAGTGTATCATCCCCGATATTTTCCAAAAACCACACTTGTTTGAAATGGGGATTGTACAATGAAAGGGAGTGACCAGTTCTCCCACTTCAGGGTTTGGTTTGGTTTGGTTTTAGCAAGTTGTTTTGTTTCCACCTGCTGGTTAAGTTTTAGCTGGGAACCCAGCCAAGCTGCTGGACCCAAAGAAGCAGTTCCAAGTTGCTCCTCTCTCTTTCTCTGACATCTCTCCTGTAAAACCTGAGTTTGAATTTGCCTTTATGCCAGGGGGTGTATTATGGGATGTTGCAAGTATTTTGAGTAGCATCATAAGGCTGCGATAGAGTCGATTAGATTTTCAAAAGGTTATGGAGAAAGTGAGGGCTGCAGATGCTGGAGATCAGAGTAGAAACGTGTGGCGCTGGAAAAGCACAGCAGGTCAGGCAACATCCGAGGAGCAGGAGAGTCGAGATTTCGGGCATAAACCCTTCATCAGGAATGGCTTATGAATTCCTGATGAAGGGCTTATGACTGAAACATCGACTCTCCTGCTCCTCAGATGCTGCCTGTCTTGCTATGCCTATCCAGCACCACACATTTCGACTTTTCAAATAGTTATGTTATTCTAAGTGCAGTTTTCTTTTGTTCATGTGTAAATAAATTCTGTTTTGTTTAAAACTGAGTGGTTAGCCCAGTTGCATCACTCCTGGAATATCCATTTTACATTTGCTTAAAACAACTAGAAAAGTTAGGGTCTGGACTACCTTCTTGAAGTGCTTTGAGGGGATCTGGCCTGGTTCATAACACATTGGTGTGTGGCGCATAGCTCATGGGGCAAGCTATGGAGAATCATGCAAGTTAACCTGCCAGCGCTCACAGAGAGAAACCCTCCATGGAACTCCCCAAATGTTTGCACTTATCTGAGTTTTGGTGTAATTCAAGTTAAAATGTTGGAAATCTTCAGGAGATCTGGCAACAGCTATGAAGAGATAAACACAATTAACATTTCAGGTTGTTGATCTTTCATCAGAATCTGATTTACCCATTACCTGAACCGCTATCGCTAACAAGGCTCCATTTTATATTTTGGAAACTTTTAAAAAGCAAGACTTGGTCCGAAGTCAAACAACCTTGTACATCAACTAGCCACAAAAAAGAAATGACCCACTCTCACTAGTATCTTTATATCCAGACGAAGAAGGACACGACTTTGACTGGGACAACACATCCATCCTAGGACAAGCCAAACAGAGACACGCATGAGAATTCCTTGAAGTATGCATTTCAACCAGAATTCTGTCAAAAAACACATCGATTTGGACCCCATCTACCTCCACCCACTGAGAAAAAGAACAGGAAATGATATCACCCGCCAAAAGAAACCTAAACTCATAAATTGAAAGTGGGACATACCACCAGCGCTTCACCAGTGGCTAACTGATATGTTACCTAATATGGTGATGAAACGTCTGAAAACAAACCTTCCAGCTCAGCGAGCAAACTTGCATCCAGAACCTTGTACAACCTCTCCATACAGGATATCTCGGAGCACAAAAATGGGAATAGGTTCCCTTAAATTAAGGCAGTATGATCAATCTCACAACTTTGGCTCCAGCAGAGATAACACCAGAAGGAAAAAAAAAGTTGCAATGAAACAATCATGCACATAAATATAAACACTGCACTGAAAATTCTAATTTTTCTGATATTAAAAAAAATTACCATCCATAGTCATGCAGTAGTTGATTATTTCATAGTTTAGATATGTGTTATATTCGTTAAATATGACACTGTTGATTCAGTGGATTTTTAATCTTAATGAATTATGGATCTTTTAAAATCTATAAATAACTGCAGTAATACATTACTGCCAGTTCATTAATGCATTTATTTTATGGTAAAGTGGCCCTTAAAGAGTTAAATTCACTAATTTACACCCAGAAGATTCAACTTTCAGTAGCTTTTTATAAAAAAAACATCCTTAGTATGCGGTTACCAAATTAAGTAGCTTGATTATTACCTTGCAAGAATAAATAAGATGAACAAGGATTCAATCTGCTGCACCTAAGGGATAGTAATGGTTCTGAATTATGTGAGTCACAACGTATCAAGCAAATATATTAACAATTAGGAATATGATATTTGAGAAATATACGGCTCCTTTTTATTGGAAGGGGTTTTGTCTTAAGAAGCCTCCTGCACTTAACCTGCTAAATTCCTGGTTCAAGTTGTCAAACTTGCTGAACAAAATTAAAAATGCACAAAGATGCGTGGACAAAATAAATGATTAAAAAGAAAATGAGAAATGACAGGATCAGCTTCCTGGAGATAACAGGCAAAAGACAGGAAGCCAGGGAGACAGACAGAGAGAGTCAATGAAATTAATCTTAATCCTTTTGAGACAACAGATTCCTGGCCAGCCATACAGCCTGATATTAGCCACGATCACAGGTTGGCTAACAGTGTTTCTAACTGATTAACAGCAAAAGGTGGTACCTTGTATTAACATCAAATTTAGTGACACTGAGGCATAGAGGATTATGGTTTTGCATTGTGAGGAATTTTCCATTTAACTTGATGTGTTGTCACAAGTAATCAATCTTTTATTGGAGTCTGTACTCATCACAGGAACTGAGGGTAAAAAAAAATACGAACTGCACTGATTTAGTTGTCTTGAGGGAAACTATTAAGGGAATACTAAACTAATTTATCGTATGGACAGGAACAGTATCCTTGGTTTGACCAAATTAGACTGGTGAAATAAAGCTTCATGAAATAAATTATTTAATGAAGACCACAGCTTTCATACATTATCGACATCTTCTCAAATTAATTGAAACAGATGTCAGTTGTACAAACATTGGGCTCTAAAACATCATTACTTCCATTTCATGCTTGTGTGAAGACAAATTTAGCCATGGGAAGGCCTAGGACAGATTTACCTGGTTTTCCAGGTGAATAGAAAATTAAACAGAGTCTATTCCTAAGCACAGTGACTTCTGAAACAAAAGGGCACATTGTGCTCTTCTCTGGACAAGTTCCTAAATTGTCAGGACCTGAAATAATTTTTCAGTTTCTACCATGAACTAAGCAATGACAATTAAAAGAATCATTGGAGGCTGTGAAGGAAACATGTAAGACATCATTTTTGAAGCTTACTCTGAGATATAACCAGGAGAAGAAAGGTATCACTAAAATTCAAAGGACCCAAACTGATGAGTTGCATGAGGGCAGAGATACTGGCTGCAGTTGTGAGGATGAGGCTGGGGATAATTTAGGATGATCCTTTGACTTCTTGATTCTGTTACATAACCAAATTTGGCACTAATTTAGGATACATTATGCTGAATATTCTACATCTTGATGTTGTGGGCATTGAAGATTCTTGATACCAAGGGAAAATGATCCATTCTCCAACCAAGTTTCAAACTGTGAGTCAATAATCTTTCCAATGGATGGTGGGAGGCTTGTTTACATTCATTTGCATGGATTAGCATACTATTATTAACAAGTCTTGTTAATCGAGCTTCCCATTCTCTCAGAATAGCAATAATCATAATATGGATGCTGGAAATTTCAGATAAAAACAGAAAATGTTGGAGAAACTTAGCAGGTCAGGCAGCATCTGTGAATAGAAAACACATTTAACGTTTTGAATCTGAAATGATTCTTGTTCAGAACTGAAAGGGGCTGGAAAATGATGAGTGCTCTTGAGAGACAGGGAGGAGGAATTAGTGGACAGGTAATGAGGGTGCCCAGAGAAAAAGCAAAGGGAGTGCTAATGGTGGTAAGGGCGATAGTGATGTAAAATAGGTAAAAATGAAAATGTGAAAGGAGAAATTGAGTCCAGTCTGCTGAAACCAAAGTTTAAAACATAAACTGAATCATTGCTTTGTAGAACACCTCTACTCTTTCTGTGGGAATGACTCCAACCTTCTAGTGGCTTGCCATTTCAATAATGACCTTGCTTGAATACTAATGTGAGCCTTCTACAATGTTCCAATGAAGTTCAATGAAAGCTGGAGGAACAACACCTCATCGTGCTTCACAATAAAACGTTGATGTACCGAAGGATTTGCCACATAATAATCATAGGCAATTGATGTTCCCATGACCCTTACCCACCTATATAATCGCAAGGTTGTGGTACTTGAATAAAAATCCCTCAACCCAATGTTAATGATGCAAAACATTTGACTATCCTCACACCTTCCCTATTCAAACTTCCAGGGAAAGTATTTCCTTTCCAAACAAAAGACCATAGTCCTCTGCAGAATATATAACTAATACAATGAAGCCTGATTGCTGTCTCACTCTTGTAGTTAAGTCTAAATATTTATCTAGTTCCTTTATTTTTGCTCATTGTTTCCTCTTTGTCCTCTGGTGACACAGAGCAACAGCTTTGAAAGCACTGGCATTGCTCCAGTAGCTCTTTCAAGTGGTCCCTCTTAATTTCTAATCTTAGACAGTGAGTGGATCTTGGCAGGCAGTGGATCTTAACTTACCATTAAGAGGAGCATAATAGTCAAAATGGATTTTGTTTTCACTTGTTATCTGCACCCATATATTTTCCAACGGAATCATTGGATAGCTGTCAGAAGTGGAAACCTCGGTTGAACTTTATCTATTATCCTCACGTCTTTGGTTGCCAATTGTACTGCTTCATTTGAGATTTGGCAGATCAGCACAGATTGAAGAGAAAGTTTTAATCCACAAAGTACAGCAACAATACAATGGTTAGAGCTGCTAAAATTACAGCACTGAATGTACCTCCCACTTTACACTTGTTAATCACCATTAGAAAAGAATTTCCATTTGTGTAGCACCTTTCATGACCTCAGGATGTCCCAAATCACTTTACAACCAATACAATGCATTTTGATTTGGATTCACTGTTGTTGCAGGATGTACGGGAGCCAATTTGCACACAGCAACCCCCCAAAAACAGCCATGTGATAATAAGCAGGTAATCTTTCTTACTGATTTTGGTTGAGAAATAAATATTGGCTAAGATACTGAGGAAAACTCCCCTATTCTTTTTAGATTCAGATTCCCCTACAGTGTGGAAACTGGCCCTTCAGCCCAACAAGTCCACACCGACCCTCTGAAGAGTAACCCATCCAGAGCCATTTCCCCTCTGATTAATGCACCTAACACTATGAACAATTTAGCATGGCCAATTCACTTAACCTGCACATCTTTGGACTGTGGGAGGAAACCAGAGCATGCAGAGGAAACCCACGCAGACACAGGGAGAATGTGCAAACTCCACATAGACAGTTGGAATCGAACCTGGGTCCCTGGTGCAGTGAGGCAGCAGTGCTCACCACTGAGCCACCATGCCATGTTTGAGATATTACCATAAGAACTTTCACGTCCGCCTGTGGGAACCAATGAGACATGTTTAACATCTCATCTGAAATTCCTCAACATGAGAGGGTTAGCTTTGAATTTTGTGCTCGAGCTTACTACCGTGCTATCTCCAATATTTTGACTAATGATTGTACTGCCTGCCCGAAACAGACAGGAGCATTGTGAATCCATGCAATTTGGCTCCAATGTTAACGTTGAATCCTGATAAAATGCTAACGACAGTGTGCTGTCAATGCTCCCACTCTGCAAAACCTGCTGGGTAAGAGGAAAAAGCCTGTAAAGGCAATGCGAAAGGCCCAGATAGAGAATTTGTACTTCATTGGGGTCCACAGTATGGTACAGGGCATTGCTGTCCAGGCCTGCCTCTCTCCATAAAGGCAAACACCTCAGAATAATCTTTCTGTCAACTTTTTCATTTTCAAGCTGCCTGATATTCTGCTGCTTCTAAGCTGGGCAGCTGCAGTAACATTTTCCACTTTGTCAGGAACTTTAAGTGGGGGTCACTTAAGACACTCAACTGATCTAGGTGTAGATGGATTACCCTGATGTCACCACAGCTCAGGGTAAAATGCCAGTGGAGGTAGATAAGAAGTGGGCATGTTACCATCATTGTGGCATCTAATTTTACATCCGCCCACATGCCAGATTGCTCACAGGGTGGAAGCAGTAAAATTTTACTCATTAACTCGAGTTTTCTCGTCATGAATTCTGTTTTATGTTCTGAGTTTTTCCAGCATTTTCTGTCAATCTTTCAGATTTCCAGCGTCGACGGTATTTTGTCTTTTGTGCGTTAATGTGATCAGACCACAAAAGGAACCGGGCTCCAGTCATAAGCATTTTCTAATACTCCTCCACTGCCCAGAAATTAAAATCTCTCCCAGAACTTTGAATGAGGACAGCTTTATCCTATTAGAATCTTGCCTTTAGCTCTTAGATCATTGAAGTATCAGTGAAACCAAAATCATACCATAGGCATTTAACAATCTATTTATGGCCAAGAGAATCTTGGAACAAAATCTCTTGTGTTATAAAAAACTTTGGAAACTGTGCAGATACTCACTTCATCATCAATATGGAAATATGTAATCAATTTTTACTATTCCAAAGACATTTTTCTCCTTAGTAATCAATATTGTTCATGGATTTAAATAAACTAAATAATACAAATAAGAAAAATAGAATCCACTGTAATTTGGCTCATGATCTGAAAGGAAAAGAGTTAATTTACTCTTGTGCAGTTTATGGTATTCATGAATTATGAATGTTACATATTTTCCACACAATTACATTGGAGAGGCCTCTTGCAGAGCACTGTGTGCAGTTCTGGTTGCCCTGGTGAGAGTTTAGATAAGTTTTACTTGACAGGAATGGAGGGTTTGAGGTATAAAGATATACTGGAGAAGCTGGAACGTTTTGACTGGAGCATAGGAAGTTAAGGGGTGATCTTATGAAGGTTTATAAAGTCATGAGGGGCATAGATAAGCTGAATGATAAGGGTCTTTTCCCTCAGGTGAAGGAATTCCAAATTAGGGGTCATATTTTTAGGATGGGGGGAGAAACATGTAAAAAAGGCATGAGGGGCAACATTTTTACACCAAGTGTGGATTTGTGTGTGGAATGAACTGCCAGAGAAAATGGTGGATGCAGGTCCAGTAACAATATTTAAAAGACATTTGTATAAGTTTGTGAAAAGGAAAGGTATGGAGGGGTATAGGCCAAACACAGGCTGGTAGAACTAGTTTAGTTTGGGAACGTGGTCGGTGTGGACTGGTTGGACTGAAGGGTCCTTTTCCTTTATGACTATAGTAGCATCCTGCTACGTAAACAGATTATAGTTGGCAAAATTATATCAAAATATGTCTTAGTGGCAATTTTGGCAAGTTTCAAAGGTAGCCTTTCATATGCTCTATTGAATTGTCTCATGCAATTCTTCACTGCTCAACTCATTATGTATGTATCATGCCCCTATAATGTTGCACTCATACTATCATGCACTCATCAGAAAGTATTCACCACTGTTAGAACATTCCAGGATTTCTGCTATTGGCATTAGATTGAAAGTGCAGCTCTACATCAGGCCAATTGATTCAGACATGATTAACCCTTCACAAAAACACATAATGGAAGGGAAATAAAAGAGGTTTCAGAGAACCAGAGGTGGATTGGGTGACTCTTCATTGTAAATCAAAGTTCATACTTGTGAACATATTACTACTTCCCTTCAGCCCCTATCCAATCAACTGACATTGTAATTGTAGCTGTACAAATTAAGCTATACAGGCTACTCATCTTTAGTGCCTAACCATGTTGGAACTCTGTCTAGAGGAATGCTACTGTTTACTTAATGCCCAACATAGCAGAAAACCTTGTTATTGTCCAATGTGGGAGCACCGTTGGAAAGTCTTCAAGTACTTGGCAATGTTAACTTTTTTGATTAACAGGCAAAGCAAAGAAAGAAACATAAATAAAATTTACCTGAGTGAATGCTGCTCCAACAACACACAAGAGGTTTGTTACTATCCAGGACAAAACAGTCCAGAAGATTGGCCCTTCAATCCTCTCCTTCAGCATATCTTCCCTCCACCACCAATGCACAGTGGCAGCAATGTATGCCATCTACAAAATACACTGCGATACTCACCAAGTCTCCTTTGACAGCACATTCCAAATCCATGACTCTAACATCTTTAGAAGGAGAAGGACAGCAGAGACATGGGAGCATTCCTGCAAGTTTTCCTCAAGCCATACACCATCCTGATTTGGAATGGTATCACTGCTCCTTTATTGTTGCTGAGCCAAACCTCTGTAACTCCCATCCAATGTGGGTGTTCGTAACCTCCCGTGGACTGTAGTGGTTCAAGAAAGCAGCTCACCACCACCCTCTCAACTGCAATTAGGAATAAACAGTAAGTGCTGTGCTAGCCAGCAATGCCCACATCCTGTGAACAAAGGAAATTCAGATTCTCAATGCAAGGTCCATGACCATGGGGACTTCTGATCTCTGACCTTGTGGGGAATGGGACAGCTTTCTGGGGCTGGTATTATCACACTATAGTTGTACTATAGAGATATTTACCTTCCATCAAAGGTGTAGGTCACCTTCAGCTGTTGGGCTGTCTGAGGTCTAGGAAACCCATACAGTCATTGCTGAAGCTGGAAAGCAAAATAATTGAGAGACGGCCAACCTGATTAAAAATACTTGTTACCTATCCACTAACTGAGAGTGAGTTGATCACTCACTTCTGTTTCTCCTCTGTTGAAAACCAGATATAAATGGGTTAGGGTCAAGATTGTTCTTACTCAAATCCATTTGTTTTTTGGTAATACAATTCAGCCCATTGCAATTCTATTTAAATTGATGTACACTTTTTTTGTTAACAAAATAAGGACATTTTTTGTTAAGTATTTTGAAAGTTCTGATATTGCTTTCTTTATCTAATTCAAAATATGCTCATTCAAACACATCTTACTTATAAATTAATGCACTGGGAATCCAGGTCTGTTAAAAATATATATGTTTGAGAAGTTTATAATTATTTTTAAAAATTACAAAATACAACATGAGGCATACTTGAAAATACTATCATAAATTAAGTGAGCATATATCTAATCAAAGCATAATGGCATGTCACTCACAATTCTCAAGATTGATTTTTTAAAAATTTGGTCATTAAGTATTGTCTGATTGAAGGGGAAGAAATGGAAATGTGGTGGGGAGATGTCAAATAGCGACAACAGAAGCAGCTGGTTTTCCCTGTATTGACATTAATGAAAGGGAAATCCAGCAGGTTCTGGTAAAGTCCATGTGATCTTTACATTGCGTGATCTTCCTTTCTGTGCTCATCCAAGTGGTAACTGGCTCATGTGTTTGCTTCCTCTGATTTCATAAAACTGAAACCAAACTTAGAAAAACTGGTTGAAATTTTGGGAGTTTGTTTCATTTCATGTTTTAGGCTGTCATTCTGAGAATGTACAGATTCTAGTACAATTTCTTTCAAGTCATCATTGTACTAACAGCTAAGGGCCATGCTGTTCCATAATGTTACTATAATTGCAATTTCTCACTGAGTTGTGCCTTTCTGCTTTCAGTAAACATGCTGTCAAATAAATCTGATTTGCTTATTTTCACTGAATTGCAGTGTTATTTATTACAAGAATTTGGAATTGCTGTAGGGATATTAGGAAGGAAAGATTCTTTCTTGGTAAAGGAAAAATCTTAAGGCTATGTATTCTTGAAATAATTGTTTAAAGAGATAAAACAGGTGTAATCTTTTGCTCTCTGCAGTGGTGCATTTTGTGGTAGGAATAATACTTAATTAGATAGATGGTGGTGTAGCTGAAGCCCGTCATTTCCCATTTCTGCCAGAATTAAGTTCAGGGACAAGGCATGCGGTCAATCTCCCATTTCCACCACTGAATAAAGCTATTGATGGCTAATTAATGCCCAATTAAAGACTTCCCCTTGCAGCCAATATTAATAACCCACCTGCAAGCAGGTCAGTCACCATGCAGCGTATACATCATAGCATTTGTCATTTCCAGGGGATGGATTCATTAATCATAGACACTTACTGCTTGATTGAGGGACTGAAAATTATGAATGGAGGGCCCCACTGACAACCATCCCCCACTCTTACTACCAAATCGTTATACTATCTCTCTATGATCCACAATCCTTTTATCCACATTACCTATCTGTGGCCTGGTTTGGTCTCTAATTTTGGGACTCTGTTACATGTCCTTTCATGATGTGTAGGACTGGTACAGGTAGCTAGTGGGGCAGGATCACAGGACACAGAATTTATAGCAAAATATCATAGTGTCATACACTGATGTGATATCTTGAACAAACCTAGATTGCTGTTAATTCTTTCAACATTTAGAATAGGTTGCAGGCTTCGATTCATTAATATGTAAATCCCAGAACTGCTTTCAAGTTACATTCATGAGATAATTAAGGTTTTATAAAAAACAGTTGACATTTCAGTTCAGACAATGTATTAAAAGTGTGAGGTTCTAGTCTGTATGCATCCCAATCTTGAGTCATACTGGTTTTATTTCCAAAGTAGAAATTGGAAGAAATGCTACATCTGCCTACAGATTGTGTGCTTTTGGAACAAAATAGAATGTATCTGCAAATGTAAATTCATCCCATAGGGGTGTGTGTGTGTGTCTTTGATAAAGTATGTTTGATAAAGTGTGTTTGAGTATATGCCTGTGACACGGTGTGTGCGTGAATGTGAGAGTGTGAGAGCGTGTGGATGAGAGAGGTTCTATATGAGTGTGTGAGTCGATCATGTGTAAAGGTGTGTTTGTATGTGTGTTTGTGCGTGAGTGTGTGTGAGAGAGTGTATAGTGCAGTGGGGTCACCTGTACTGTGACATGAACTCAAGGTCCTGGTCCTCATGCGTACCAAACGTGGCTATCAGCCTCTGCTTGGTTACTCTGCATTGTTGTATATCACGAAAGCCTGCTTGGAGGACGGTCACCCAAAGATCCGAGGCCGAATGTCCTTGACAACTGAAGTGTTCCCTGACTGTGAGGGAACATCTCTGTCTGGCGATTGTTGCGATAGTAACAAAGTTTCTCTTATGGTGCTGCTGAGCTCAGAGTTGCTGGCCTCTGACTCACTGGCACCTTTCTGTGGGTAAGACTTCATTCCCTGGTGACATAATTTATGGGGGATGCCCGCATTGACCTCGCCATTTCCTGATTACCTTGTGAATCAGTAGGCCTTCCCAAAAAGGTGCTGCATAGGTATCTCAACAGTTCTCCAGCTGGAAATGAAAGCCTTGATGCCTCAACAAGATTCTACTGAACTGATAGTAATGCTTTTGGTGGTTCTCCATCGAGTCCCTTTCCTCACTCAAGCAACAGTCTGGCTGTGGGATGAACCCTTCTTAAAAGAAGCTAAAGACTTTTATATGTCTATGGCACATCTATTATGTCATCATGGACAATACCTCAAAGTCTAACACGCATTGGCAGAAGCTGTTGGATTATTGGGTTGATACATATCAAATCTGAAGTCAAAAGTGTCAGAATGAAAATTAAATTTGGAATGACAATGGTAGGCACACATCAATAAATAAGCTATGAAGATCTTTAAACACATTTGGGGAAATGATCTGTTCTTTGATCTTTAACTTAACATGAGGAAATGGGTTATACAAAGCATCCAAAATTTTATTGGCCAAATTTAGTTAGATGGTATTTAATATTTTTGACACATTTTCTCCTCTTCACATTAGGTCCAGGAGAAAATAGTGTGGAATGAACCTGGAAAGCAACTTTTGTTTAGATGCAATAGGAAGTTCACAGGAACAAAAATGGTGGTCAATGCATGCCCACACAGTTGGCCAAAAATTGCACCAGGTGCATTTATATCAAAAGGCTTTAGTGCACGTGTAGCTAATATCATAAGGAAGTGTGCATAGCAGACAGATCCTGAGGTCAAGTCAGTATGCAACATTGATTTGACACACGTGATGCCTCGTGTCATCTTGGAACTTGACAGTTTAACTAATGCCCTCTCTAAACCTACATTTTGTCTCATGTTTCCCGCTGCTGTATGGACCTCCAGGGTCATGTGCAATAACAAGTTCCAAACCCAGAAGTCAATGTGTGACACGCAATTCATAATGTGTGAACTCTTTGAGTGGCTGCACAATCACCCAACTGTAGACAGGGCTGTCTTGGCCCTTGTGGCTGCTGTCTAACCTGGTTGTCCAACAGTCAGCGCAGAGAAGAATGGGAGTGACAGGAAGATGGATGCTGTCACCCTAAACAATGATATCAAGGTTCCTGCTGCATGGCACCATGGTCCTGGATTAGAGTGGTGTTGGAAAAGCACAGCAGTTCAGGCAGCATCCGAGGAGCAGGAAAATCAACTTTTTGGGCAAAAGCCCTTCATCACGAATAGAGGCACCATGGGCATGTCTCTGCACCAATTCCCCATTCTCCAAGTAATCAGATAAAGAACAGATTGTTGGATTACTGTAACACCCTACAGGCCCTTTGAACAGTCTTCTACAGCCATGGTGGCCAGCAGTCTGATCATACACTCTGACATCTCATATTTGGGTGATTGCTACTTGAACTGCAATTGTAGTTGTAGCATTTGTCATCAGATATTGTATCGTTATTGGAAACATGACTTTAGAAACAGACTTAGCTGCCATTTCCATGCCTGAAAGGATGGACTCCACACTCTTCACAAACCCCCTTCCATATTCAAATACTGTGAATGCTGGAAATTGTCTGGAATCTGTAACAAACATAGAAAATGTCAGAAAAACTCAGTAGGCTTGGCAGCCTATGTGGAGAGAGAAACAGAGTTAATGTTTCTAGTCCAGTATGACCCTTCCTGAGAACTTTCCTTCCACAACCCTTTACACTGAATGCTGGCATATGGGCAGATGTAATTTCCCATACATCAGGATGGTTGCATGAGTCTATAGTTTGCTGTAATAAAATTCAAGATCTTAGAATTTTGTTCTGCACGTCACCAAGGTACTTTGAGTAGGAGTCATGGGTAGGTTGCAGAAGGGAATGTTGACTTTGTTGCTGGTCATTGAATGTTTCAGATGGAATATCGATTTGTCTTCTCTTAGTTGGATGAAGGCACCAGGTTGAAAGTAGCCCTAAAGTAGGTCCAGGTCATTTGTAAGCATTTCAATTGCTTCTTGCAATGCCGATTGTGGCTGGGAAGTTGATGAAAACTTTCATTTGCCTGCGCTTATTCAGCAATAACTTGCCAAGTTGTCAACTTAATGCTCACAAATGGCTACCCTGTCTGACAAAAAAAAGCCTCAATATCTGACACGTGAGTGCAACAAGAGAGTTGACACAACAGTACAGTACTGAGGGGGTGTTGCCCTGTTGGACATAACAATCTTTTAAATGACATGTTACAATGATGCCCTCTCTGAACTCTTGTTTTGAACATAAAAAAATTAGTGATATTGTTTCATGGGATAACAGAAAAGTCTTCCAAGTTGTCTTGGCCACTATTTGCACTTCAGTCAACATTACTAAGAAACAGATTACCAGGTCATTATCACACTGTTGTTTGCAGCAACTTGTTATGCGGAAGTTGGTTGCCACATTGTTGGCTCCGGTAGTGGCTACACATTAAATGTAATGTACTTCAGGAAAATCTGGAATTATGAAAGATGGTATAAAAAAGACAGTTTTTATTCAAATTGTCCAGATTAAATTTGCACTTTCAGTTTTCTCTTCCTAATTGTTTCAATCTTATGTAAATTTTCTAATGAGTGGAGCTGATGATCCTTATAGCTGTTGATAGAGATGGAACCATGGGCAGGATTTTAACCAATTGAAATTCCAGTAACTTGCTGAGACTTAAAATTTGTGTATATATGTGTATGAGTGTGTCTGAATATGCGAATGAGTTGTATCTCAAATCTTATGACAAAAGCAAGGCTTAGAATTTACAAACATGCTATCGTATGTAGAAGGAGGAGCAGGCTGTGTCACCCCTTAAGCATGGTCTGCCATTTTTCAAGGTCACCGTTGATCTGATTACGGCCTCCACTCCATAATCCTGACTCCATAATCCTCCAGTAACCTTTAACCCCCTTGTTGGTCAACAGTTTATCCACCTCTGCCAAAAGAAATTCAATGAAGATTCCTCTACTTTTGTCTGGGGAAAAGAGTTCCAAAGATTCAAGAACTCTGAGTGAAAAACATTCTCCATCTTAAACATAGGTTTAGGGTGAGAAGGGAAAGATATAAAAATGACCTAAGGGACAACTTTTTTACGCAGAGAATAGTGTGTGTATGGAATGAGCTGCCAGAGGAAGTAGTGGCGGCTGTTACAAATGCATTATTTAAAAGGGATCTAGATGGGTATATGAATAGGAAGCGATTGGAGGGATATGGTCCAAGTGCTGGCAAATGGGATATCTGGTCGGCATGGATGAGTTGGACTGAAGAGTCTGTTTCCATGCTGTACATCTCCATGACTCTATGACTCTAAATAGAAGACCTCATATTTTTAAACTTTTTTTTTGCATCCTTCATTGCACTACCTGTTTTATCATTATCTTTAAGTGGTGGTTGATAAAAGATATTCTGAACCTGATCTTGGTATACAATGACATCAGGACTTAATTGACTATTAACAGAAGATTTATCTCCAGAAGTTATATTTCTTTGCCTGCTCAAGAATTGTTACAGTGACAAAAATACATCCAATTCACCACAAAATGGAAAAAATACATCAGATTAGCAAGATTAGCATGTAGACACAAACTGCAGACATAGTAAACTGATATCCCACATCAACACACAGAAAAACGCTCTCACGAGTTCAATGCTGCTACAACTTTCTTTTTCAGTGGCTTTTTTCGTGGTTTTGTGATGTTTGACAAATCAGACAGGAATTTTCCTAAATAGTCACCATGGTAAAATGCTGTTCCAGGTCATCTTTTTTTAACTAGCTTGGTTTTCTTACATCCTTAATTGCATCCACCCTTTCTCTTCCCATTATCCTTAAATCACTCTGCCATGTAAGTTCTATGTAACTGACTCCATATTCAGGTTCACGCTGACTGCAGTATTGACAAGAGAGCATGATCGGAGATTGGGGCATGGAGAGTTATTAATGAGAAAACAGAGAGTACTGGTTTCTGAATATTCTGCAGTTCTCAGTTTTTTTTCAATTTTTTTTCTCTGCAGCTTTCTCACTTAATAGCTACTGCAGTTGACAGGCTGAATGCACCAGCAAATGTAGCTCAGTCTCTGTCCACATCTCCATTGAGAGACTGAAGGGATTATTTTGGGTATACTGTAGATGGTGATCAGAGGTGAGGAAGTGTCAGATCACTGGTTTGAGGAACAGATAAACACAGCAGGAATGACTATTGGGAAAAGAGGAAACGTTCTTGCAGTTCAGGATCATAAAGTAAGGCTGCAAAGTCTTTATTGCTGCACTTTTTAACATGCTTTTCTTCCTGAAGCCAGGGAAAACTGGCTGAAACTAGTTAAAATAAAAGACTTACTAAAATGGATATATACAGGCGGGATCCTATCAGCCCTGTGGAGCAGGAAAATTAAGACAGCAATGTCATCTTGAAGATAACTTATTTAACTATGTGATCTGCCTGTATTGCTCTCAAGACAAAGCTTTTCATTATGCCTAGGTACACATGACAATAAATTCAATTTACTTCAACTTTAGCAACTTTCTTAATCTTTATATAACTTGGACCAAAGTCCCATACAACTATTGCATTGGCTTTGTTCTAAGTGACAATAATCTCTTGCATTATCCAATGAAGTAGCCACTGTTAGGGGACCTATACCTCATTCTCAGCAGTGTACAATATTCTGATCCTTGCTGTTCTTAATGTTTACCCAGATTAATTCTACTTGTTGATCTTTCAAGCCAAAAAGCTTTCTCACTACTGTTTTCTCATGATCCTTTACACACAAGGTGACTTTCCTCCTTTACCATCAGCATATCTTTTCTGAAATATCTGTATCCATGAACATTTAATTCACAGTCCTGTCAATTTATAACCATGTCTTTGCAATGGTGATTGAATCTATTTGTGGGCCATTAGTTCATCTATCCTATTGTAGATGCATCAAGCATTCAGGTAAATAGCTTCTAATGTTCATTTTGCACGGAACTTATTCACTGAGGTGTTAAATTCTGTTAAACTCTCTGTCCTTTTCTCTTCCACTCTGCTTCTCTTTACACAAGTCCATACACAGTTCTGTTGTCTCAATGTTTCTCTTTAGATGTCTTACTCTGTCTCTGTCTGGCCCCTCTCTTTCCTTCTGTTAGTTTAAAGAACTATCCACATCCATAGTTATACTATTCACCAGGACACTAATAGCAGTCTGGTAAATGAAACCCATCACAACAGAACATTCTTTTTCCTGAATACTGCTGCCTTGACACATGAATCAACACTCCTTCATCTGGGAGAACCATGCATTTAAGTCTTTAATCTGCTTGATATTGTGCCAGTTGGTATGTGGATAAGATAGCAGAGGTGATTACCATTGAGGTTATGAATTTTAATTTAGAACATAGGACATAGAACAATGCATACAGGAACAGACCCTTCGGCCCATTCTGTCTGTGTCAACAATGATGCCATTCTAAAGGAAACCAATCTACCCACCCATGGTCCGTATCCCTTTATTCTATACCTGTTCATGTGTCTGTCTAAATCTCTCTTAAACATTGCAATCATATCTTCTTCTACTACCTCCCCCTGGCAGTATGTTATGGGCACCTACCACCCTCTGCTTTAAAAATTTGCTTAACACATCTCCTTTAAACTTTTCCTGCCCTCCCCTAAACCTATGATCCCCAGTATTTGACATTTCCCTGCTATAATTTTATATACTTCTATCAGGTCACTCTCAGCTTCCAATGCTCCCGTGAAGACAAACCAAGTTTGCCCTGCTACTCCTTATAACTAATGCACTCCAAACCAGGCAACAACCTGGTGAAGCTCTTTTACACCTCTGTCCAAGACCTCCACATCCTGCCCGTAGTGACCAGAACTATAGTGACCAGAACTACACACAATACTCCAAATGGGGCCTAACTAAAGTTTTATAAAACTGCAACGTGACTTCTCAACTTCTATACTCAATGCCCTGACTGATGAAAGTAAGCCAACTGTATGTTCTCTTCATCAACTTGTGTTGCCACTTTTAGGGAGCTATGGATTTGCACCCTGGGATCTCTCTGTATATTAATGCTTCTAAGGATCCTGCCGTTAATTGTATACCTTCCACTTGTAGCTGATCTCCCAAAATGCATCATTTCACACTTCTGTAGTTTAAACTCCATTGTTATTTCTCCACCCAACCTTCCAGCTGATTTGCATTTTGTGGCATCCTTTGAAACCTTTCCCACTATCCATGACTCCACTAATTTTCATGTGGTCTGAAAACTTACTAATTAGACCACCTACATTTTCATCCAAATAATATATATATTATTACAAGCAACAGAGGTCCCAGAACTGATTCATATGGAACACTACTAGTCACCTCATGAGTCATCTATCTTCTATGACCAAACCAATTTTCTATCAAAATTACCAACTGACAGTGGATCCCAGTCTACCATGAGGGACCTTGTCAAATGTTTTAGTGAAGTCCATGCAGACAACATTGACTGTCTCACCCTTATTGATCAATTTGCATCCTAACTTCTCAAATTATGTCAGCATGACATAATTCCTTGATCAAAGTATTTTATTGGATCTGACATGGATCACAACTGGTTCTTACTTCTCCCACTCCAAGCCTATCTTAGCTGTGAGGTGATACCTTAATCTTGGCACCAGATAGGTAACACAAACTTTGGAGTTTGCACTCTGAACAATGCCTATTCCTCTGATTATATCTATTCCCTGTCACTATCACATTCCTTTCCATTCCTCCAATTTGAATCATACTCTATACCATTTTGCCATGCTTATGTTGGTCATTGATCCTACAATCCCTGTTCTGATCCAAGCAGACAACAACAGTTTGTACCTTTTGATCAAGATCAAGGGCTAATGCACTTACATCACAACATGCTGAGTCCCCCTCAACTTCACTAACGCTGTTCTCTTTTTGACCATTGATAAATTGCAACATTCTACTTCATCTAAGAGGTGTGACTGCCTGCTGGAATGAAGACTTTGATTAACTCTTGCCCTCCCAAATGCTTCATAGTGTCATTAATGTGGACTCCAGCTCAGCAACTCTCAGGCAAAATTGTTCAAAGCACAGACACCTACCACAGATACAGATTTCAGGATTGTAATGCATCCCAGAAAACAGCCACAAGCACATATTTTTTAGTTCTGACACACTTCATGCTCTGCTACATTATCTAACCATACTTATTTATTTGCTTAGTTGACTGGTTATAGATTTAGTAAAGTAATAGAGACGCATGAGGTTTTTATTGGGTGTACAGAGTCAGAGGATTCTTTTGGATTATTTTTCAATTCTGCTGTTGGGTAGAAAGAGCCAATAATAAATGGATACTGAATCATAATGGGACATTATTCTTTTTGTACGGAACAAAAGTGCAAATGAATCTATAATTCCCCAGTAGCAGTTCATTTAATTTGTTTGTAAAGAACTTTGGGGCTTTGTGGTATCATTAGTTAGGGCTAAAGGCTCAAGTGTAAATTTTAGAACAAGGTCGCATCCAAAATATTCATTGTCACTAATTAAAGAGCTAATTATAATCAAATACAATGTAATTGGAGACTCATTCACAATCTAACCCCTGGAGTTCTTGAACATTCTACAACTAATATCATTAAGAGCAGGAAATATATAGCATAAACCCAGGAACTGAGAGAATGTGGATGATGATATTATGTCAGACATGTAAGGAGCCATCTATCTCTTATTATGGCTCATGTAAACCAAAGCTTCAGGTTTTATCTCACAGATAACTGCACTAAACTTTAGGTAAGCCACATTTCATGAACTTATCATGGAGCAATTTGACAATCTCCCATTTTAGTTCCTGACTTATTTTATAAAGAAAACGCTCAATGAAATTTATTTTAAACAGACAGAAATAACTATTATTCCTATATCACTGAGATGTAGCCACTGTCATAATACCACAGCAACACAATAAAACAACTATCTTTCAAAATAAAGGACATGCACTAATTGACAAGACTACTGCACCATTTTACAGACTTATGAAGGGGACCATAAGGCTCAATTCTGGGGGCCAGTATCCTGCACCCAATGTTACCTTAAAAACGTTCAGACCTAAAATTGAGTTAGGCTCTTTTTTTTCAGTTATCCATGGAAGCAGTACCTTATATATGTAAAGGAACGTAAAAGGGCAAAGGTGAATTTCTGTCACTAGTTCAGTTATCAAAAATATTGGTAATACAGTCAATTCTGCTATAACATGCCTTTCATTCACGTGAATTGGCTGTAATGCGATTGGGCGTATAGGGAACGCTGTTTCTAAAGGGCAAACGTTTCAAGTATGTGTTGGCTATACTAACACTTTAAGTGATGTTTGTATTGCACAACTTTTGTATAGCACAGGATCACTCAGGAACATAACTATCGTGTTCTGGAAGCACTGCCTGTAGACAGATGATGGATTTCTAAATGTTTACTTTACTAAGTGTAATTGTGAATATAGAATTCTGAACACATGGTCTGGTAGGGAAAGCATTTTTCAATGGGTAGCTTCATATAATTTTTCACTTCATTTTGATTGATTCAATCAAATTGTTTAAAGGGCAATTGCTCCGACGTTTTTGAGGCCCTCATTGGGGCACTGGAATTCAACAGAAACTTAATATTATATATGCCATTTCAGAAGCAAGCTGTAAATAAACTTAGCAAGTCCCAACATGTTGATTCAGTTTCAACTTTCATTTCCATTTTTGAAATCTTGAGGAATTGAGGGCCGGACTCAGCTGGTAAAAAAAAGAGGAGGTGATTGGAGTGATTCAGCCATGATCTGTTTGAATGGCGAGGCAGACTTGAAGGTTTACTTCTCTTATTTCTTACGTTCTTTACCTAACAGTAAATCATAAGTGCTTCAAAAATATATTTGGCAAGTGACCTTCATGGAGATTCCTCAGGGATTAAGTTGCATGTCCATCTCACAGAGCAAATAGATTATGTAAAGGGTGATGGTGTTAAACTTACAAAAGGATCCTTCAGTAGTTCATATAAATGTGCTGCACAATGTTTCTTTCCTCAATTCGTTTTGTTCCGAAGCTGCTGACTTAGTCTGGAAATACTGTTCTTCCAGAAATATTCTACAATTGTGCCCAAACAGATTGAAATTTTTGCTGTTGACAGTTTGTTCTTTTTTAAGAGGTTGGATTTTGTTGTCAGTTTTCAATCTCATTGACTATGTTCACACAGGTGTACTTTTCAACAATACTATGATATATCAAGTTGCACCCTGCAGGAATTTTCATGGGCATCTCCTGTGCATCAGCATTCAAATGATTTGGACATAGACATTGAGGAAATAATACCACAACTTGCTGGAGGTTATTGCAGGTTATGAGAAAGAATGAAAGAGGATGTAGATTATCTGTCAAATATGCTTTAACATATATAAATGTGGAACAGTACATTTTAGGAGAAAGGACAGAAAATGGAAACATAAATGAAATGGTGAAATTCTCACTGGAGTAGATGAATAGAGAGACCGATGATGCAGCACATAATCTAATAAAAGCAAGACTGTACATAGAAAAATCTATGAAAAGAACAAGTAGGATTTTATATTTTAAACGCTGGCCTTGTCGGTGACGCCCACATCCTGTGAGTGAATAAAAAATTATACGGGACATTGAGTACAAAAGCAAAGAGGTGTATCAGATGTTGGTTGTATAACAATTAGATCACTGGAAAATCTGAAGAACTGAAGCTATGGACTTTTCTCTTTCATCAAGCAAAAGCTAACTTCGATCATTTTACCTGAAGGCCAATGCACATCACTGTTTATTCTGTTAATTTGTAAAACTATCCCAATGAAAATAAAACCTCATTATACTGCAATAAGTCCCTGTCTCATACTGTTTTTGTCAAAAGAAATACAGAAATCTCTTTCCATTGACAGGCCAAAACCCACATGCTTCTAGTTCAAATTCCACACACTGAATTCACTGATATTAAAATATATATAAATCAGACACCTTACATCACAATAGTTTTGATCAGTTCACTTAAAGTAGCACCACTGAGTCCAAAACTAAGGTGGCAGGATATCGTCTCAACTGAGGGTTGGGTGTGCCCTTACTTTTAATGTTAAAGCTAAAGGAATCTTTCATAAAGTATGATGATAATAAGATAGCATTTCTTATTAGTTTGAAAGTGATGTATTTCAGTCAGAAACTAGGATCATAAATCTAAACAAAGGGAACCATAGAGCATACAGTGCAGTACAGGCTCTTCAGCCCTCGATGCTATGAAGGACAAATTTCGTTATAGTAAAACGAGAAACACCAATAAAGCAATAATAGCTAACATTCAAGACCTAATACTTGGTTTACAACAAAAGTACATTCCTTTAATGGAAAACACCCAGATGGAACTTGCTACAACTGTGGTTTGTGAAAGAAATCAAAGGACATATTAGATAAAAGGAAAACGTCTGTAAATTTGTTCAAAAAATAAGCCTGAGAATTGGGTGGCATTTAGAATTCTGCAAAGGAAGCCAAAAAAAGGTTAAGAAAAGACATTTAGAATAAACAAGTACAAACTGTAAAAATGGACTGTAAAGACTTCTCTAATTTTGTAAAAAGGAAAAGATTAGTAAAAGCAAATTTTGGTCTTTAAAACAATGTCAGGTGAATGTATAGTGGAATAAGTAAATACCTTCATGGACAAAAATACTAAAATCCTTCTAGAAATAATGGCCAATCTAGGGCATAGTGTAAACAATGAACATCAAGGTAATAATTATAATAAAAAGAAATTTGACAGAAGTTAAAGTCGTAAATCCATGGATCTGATGATCTACATCCAAGAGTATTGAAAGAGGTGGCTACAATGATAGTAGATGTTTTAGTGATTATCTTTCAAAATTCCATTTGCTCTGGAGGGGACTGCAGACTGGAAGTTGGAAAATGTAACCCCACTATTTAAGAAAGGAGGAAGAGAGAAAAATAGGACTACTACAGGCCTGAGATTCCACTATCAGGGAAATGTTATGATCTATAATGAAGGAACTAATAAAATCATAATTATGAAGATAATAAGAAAATAATGATGGCACTGAGTATAGTCAACATGGACATATGAAAGGGAAATCATGTTTGACAAATCTTTTGGTGTTTTAGGAGTGTGTAACTTGCAGAAGAGAAAACAAGGAACTAGTAAAAGAGGGATATTCAGTTTTTCAGAAGGCTTTTGTTCAGACTGCACACAAGTGGTTAGTAAACAAAATTAGAGCATATAGAATTATGGGAAATATATTGACAGAGACTGGGAACTGGTTAACGGACAGAAAGAAAGAGAATTGGTATAAATGCGTCATTTTTTTGGTTGGCAAATTATGACCATTGAGTACCACAAAGGTCAGAGATTGGGTCTGAACTATTCAAAATCTATATCAATAGTTTAGACATGAGAAATAAATATAATATTTCCACATTTGCAGATGGCACAACATATGGTGAGAGTGTGAAGTGTCAGGTAGATGCAAGGAGGTTTCCCACAATAAAATATTAAATAGTCTTTTTCTTATTCACTCATGGGGTGTAGCATTTATTACCTATTCCTAATTGCTCTTGAAAAGGTGGTGGTGAGCTGTATTCTTAAACCACTGCAGTCTATATACCATCCAATATCATTTATTTTTTTGTAGCAATTAATATAATAACTCTATGACTTGCTAGGCAGTTTCAGAAGGAGGTTGAGAGTCAATCACATCACTGTGAGTCTGGGATTGACAGGGGACATTCAAGAAGAATGTTTCCTCTGACAGCAGGGCTCTTGAACCAGGAGGCACAGTCTCAGACTAAGGAATAAGCCATTTAGGAGTCAGATGAGGATGAATTCCTTCACTCAGAGGTGGTAAATCTTGAATTTTCTGCCTTAGACGTTTGTAGAGACTCAATCATTGTGGATGTTCAAGAATGAAGTTGATAGGCTTCTCCAAATTGAAAACATCAGTATAGATGAGGATAATGCAGAACAATAACTCCAGCCAGATGACCACCTCTGTTGTTAATGTGTATATGCATGAATTGCATGTGGTGAAGGTATTAGCTTAGGTGTAATGACTTCCATGATTAGATTCCCTACAGTGCAGAAACAGTCCCTTTGGCCTAACAAGTCCACACCAACCCTCCAAAAAGTAACCCACCCAAACCCATTCACCTTCTCCCTACTAATGCACCTATCACTATGGGCAATTTAGCATAGCCAATTTACCTGACACGGACATCTTTGGGCTGTGGGAGGAAACCAGAGCACCCGGAGGAAACCCATGCAGGCACAGGGAGAATGTGCAAACTCCACACAGACAGTCGCCCGAGGCTGGAATCGAACCCAGGTTCCTGGTGCTGTGAGGACATCAATGCTAACCACTGTGCCACCATGGTAGAATAATTTGCTAATGTTCATAGTTCCAGACAAATGAGCAGAAACACTTGTAAAATCATACCCAGACAAATCCCCAACATTTACTGGAAGAAACTCAGAAAGGAGGCAACATGTCTCTTGATGTCACCTGAATCCCTAATTATTTTAAATACATTAGATGCTGACTAGATCAGCTGTGGAGTTAAAGAGACACACAATGTTGAAAATGATTGTCAGATCAAGGATAAATAACACATTATCGAACATGATTAACTTTAATTAAATCTGCTCAGTCACCCCAGGTGAAATTAGACAATAGCTCGATGATAAGTTCAGTTAATTCTTTTTGCTTAGTTGAAAGTCATTATTTGTGTATAATACAAATCTATAGAAAATCATTGCAATAGTATTTAATTTTACTAAATTTTGCCCTGAGGTATTCCCATGGAGTTGACTGTAGACACCTTCTATCATACCTTAACTTTAACAAGCTTGAATTACAGTGTAATTTTTTTTAACTCAGCTTGCTGCATCTTGTTGAGCTTTCGATAGCACTATGCAATCATGTTTCAGTAAGGTGATCTTTTACATTTGATCTTGCTAAAACAAACATACAGCAGAAGCACAAATGATGCTACAGTTCAGTTGGAACAAAATGTTGATGAGCTAGGTATAAAAATACCATTTAGTCTTTGGTTTTGCAGTATTGATAAACGCAAGTTTGTAGGTGGGTCTTAAAGGAGTAGGGAGTTGCAGATATTTATGAAATGAATCTAAGCCTTTCAGTCTTTAATTACTGAAAACATGGCTGCCAAATGTGGGGTGAAGAAAATGTAGAGGTGCGCAATATGGCAGGAGGAATTTGGAGATCTTCAAAAGTCACATGGTTGGACAAGGTTAAGGAGAGGTAAGGACAGGAGGAATTTAATACGAATGCAAATTTAAAATCCGGCATGACGATTCTCCTGTTGAGCACTGTAACATGATGGTTTTGGAATAGATGTGACTATTTCACTATATATTTTGAAATCTTGTTTATTCTATTTTATCTTTATATATTTAGCATAATGAGCTTCTCTTTTAATGTTAATATCAAATCTGCTGCATTGTGTACTTGCATTATAAGGAAAGGCTACCTCACTAAATAAAAACAAAAAAAAGTGATCTATCAAGCTAGATTTCAGGCTGGGATCTGACTTACCTAGTAATAACATGAACTGGTTTCATAATATATGTAATAATTTGCCAGCAATACATTTGATACCCAACTATCCAAATTATGAGGGGGAAACAATAATTATATACCATATAGAAGGTGGTCCTCTTACAAGAGTCATTTTCCAATGACAATAGAGGTTTACCTCCATGAGATTTGAAAAACCAAAACAGAATTGGCCTCAAACTGTAGCTAATTATAAACAATCAGGTACCATCGTAATAGCAACAATTTGGATATATATGTAGAGATAGCCTGTTTAACATAAGATGCCCCAAGTTGCCTTGATAGTGAACTACATTAAAGGAATTAGATGCGGTTTTTGGAAGGAGCAACAGAATAAAGAGGACTGGGCTAATGGTGAGATTCTTGGTCGTGTAACTGAGCAGAAGGATCTCAGTGTCCATGTATATAGATCACTGAAAGTTCCCACCCAGGTTGATAGGGTTGTTAAGGAGGCATAGGGTGTGTTAGCTTTTATTGGTTGTGGGATTGCATTTCAGAGCCATGAGGTCATGTTGCAGCTGTACAAAACTCTGGTGCGGCCGCACTTGAAGTGTTGCGTACAGTTCTGGTCACCCGCATTATAGGAAGGATGTGAAAGCTTTGGAAAGGTTTCAGAGGAGGTTTACTAGGATGTTGCCTGTTATGGAGGGAAGGTCTTATGAGGAAAGGCTGAGGGACTTGAGGGTGTTTTCATTAGAGAGAAGAGGGTTGAGAGTTGACTTAATTGAGACCTATAAGCTAATCAGAGGGTTAGATGGAGTGAACAGTGAGAGTCTTTATCCTTGGATGGTGATGGCTAGCACAAGGGGTTATCACGTTAAATTGAGGGGTAGGACAGATGTTAGAGGTAGTTTCTTTACTCAGAGGGTAATAGGGGCAAGGGACGCACTGCCTGCAACAGTAGTAGATTTGCCAACTTTAAGGGCATTTTAATGGTCATTGGATAAACATATGGATGAAAATGGAAGTGAGAGTCTTTATCCTTGGATGGTGATGGCTAGCACAAGGGGTTATCACGTTAAATTGAGGGGTAGGACAGATGTTAGAGGTAGTTTCTTTACTCAGGGTAATAGGGGCAAGGGATGCACTGCCTGCAACAGTAGTAGATTTGCCAACTTTAAGGGCATTTTAATGGTCATCCATAAACATATGGATGAAAATGGAATAGTGTAGATAGATGGGCTTCAGATTGGTTTCACAGATTGGCGCAACATCGAGCGCTGAAGGGCCTGTACTGAGCCGTAATGTTCTATGTTCTATGACCAAAAGCATGTTTAGAGAGACAGAGGTAAATACTTTAGGAAGAGAATTCAGAGTTAGGACCTAGACAGCTGGAAGCCTGGTCACCAGCAATGAACCAATTAAAATCAGATCTTCACAGAGATAATTCTGGGCTTTTTTTATTCATCCAGGGGATGTGAGCATCATAGGCTGAGCTAGCATTTATTGCCTATGCCTAGTTTCCCCTGAACTGAATGGGTTGCTATGCCATTTCAGAGGGCAGTTAAGAGTCAATCACTTCTGGAGTCCCATGTAGGCCGGAATAGATAAGAGTAACCGATTTCCTTGCTGAATGGCATTAGTGAACCAGGCAGTCATTAACAATGGTTAGATGGCTGTGAGCAGGCTAAGTTTTACCATTATTTTTTCATAGATACAAGCTTTGCCATTCGCTGTGGTGTGGTGCAAGCACATGTCCCCAGAACATTTGGTAGTCCAGTGACCGTACCACTGTTCTACCATCTCCCTAAATTTTTACGGAAACAAGAAGGGATGAGGTTATGGATGAATTTGAAAGAGGCCTTTATTTAATGTCAATGCAAATCCCTGGAACCAAGCAATTGCCTCCTCATTTGCTGATTTTAAGTGCAAGGATGAAAATTTTAAACTAGTGGCATTGCTTATAGCTGGGAGACAGTGTAGGTCAATGACTTGGTGAGAATTCAGATACAGAGCCAGAGTTTTGTATAGCCTAATGTTCACAGAGAATAGAGTGGGGAAGCCAGGCTTGAGTGCATTGGAATAATCAAATCAGGAGGTACCAAAACAAAACCTTTGAGGGTTTCAGTATAGAATAGCAATGGTTGGGGTGGAGTTGATTGATAGGGTAGATACAGAGAAAGTTTTCATAAATGAATATAAGACAGCTGCTAATAAATCCAATCAAGAATTCACAAGCACATCTTTGCTTAAAGAGTGGTAAGAGTGCAGAAATTTAAACCACAGCGATTAGTTGGGAAAGAGAAGCTAGAAAAATACATGACAGAAAATAAGTATAAGGGTATGTTGGTAGAATGAAATGAAATAAACTGTAAAAGGGAGGATTTCTGGAAATAAATGTGAGCCCAAAATGACCCACTTCTGGGCTGTAAAATGCTACATAATTCTATGATAATTTTGCAGTTTGCTATCAGCATGTGACAGATGAATGAACTCCCCTCTTTTTTAACCCCCACCCTTCGTTGGGGTTTTCATTCTTTTTAGCATTTAGCTACATTCTGCTTCAATTGAACATATTTAACTTGATGAAAACTAAGAAACCAATTGTAAGGTTTTTATGAGTGAAAGATAGAGGTAGTTTATTGCTCACTATCATGGAGAAAAGTGATAGGTCATGACATCAAGCATACACAAACACAGCACACACTTTGTAGTGGACAAATATAGGATGCAAAAGTGAAGTTCAAGAATAGGCAGTTCAAAAATCCTTAAGTTCTTTGCGTTGTAAGGTTTGAGAGCACGGCTGCTTAATTGATATTATGTATCCTCAGCAGTAGCAATGTTTGTAGATACCCTTCGGTTATTGGTTAATGAATGTTTATCTAATTTGCTTGAATATTGCATAGTGTTTTTGAGCGGCTAAGAGAAATGATGAGAGTGAGGGAGAGCAAGCCTTCCAGGTCCTGCTGGTATGAATCCATCACTCTCTCTGTTTCTGGATAAAAACCATTGACTGAAATACAGTTCGTTCCCATATCTGGCTTAATTTATTTTCAAGTTATTACTAGGTTACTTACAGTGTGGAAACAGACCCTCCAGCCCAACAAGTCCACACCAATCTGCCAAAGTGCAACCCACCCAGACTCATCACCCTATATTTAGCCCTTCACCTAACACTACAGACAATTTAGCATGGCCAATTCACCCTAACCTGCACATTTTTGGATTGTGGGAGGAATCCGGAGCACCCGGAAGAAACCCACACCGACACAGGGAGAAAGTGCAAACTCCACACAGAGAGTTGCCTGAGGCGGGAATTGAACCCAGGTCTCTGGCGCTGTGAGGCAGCAGTGCTCTCCACTGGGGCCACTGTACCGCCCACAATCAATAAGCAACTTTCATCCTAATATGTGAAACTTCCACAATATAGTGCTACTGATTTCAATTCAGACAGATTCTTGCTTATTGATGGTTTCGTGAATGTGGCTCAAGCTGTTGACAACTGTAGCCTTTCCTAAAATCATTTAACATACAGAAGGTCTCAGATATTAAAACTGGATGATGGAAGTCAAAAACCGACAGTCCAACATTGCCACTGTCATAACAAGTTGTGTAAAGAAAACCATAGTTCTCCCACAGATATGCTAAATATGTAAAATACAACTAGCAATCCCAATTGAAAACAAACCAAATATATAACTACAGCCCATTGCTATTTTGGACTGTTTCATATCCACATTATATGCTTCTTTGTGGCTTTACTGGAAGGAAACAGCATTTCATGTGGCATCTGTTAATAGAAGTACTCAAAAGCATTACTAAGAAAAAGCAAACTTGAAACATTTAAAAGAACGATCAGTAACAGGCTAATTACAACTGGGATATAGATTTTAAACCCATTTCCTGCTGTAACAGATTTAAATAAAGAGTTATTCTGTTTCTTATAACTTTACCAAATGTCTTCAATTTCACAATGAATCTTGGATTATCCTGCGCATCCTGATTATCAAAAATATTTTAATACACCAAATGAGCCCCCGCTTACTAGCACCAAGGTTAGAAGTAATAGGACTCCAACTGGTTTGCAAATCAAATGATAGTTTCCTCAGCACAAATTCAATCTTGTGCTGGTCAGACTTGGCATCTTGACTCTAACCCTCAAAAGCCAACTGAACTGATTCAAATTGCCCTTGAAGTGTAACAGAGGCTGATTATCTCATTAATGAATATGTTCTGCATGCAGTACTCATTCATTAAACTAAAACCGCACACTCTAACAGGCAAGACAATGACGGGTAGGGACAGAGGGAAATGCTGACCTCAGTCACATCCACGTGACTGGAATGAATTTCAAAGAACACTGGGAGTGGGTTGGGATTTCTTGCCATAATTATCTGAATTTAATATAAGCAAGTAAATTAGTGTTTTAACGTGACATATTTGAAACCCAGTAGGAAAGGATGATTCAAACTCTCGTAGGTTATACAATTTAGGATTAATATATCCTGCACAACATGACAAGAATAGAATGTTAATACTGAAATAGAGCAAAGGAGTCGAAGAATGGAAAATATTCATTATTTGTTAGTGATCCCTATTTACATTCAGATTATATTGGAGCGCAGTTAGATCAAACAAACTGCACACTAATAATAAATCATCCAAAGAGCAAAAGTGAGTTATTTAAAATTCAAATTCATTTGAACTCAGTTAGACTAAAATAAATATTAATAGATTTAAAGTAACCCAATCTGATGATTTTTATTTACTTATATTTTATACACCTGTTGATGTATGTTTTGGATTTTCTTTTTGTTTTTCTTTATCTCTTAGAGACATCTCTCAGCTATGGTTATGCATCATTTTGGTTTTCCTTCTTTCAAGTCCTTGGCCCAAGCCTTCAGTACTCCTTGACCTCCCCATTGTCCTGTTCACCGACTTGGCTTGACGCCCTCTTAGATAACCCTACACCTCCCTTACCATGATCCATGATATTTATCAAGGTACTCATCGCTACTTATTTATGGGCAGTAACACCCAGCTGCTCCATTTTATGTTCTCCACAACCTTTCCAAAGGTCTTCTGTAGGTTAATGTTTCCTATTTCCTTATCATTCCACTCACTCCTACTAACATTAATTCTGTGAACTGTGCCACTATATCAGCTATCATCATCCCATCTGCATCTCTCTTCAAAATATTCATACCCCATGTGAACAAGACACTTGTCGCCTGAGAGATTATAATGGAGGATTGCACTGATGTCAAAGGCCGACAGTAATCTACCTGAAAGTGACACTTTCCCACTAACTGAAGCAAATTGCAAAGAGGTGCTCCTCTCAAACCATCACAGACATGACCCTTAACACTTGTTCATGCTCCTCTGAGACTTACACTCCTTTGAGCATCCAGATAAGTTCCACTCATCTTACCTCTCAAATATTTTCTCATTGAGTTACCTTCACTGCTTTCCTCCTTCAGAGTTTGCATTGAACAACTTCTCATTCCCTATGATTTTGACTTCCAGTTTACTTCATCACACATTCTGTCCTCTGTTTTCACTGACCTCCTGAACTCCCTTAACCTCACCCTCCCTAACTCAGATTCAAGGCCAAAACCTTGACCTTGTTATCTCCAACGGCATAGAGCTGAATAAATATGGCAGACATTCAGGGCCAAAAGTGTCTGGATCACATCGAGCACTACCATGTTCATTATTCCTGGTTCATCCTGCAACGTGAAAATGACCTCCAGTTCCTTTCCTCTTTTGCAAGCTGTCTTCTTAATCTCCTCTTCTCTGTTTCCCACTTTCACCTCAAGTAACTGTTTAGGAGGTCATGGACTTTTCTTTCAGTAAGATTAAGTTCAATCGGTTACCTCTGCTCTTCCTTCCCTTTCCCTGGCTCATTGAACAAAACTTCTCTCAGGCCTGGCCCTGAATTGGTGTCATTCTTGAGTTTCTCTTGCGCACTGGTTCATGCACTGTCCAAACTTTACTTGTCCATGAAACCCAACTCCTGTTCTCTTGATCCCATTCCTACAAACTGCTGACCTCTTACCTTTTTTTTCTGTCTCTTACCCCTATGTTAGCTGATATTGTTGATGGTTCTCTGTCCTGCATAGGCACCTCCTTTTTATAATCTGCATCATCATGCTATTCCTCAAAAACCCAAAGTACTTGAACATGTTGGCATCTCCACAATTCCTGCCCACATTTCCTGGATCTCTGTGTTTAAATCCTTCAAATCAGACTTCTACCATTGCCACAGTAAATTATTGGCTCGATTTAAATCATAAATGTGATGGTAAAAATCTCTCTTTGTCCTTTCACTCGGTCAACCACCCCATTCTCTTCTACAGGGACTATCCCGTCATACAGTCGGATAGGATGCTCTTACCCTGTGTATTTTGTTCTTATGCATTCAATCATTTTCAGCAAATCAACTACAATGTCTTCCACCCTGCATCATTGGAAAGCCCTTCTTTTTCCCAAATACATGCTGCCCCTCAGTGAGATCATTTTAAAGCATAGCTTCTGTTTCCGCACATACACTAAAACCTTCCAACTCCAGCTCAGCACCTTTTCGAAATGCCTCACGCTAAATGGTCTGACCTTTTGTTTGACACTTGTACTGTATGAAAATACCTTCCAATGAAGTAATTGATTTAGTCTTTAAGACCATAAGATCATAAGGAATAAGGACAGGAGTAGGCCATTCATCCCCTCAAGTCTGCTCTGCCATTCAATAGGATCATGGCTGTTACAACATTCCTCACAGCAGTAGCTTAGTCACTCACCCTGGCAAAAGCCTGAGACTGAGCCAGATTGTCATATTTGACCTCAGGTTGAACTCCTAATGACATGTCCATACCAGCATTAAGACCTCCTGTTTTTAACCTTTAACCTTTCTGAGCTCTGCACTGCCTCAGCTCACCTGCTGCTGAAACATTTACCTGTGACTTGATTCCAATGGAATTCTGACTAGTTTTCCATCTTCCATTCTATGTTAACTTGAGGCCATTCAGATCTCTGCTGTCCATGTCCTTACTCACATCACTCCTCTTCACACAGGTGTACTTTGTTTCCAGGAGGCCATGTCTTGGTTTGAAAATTCGTATCCATTTTCAAAAAGCACCCTTTTCTTTCCTTACATCAGTAATCTCCTCTAACCCTATAGCCTTTGGAAATATCTGTTCCTCTCTAATTCTGGCTTCCCCAATTTTCATCACTACCATGAGTTTGTCAGGCTTCGTCAAGGTCCTATGTTCTGTAATTCCATCCTTAATCTATCCTGTACCTCTACTTATTTATCCTCACTTTAAACACTGCTTAAAACTATCTGTTTGACTCTCATAAATTTCTCCTTACATGGTTTGATGTCAAACGTTGTTTTATGAACTTCTGTGAAACATGTTGGGACATGCTTCGATGTTAAAGGGGTTTAGAAACACAAATTGTTGTTGTATTTATTTGCTTGTGCTGCAAACCAGACCAAAAGGCAGCTCCAGAAAGTCAGAAAACCACCTGAATACATATTTTCTTTCTTTGAATTTCTCCACATCTTTCCCAAACTGATGATTAGATCAGTTTATTAAAAACTCACTAAATCCAATGCTCACTGTGCTCTGCAGAATACAAACTCAATGTAGCCTTTGTTTTAATTTTGTTGATCTTAGCCAGAAAGGCTTTGAGGGGCTGTAACTACCCTCAGCAATCATAGCTGATTGAGCGAAGATGTCATACAAGATCACAATGCAGTAACACACTTCTAATAAAAAAATAAATACACGTGGATATTGGTTAAGGACAAGTTTGCTGACAGCTGCAACAGGTTGGTCTCATTGCAAATGGCATTTGGACAAGGCTCTGGAAGGTGCTAAAAAGATTAATCTTCTTCTTGGGAGCTACCACCTTCAAGAGAAAGTAAGGAAGACAAAAAAGTGGCGAAGATTAAAACAGCTCTGAAAATATTTTTGCAATATGTTACTCACTTCCCTAATTCTTTAACATGGCCAATTTATTCTGGAGATTATCACCTTCTAATATTTCATACTTTTCAGCACAAAACCTCTGTGACTCAGCTCCCAGGTTAAGGCTAGATTATTTCTGCAAGATTAAAATTAATACTAACAGAGAGTAGATCTGTGCTGATTCTATCTCACAGCAGGAAGCTGGGAGAAGAAAACACTTACCACACATGGGGGGGCATAAATTCTAGGTCCAGCAAATTCTTATTGCCCATGGTTAGCATCTCATCCCTTTAGGGAGGGAATTGACAGTTCCCTAGCCCATGAACCATAAAGATTAGATAGCTCTGCAACCACTTGCTATCACGAGAGAATGCTAACAACAAGAAGATAAATTTGTTAAAAGGAGAGTTGGTTGGTGTATGGGGGTTCAGATTTATGAAGTTTAGAGACCTGGCAAATTTACTGAATTCTAACTATCTGGGTCAACCACTTTAAAGAAAAATGGACAGTAATGTCAGCTCTTGTTAAGATTGGCAGATTTCCTTTCTTTAAGCAGAATTAGTGAATATGTTTGGGTTTTAAAACAATCGCTGAGAGTTTCACAGTCATTACTACTGTGAGTAACTTTTAATTCCAAACTTCTTTGTTGAATTTAAATTCTATAAGCTATCATAGTGGAATCTGAAACCACATCTGTATAGATTGCTAATCTAATGATATCAGCATTACACCAACTCTCTCTATTCCTGATTATTATACTACAATAACAAAGCTAGGTATTTGTCAGTAGTTTTATGAACATTGGGCTTTACCATGTAGTTATATTGAAAAGGTCTGCTTATTTAAGATGAAACAAAATGTTTGTAAGTGAGATGATGAAATTACAATAAACATCTTCTCTTGGAAACAGGTTCATGAAATATTCTAATTAGAATCGTAGAGTCATAGAGATGTACAGTACAGAAACAGACCCTTCGGTCCAACTCATCCATGCTGACCAGACATCCCAACCTAATGAAGTCCCCACCTGCCAGCACTTAGCCCATATCCCTCTAAATCCTTCCTGTTCATATACTCATCCAGATGCCTTTTAAATGTTATAATTGTACCAGCCTCCACCACTTCCTCTAGCAGCTCATTCAATACCACCCTCCCTTTTATATCTTTCCCCTCTCACCCAAAACCTGTGTTCTTTAGTTCTGGACTCCCCAACTCCAGGGAAAAGACTTTGTCTCTTTAGCCTATCCATGCCTCTCAAGATTTTATAAACCTCTATAAGGTCACCTCTCAGCCTCCGACACTCTAGGGAAAACAACCTCTCCCTATAGCTCAAATCTTCCAACTCTGGCAACATCCTTGTAAATCTTTCCTGAACCCTTTCAAATTTCACAACACCCTTCCAATAGGAAGGAGACCAGAATTGCACGCAATATTCCAACAGTGGCCTAAATAATGTCCTGTATAGCCGCAACATGGCCTCCCAACTCCTGTACTCAATGCTCTGACCAATAAAGGAAAACATACCAAACAGGTCAGAAGCTTGAACAAAACCTTATTAATATCAAGCGATAGTTTTTACACTTTTGTGACTCTTGGTAGAGAGAGATCTGGTTTTCTGAGTGATTGGGAGAGAAAGAAAGTATCAACTGCTGTGTGAAAAAGCAAAGTAGCTGCCTCTCTGAAAACAGAGAATGACTTCTTTTGGTGTCACCAACAGTAGATTCCTTGTGATAATTTGTTCCAAGGAAGGGAATATCACCAATAGGGTGTTTGGAGATTTGAGGAACAAGGAGCTGCTGAGATGGCGCAGGTGAGTGGAAGTTAAATCTGGCAATATTCGTGATGAGTGAAATGACTTTTGAATGACACCAGAAGTTTCAAACTCGCTCACAACGGAGTGGTGAATGTGTTTCGTATAATTCCAGAAACTGCCAGAAATGCAGCGCACATAAAAAGGGGTTGTAAGACATATTTTCAATTTGTTAGTAAGTTAATGTGTGAGTAAGATTTCTTTCATGTATAAGTTGCCTCTTTGGCAATGTCTGATCTGTTGATTTTAGTTTGTAACATCACTTATCTTAAACAGAAAATCTTATCCTTTGGTTATTTTTCAACATCCCATTTTCCACTTGTGGTTCCTGCAGCCTTCTGGATTTGAGAACCTTCTCCCACGTACTTACCCCACCCCGACACACCAGGCCACGTCATTACCTGGGATGCTATCACTAACAATAATTAGCAGTTATTGATTCTCTCAGGCTGATCTTTACCCATTCCTTTATCTGTCCAACTGTTTATCTTTTTCTGTCTCTGGGCTCCATCTCCACCTATTGTTTCTGCCTGACCCTTCCCTCAACCCCATCTTCAGCATATATACCAACCTTTCTTCGCTAAAATCAGTTCTGAAGAAGGGTCACTATTTCCAAAGAACCAGTCTGAAACAGAACCAGTCTGACTCAAAATTGGAATATGTAAGGACTCTAACTTCTCACCTTTAATGAATTGTCCGAGCTGAGGTGTCACCTTTTTTTTAACCTTAGGTTATCCCATGAATGTGACTTGAAAGAAGTTCTGAGATTTACACATTAATAAATCAATGTGCAACCCATTCTAAAAGATGAAAGACTTAACAGCAATCTAGGTTTGTTCAAGATATTGCATCAGTGTATGACATTATGATCTTTTGCTATAAATTCTGTGCCCGATGGTTCTACTCCACTAGCTACCTGATGAAGGAGCAGCGCTCCGAAAGCTTGTACTTCCAAGTGAACTTGTTGGACTATAACCTAGTGTTGTGTGATTTTTAACACTGTTAATCCAGGCAGCCAAGTTCTAGACCCCAGGTTCAATTCCCACCAAGGCAGATGGTGGAATTTGAATTCAATAAAAAAAATCTGGAATTAAGAGTCTAATGACTCTTAATGAGTCTAAAGAGTCGATTGTCAAAAAAACCTATCTGATTCACTAATGTCCATCAGGGAAGGAAACTACCATGCTTACCTGGTCTAGCCTACATGTGACTGTAGACCACAACGTGGTTGACTCTTAACTGATCTCTGGGCAATTAGGAAGAGCAATAAATACTGGCCTAGCCAGCAACACCCTTGTCCTGTCAATGCATTAAAAAAAACTTTAACTCTGCTTTCTGTCCAAAGATGCATCCAGATCTGCTGAGTTATTCCACCATTTTCTAATTTGTTTCTGGTTTCCAGCCTCTGCACTTTTTTTTTAGTTATTTTTGTTGGTCACTGGAAGACCCATCTCTTTTTAAAAGTTACTTGTCTCTGTGGCAGTTATAAAAGTACTGCCAGCACCTCTAAGAATAACCTGACACAGAAAATGAAGCACTTAAAAACAGTCTGATTGAATGGAAACTAGTGCTACATTCCACTTTGCCAACCAATCAAACATGTCAAGAGTAAGGTTTAACACGGTTCGTGTCATAACTATACCAATTTGCAGTATTAATTCACACTTCAAGTATTTCATCAACACAGCCCTAATCAATACAAATATGTTTATTTGCCCTGCTCTAATAACACTCCATCATTGTTACAGTTGCTGTTGTGGGGGCATGCTGTGCACAAATTGCTTGCTACATTTCTTACACACAATGATTACATTTCTAGAGAGTTCCACCAGCTATAAAGCATTAATCCAGCATCCTGGGATTGTGAAATGTGTTATATAAATACAAGTCTTTCTTCATTAACCTCTCTGAATTCCTTACTTCCTCTAAATTAGTAACAAAACTAAAAGTATTAATTATTTATGAAGAGAGTCTTGCAGTTTGGCTGTCATTTATTTTCCACACCAGGACCCACTTAACTTATTGAAGCTACACTTTATCTGTACTGGTTTGAGTCACTAACAGGCTATTTAGTTGATTGACCAAAAAGTTAATTTTGATATCTGTTTCTTTTTGCAACTGTGCTGTTGTATGTATCAAAAAGTATAACTTGGAGTTTATGAGCTAACAAACTCTTTGGAGCACGGAGAAAATGTAGAGTGTAAAGTTGATTGTGAAGTGAATGTAAGCAGGCAATCAGTGATGTGGTGCTTAAACCGAGAATATATTTGAAGAGGTTAACTCGCCAATTTTGATTTCATTTAAAGTTTGAGAATAAAAGCTGGTAGGTAGAGCTGACAGATAGCTGAAACCTATCATAAATGATTCCTGCACATTGTAGGAAGCTTCATGCATCTAGGATGACATCACATGTGAGACATTTGCCTGAACTCAGGTGTAGTTACTGGCAGTGTGCTGTCACAGGCAGGAAGCGGATGGCTTTCTGGAATGCACACATCCCAGGATGTAGTTAACTTTTAACAAAATTAAGTAATAAAAAAGGAAGTGATCATCATTTAACAGGGTGATAAGAGAAGACACCAGGCAGCTGTGTTGAATCAATATAGATACCCAGTGCTGAATAAATATGATCATAGCAGCAAATTGGAAAAAGGCAAACAAAGGTACCTCTATGGTACTGTGGAATCAAAAGGAATGGATAAAATTCAGAAATTCAATTGTACTGGGGTGGGGTGGTGGGGGCGGGGGGGTTCTCAAATTTAAGGGAATAGATGAGTACTTTTGTTGTCAAAACTCTATCCTCAATATTGTCTGACACCTGCTCTCTCATTCCCATCCCCTACCACATGTGGCCAGGTGGAACACAGTGTAGAATATGGGAGGGAGAAGCAAACTTTGCAATGCTAAAGGCTAAATGAAAAATAATGAGGAAAGGTTGACAAAGAGTGAAGGATTTTCTAAATAAAAAAGACTAAAAGAATGTGTTGAAAAAAGAAAAGCATCCTGTCGGTAAGGAAGAAGCTACATAAATATTAAATGAGGGTACTCATTAAGATGAGTACTTAAATGAGTTAAACATGAGCATGATAGCATGTGAATGAAAGCATAGAAGGGGAAAGTGTAGAATAGTTGAAGATGTTATTGTTCATTCAAGAAAAATGGTGGCATTTGAAAAGGCAAACAATCCTGATGATGTGTATTTTAAAACACTGAAAGTTATCAGATGTAATATCATATATTCTTACCAATGCCAATGTAGTTTCTTAATATCATATATTCTTGCCAATACCAATGTTATTCTTAAATTGGAAAAGGGTTGATTCTCAAGTGTACACATAACCATTGATTAGGTTCCAGCTAGAATCTTGTCACTCCATTAAGGAGGATGACAAGTGAAAGGATACGTGTATTCATTAAAACATTAGGAGTGAAAAACTATTCTACTGGAACTCCAGTTTTCCTAATCACTCATCTGAACAGATTAAAAATAAATTATTGTTGAATTTTGATAAATGTTGAGGTGGTTTGACAATTAGAGGCTGTTAACATATCAGCCAAAGGGACAAAGAGAGAAATAGAGATTTTATTATGCAGATGATTATTTTGACAAAGAATGCCATGCCAGAAGCAATGGTTTCAATGTAGTGTAGCTTTTCAAAGGGAAAGAGAAAATATGTGATAAGAAACTAAAATGAAAGGGATCACTCTTTCAGAAAGAAAGACATATTTGTACCAAATTGTCATAACCCATGCTGGAAAATTCCAGATCCTGAAATTTCTTTGGCTTTTGAATGACAAGAGACACAATTTCTGCACTGAGTAAAGTTTTCTCCCCAAACCACACCATCTCTCCAGCTTCCTTCCTTTTTTCTTTACTTTGGACTGTTTTACTATCTTTTTCACAAGTTTTCCATCATTCTTAAGTTTGTCTTTTCTGACGCCATGGCAAAGTATCATTGGGATTATTTTTGATATTAAAAGTCTTATTGTTACCTTTCAATTCAACTATCAGAAACATCTCCCGACCAGCCACCCTAAACAAACCTGTGTGCAGTCAGAACTCTGCTGCTCATATTGTAACTCACATCAGAACCTTTTCAGCCATCACTCAGTGCTCACTGACTGACATTTATTCTTAATCCAGTAATGCCTAATTTTTACAATTTTACAATTTTCTCTTCCTGCTGTTATATGCTTCCATTCCACAATCCTCTGTGTCCCTCCCTACATCTTTATACCTGTAATCTCCTCCTTGAATCCCTACGCTTCACTGTTCTTTTTAAATGTTCTATGAAATCTGCCCAAGTGTCTAAACATTTGATCATCTGTCGTATATCTCCTTAAGTGACGTGGTATCAAATTTTACTTGGAAACACTCCTGTGCAGTGCCTCGGAACGTTTTGTTATATTGAAGCTATCAAATAGTTGAAAGTTATTACTTAGAATGGGCTCTAATCTGGCCTAACAGTTGTACATAAAACATTACATTACTGTCTTATTTTCTAGCAATGTCAGTATTTTACAAGTTGTATATCTGGTCATTCAACCCAGTTTGCAAGAAGTTTCTCAGTTAAAACACCTGCGCCTTGTAGCAGTTCATGAAGCACTGTTGTAGAAAGGGTAAAGTCACTAGTTACAAATGACAAATATGAAGTTGCATAAAATAATTCTCCTCAGCAAAGTAACACCTGGTAGGAACTTTGCGACAAAGGACTGTGTGAATGAGAAATTGCAGAAATGTATTGTTACACTTGGAAGAGTTCTTTAAGTGGATGAAGTGCATGATTGTAACAGTGATGCATTAGCTGCCTTTGTTCCAAATGCTGAAGATGACAATTCTGTCAAAATGTAGCTATTATTAGCTGCATAGACAGTAAGTGCGTCACTTATTTGCTTTTATTTTGTCAAACTATGGCTGATTGCACTATGATAGCACACGAGTTTTGAATCAGACTGAATTTCTCTTGTTATTATTATTGCCAAACCAGAACATGATTATAAGTATAATATGACAGTAATAGTGCTGCAGTCCAATAAGACAATTCCCCATTGCTATTTCATTTAAGATGAGCCATTCTGTCACCAAAGTCACTGAAGAGCAGTAATTTAAGTGACTCAGTGGATTTGCTATCATCCAGGTTTTAGTCCAGTTCACATTTGAGCACCTTTTAATCCCTAAATTAGAATGGCCCATTTAGTTTGAGCAGGATAAATGTTGTTATTGTGTAAAGATACACTGTGGATGAAGAACACACATTTGCCACAATTAATGTTGAGATATTGTCAGTCAGCAAGGATGAGTGAATGGAACAGAGATGGCTTAGTTCCAAGACTGAAGCAAATATCTCTATACAACTGCATAAGAAGCCAAAATAAAGATGTTTATAGTAAATTGGCCATTTGGCCAAGATGGCGACAGCAGAGTAGGCGGCATACAGGGTCCTGTGCCCAGGCATGTCCTCTTCATCTGTGTTTATTTTCTTTTTCTTTTTCATTCTTCTTTCTCAAACGTACCTGATAAAGAGAGCTCTTTGGCAGGAGGTGGCTTCAATGGGCTTTGGAGCAGCAACAGCGTATTCAGAGGTAGTATGGCTACAGAGTCGGCCTGTGAAGCCTGGAGCAGGATTCTTGCTACCGCGTGGAGTGACTCCTGGCAGCAGAATGACATGAGTTTGGAAGCCTGGAAAAGGACACTTTCTGTGGCATGGTGAATGCTAGGAAGCCAGGGGCAGGAAAAGTTGGACGCTCTTTAAGTTTTTTTTATTCTATTCTAAGTTAATGTGAATGGCGCCTCTGTACAGTGATGGCACACACTTTTCACTGTACTTTATATTGAATACATGTGACAGTAAAGGATATTCCACTCTAAATCAAGAGAAGCTGAGACATGTATAAAACTAGGTGAATAGTTTGATAACATGCTGTAAGAATTATATACCAAGGATATTAGAGAACACTGAAAAAGAATAAAGAGAACATCTGCATTCATTACATTGTTATAACCAAAACCATCACACACAAACCATTGTCAAGCAAAATCTATTGTGAATAAAGAATTGTGGGAGAATGAAAAATAATGGTTCTGAGAAGTAGTAACTTCTCAGCTTCTTTATTTTAACAAAATATATCCTTTTCTTTTCTGTCTTTTTTCTATTCTACCTTCCTCTCTAGATCTGAAGGTTTTCTTTCCTGCTGGAATAGGGTGCCATTCATATTAGTTTTTTTCCACACTGCCTCTCTCAACTGCATACATAAAAGACAGCAATATGAGTGAACTGCATGACTGAGAGGTATTTTCACAGCCAAATTTAACTCTGCCTTCATCTGCCATTTCCATTCAGTGGAAATCATTTGATGTTGCACAAGAGAAGAACTCTGGCATTTCTCACTTCCCTAAACTGTGCATGGAAGTCAAATGTAGTATGCCAAAAGTTACATTGATAGAAGTGAAATAGTACAGCAGAGATCAGGATTTTGAACCTAGGATCCCTCTTTAATTTGGCTTCACTATCTGCTAGTTTTGCAGTGCTACTTAAAAGCTTTTCTTGTTATACTTCACTTCCATAGGAGAAGGTAATTTCCATCCTTTGTTTGAAATAGGTTTATTCATATACAGCATGTTAATCAATTCTGTAAACAAGGAATACCAAAAGAACATATTAACCATTAAAAGAGCTTATTTCCCTTTCAGTCGGAGTCTGAAGAAACAATATTTTGAACTTACATAAGCTGCATTAAAAAAAAATCACAGGTTCTTTCCCGCTTGAATGTGTGAGCATTCTCGCATTTACTAATTTCAGACATGAGTTCAAAGTGTCCATTCTCTTTCACTATTTTGTCTCATTCACCCTTTTCCAGACTTTTTGAATACTTCCAGAAACAAAAATCACAAGATAAGTTAAAGAGGAGTTTTACTTTGTTTTGAAATGTACAGGCAGTCCCCGGTTCTGAATGGGTTCTGTTCTTGAGTTCATTCGCAAGTTGATTTGTGCACAGATCCAAGCACAAGACATGGCAATATAAACTCCTCATTCATAGGTGCAGGGAATGTTCTTCAGTTGGATCCACATAATTATATCCCACATGAAACCACATTCGCAAGTAACCAGAAATTGGGGCTTCAAAAGTTGGGGACACCCTGTAAAATAAACTTTTTTCTAAAATAAACAGAAACACATTGATCTGTTTGCTGCCAATTCAGTTATAAATCAGGTTTTAATACAATAAAACTCACAACTAAGCAGAAATTGAATTGGTTAAACTGGAATACTGGAGGTAATCTTTGTGTAAATTCACCTCGAAGTCAATGGAAATAAAATCATACAGCATGCAAAATGAGCTGCCGGTTTTATATTGCCCATTTCATGCAACCTCCCAAGACCAATTTATAACCCTCATTATGCTGTTAATGCTAATGAAATTGCAAATGTTAAAATGGTTGTTTCTTGAAAAAAAAAGTTGGCAATTTCCTTTCAATGTGATTATATTTAATGCATCTGAAGCAGTATCCACATTTAGCATCCAGGCAAATAATATTTTCATTTCCATTTAATTGTATGAGCAAAGGCTATGCCAGGACAAGGAAACCTCGACGTCAGCATACTCAGTGTCATCTTTTCATCTTATCTACTAGCTTTTTGACCTCTATTCATGTATTTTAAAGATTAAAAAGTACATGATGTCTTGTTAAACCAACTTACAAAAAAATCACATTCAAAAATATATGTATATCTAAACCATAAGCACCAGTTAATTGTGATGGATTGGAGGTGTCCTTGGCAGGAAAAAAAAACGAGATTTGATATAATAAAGTACTGCTTCTACTGCATAATTACTCCTGGTCAACACTTTATTTTCCTTAAAGCTGCTTTTCACAATAATTATGGCTGGAAAGAAGCATATTTTCTTCTTCTATTTTATAGAGAATTCTTTCTTCAGTCGTTCTTTAAAAACTTAACTGAGTTAGATTTCAAAATGTAAATAGCTCTACTTGTCTTCAACTCTTTATCTCATTTGAAATTATTCAGTGTCCACTGCTTGACAAGTATTTACTTTGTCAGTTACTCAAACTCTTGCCTTTGAATCCAAAATCGTAGCTTGAAGCCCATCTCCCAGGATTTAAATCTAGGCTGACATCTTGTTGAATGGAGGTGACTTCCTTTGGATTAGCTCTTAAATCAAGTTTCTATCAACTTGGGCAGATAAGTATTAAAGATCTCATGTTACCACTTAAAGAACAAGGAATTCTCCCATTACCTGAGCCAATCTTCTTTCAAATGATACCAAGAGAAATAATTCTCTTAAATGCATTTCCCTTTGTTGGAATCTTGTGTATTTAAAATGTTATTGAATACAATTAATAGCTTTTGCAAGTACAAAGAACTTTGTGCTATTTCCAGAGCACATGGATCAAGGATCTGGCCATTTATCATTTTCCCAAATGCACTTGCTAAAAATGATTATTTTCCTTATTTCCTTTTTCCATGTCACCATGAGTTTTCCCTTTTGTTCCATTTAATGATTTATTCTGGGTGTAACATCAACCCGGTCTAGATAATCCATCTGAGTCTTGCTCAAATGCTCTTCAGTATGTGCCATTGTGTTAAAGGTTTAGATGGAGAGGAATTTCTTAAGTGAGTACAAGACAATTTTCTGATTCAGTATGTGGATGTACCTACTAGAGAAGGTGCAAAACCTGACCTACTCTTGGGAAATAAGGCAGGGCAGGTGACTGAGGTGTCAGTGGGGGAGCACTTTGGGACCAGCGACCATAATTCTAATAATTTTAAAATAGTGATGGAAAAGGATAGACCAGATCTAAAAGTTGAAGTTCTAAATTGGAGAAAGGCTAATTTTGACAGTATAAGGCAAAAACTTTCAAAAGCTGATTGGAGGCAGATGTTCGCAGGTAAAAGGATGGCTGGAAAACGGGAAGCCTTCAGAAATGAGATAACAAGAATCCAGAGAAAGTATATTCCTGTCAGGGTGAAAGGGAAG
>NC_057732.1:25824202-25880176 GCF_004010195.1 Chiloscyllium plagiosum
GAACAAAGAGACCTTGGAGTGCAGGTTCATAGCTCCTTGAAAGTGGAGTTGCAGGTAGACAGGATAGTGAAGAAGGCGTTTGGTATGCTTTCTTTTATTGGTCAGAGTATTGAGTACAGGAGTTGGGAGGTCATGTTGCAGCTGTACAGGACATTGGTTAGGTCACTGTTGGAATATTGCATGCAATTCTGGTCTCCTTCCAATCGGAAGGATGTTGTGAAACTTGAAAGGGTTCAGAAAAGATTTACAAGGATGTTGCCAGGGTTGGAAGATCTGAGCTACAGAGAGAGGCTGAACAGGCTGGTGCTGTTTTCCCTGGAGCATCGGATGTTGAGGGGTGATCTCATAGAGGTTTATAAAATCATGAGGGGCATGAATAGGATAAATAGACAAAGTCTTTTCCCTCGGGTTGGGGAGTACAGAACTAGAGGGCATAGTCAATATACAATAGATAATAGGTGCAGGAGTAGGCCATTCTGCTCTTCGAGCCTGTACCACCATTCATTATGATCATGGCTGATCATCCTCAATCAGTATCCTGTTCCTGCCTTATCTCCATAACCCTTGACTCCACTATCCTTGAGAGCTCTATCCAACTCTTTCTTAAACGAATCCAAAGACTGGGCCTCCACTGCCTTCTGGGCAGAGCATTCCACACACCCACCACTCTCTGGGTGAAGTTTCTCCTCATCTCTGTCCTAAATGGCCTACCCCTTATTTTTAAGCTGTGTCCTCTGGTTCAGGACTCATCCATCAGCAGAAATATGTTTCCTGCCTCCAGAGTGTCCAATCCTTTAATAATCTTATACGTCTCAATCAGATCCCCTCTCAGTCTTCTAAACTCAAGGATATACAAGCCCAGTCACTCCAATCTTTCAACATAAGATAATCCTGCCATTCCAGGAATTGACCTCGTGAACCTATGCTGCACTCCCTCAATAGCCAGAATGTCTTTCCTCAAATTTGGAGACCAGAACTGCACGCAATATTCCAGGTGCGGTCTCACCAGGGCCCTGCACAGCTATAGAAGAACCTCTTTGCTTCTATACTCAATCCGTCTTGTTATGAAGGCCAGCATGCTATTAGCTCTCTTCACTACCTGCTGTACCTGCATACTTGCCTTCATTGACTGGTGTACAGGAACACCCAGATCTCTTTGTACTGCCCCTTTACCTAACTTGACTCCATTTAGGTAGTAATCTGCCTTCCTGTTCTTGCCACCAAAGTGGATCACCATACATTTATCCACATTAAACTGCATCTGCCATGCATCTGTCCACTCACCTAACCTGTCCAGGTCACCCTGTAATCTCCTAACATCCTCCTCACATTTCACCTTGCCACCCAGCTTAGTATCATCAGCAAATTTGCTAATGTTACTATTAATATGATCGTCTATATCATTAATATATATTGTAAAAAGCTGCAGTCCCAGCACTGATCCCTGTTGTACCCCACTGGTCACCACCTGCCATTCCAAAAGGGAACCGTTTATCACTACTCCTTGTTTCCTGTCAGCCAACCAATTTTCAATCCAAGTCAGTACTTTGCCCCCAATACCATGCACCCTAATTTTGCTCACTAACCTCCTATGTGGGACTTTATCAAATGCTTTCTGAAAGTTCAGGTACGCTACAACCACTGGATCTCCCTTGTCCATCTTCAGAGTTACATCCTCAAAAGATTCCAGAAGATTAATCAAGCATGATTTCCCCTTCATAAATCCATGCTGACTCTGACCTATACTGTTACTGCTATCCAGATGTGTTGCCATTTCATCCTTTATAATTGACTCCAGCATCTTTCCCACCACTGAGGTCAGGCTAACTGGTCTATAATTTCCTGCTTTTCCTCTCGCTCCTTTCTTAAAAAGTGGTACAACATTAGCCACCCTCCAATCCGCAGGAACTGATCCTGAATCCAGGGCACAGGGCCCTGGAAAGATATAAAAGGGACTTAAGCAGCAAATCTTTAACGCAGAGGGTGGTGCGTGTATGGAATGTGCTGCCAAATGAAGTGGTGGTGGCTGGTACAATTGCAACATTTAAAAAGCATCTGATGGGTATATGAATAGGAAGAGTTTAGAGTGATATGAGCAGGGTGCTGGCAGATGGGACTAGATTAGTTTGATATATCTGGTTGGCATGGATGAGTTGGACCAAAGGGTTTGTTTCCATGCTGTACATCTCTACAACTTTATGACTCTACATGTCCCTTGAATTACTTTAGAGAACAAGAAAGATTATTAACCATTTCTTTAAAGATAGGATTCCATCACTTGTGTTTAAAAACCTCAATCATAAAGCATTTGCAAGCAGAATCAGTTGACCTCCATTAACACAGAACTTTTCTTTCCTTACCTTTGTGAGTAGGTCTTTTGTCATGAGGTTTTCAGGCCACACATGCAGGTTTCATTTCAAGACAAACTAGTCAAAGAGAAGACAAAGTCAAGAACTGTCTTCAAGCTTACGCTTCTGTCGAAATCTGTGTATTACAGGTTCACACTATATGGAACCAAACAAGGTAATTTGAGATATACCAGGTTCAGAGCTCATTGTTACATTGCAAGGACACTGTTATATATAATGTGTTTTTCTCTTCATTCTAATGTGATGCGACTCTGACTTTGCCATTTATTTTCCTGTAGCTGATAACAATTATTAAGTTGTGATTACATTACAGTGTGGAAACAGGCCCTTCGGCCCAACAAGTCCACACCGACCCGCCAAAGCGCAACCGACCCATACCCCTACATTTGCCCCTTACCTAACACTATGGGCAATTTAGCATGGCCAATTCACCTGACCTGCACATCTTTGGACTGTGGGAGGAAACCGGAGCACCCGGAGGAAACCCACGCAGACACGGGGAGAAGGTGCAAACTCCACACAGTCAGTCGCCTGAGGCGGGAACTGAACCCGGGTCTCCGGCGCTGTGAGGCAGCAGTGCTAACCACTGTGCCACCGTGCCGCCCACTGTGCCACCATGCCGCCCACAAGTTGCTCCAAGGTGCTAAAGCCATTACATTACACTCTTCACCAGCTTATCCCCTTCAAAAACATTGATTAAGACTTTTATATATTCTCACATGGTTTACTTAGGTTGCTACTTTTTACAACATTTACTGTACATTTTGTCCTTATCTCTCCCACCCCTCCAAAGTCTTTGACTTTATTCATCTGTGGCAATAGGTAGGCAAGAAAAGTCCACGATAAGGCATAGAAACATATGAGGTAAAGTCGATGAACTTTCTTTCTCTCTCCTGGTTTCAATTAGTCAAAAAGTGTGGTGCTGGAAAAGCACAGCAGATCAGGCAGCATCCGAGGGACAGCACTGTCAACATTTCGGGCATAAACCCTTCATCAGCAAGAGGGTGGGGAAGGTAGTTAGGAATGTGATAGGTGAATGCAATTTAGGGGTGATAGTGTGAGGGTAGAGGGGAAGGTGGATTGTATAAGTGAAAAGGAAGATGGACAGGTAGGACAGGTCAAGAGGGTGGTGCAAATTTGCAGGGTTGGATCTGGGATGAGGTGGGGGAGGGGAAATAAGGAAATGGGTGAAGTTGACATTGATGCTGTGTGGTTGAAGGGTCTCAGGTCGGAAGATGAGGCATTCTTCCTCATGTAGAGATTTTACCAATTCAACTGCTGACAGCATATCTTGAATGAGTCGGGATTAAGCAAAGGTAGTGTCACTTTCTGATGCACCACCAGTGGTACAGGACTTTGTTTCGGTGGAGCAGATAGTTTTGGTGGTAAGCAAGGTGGATCAGAACAATGGGTTAGATGATATTGATGGTAACAGATAGTGCCTTGGTTCCTACCTAAACATACAGTTAGTACTGACTCGGCATTTGATTTTTGGCAGTACCCTTTCTCTGATGGTCCTTCATCTAGACCAGTTAACTATTTTCCAAAGTAGACAACATTTTGTGCATGCTCCTGATTCAGTGTTCCTTTTGGAAAGCAGACTGAATTGCTGTACTCTTCTTCTTTGGAAGCAAGTTGCAGTGTAATGTTGGAAGACGAATTTTCAATTTTCACCTCTGAGGTGAGTGGGGTGAAGCAGTAAATTAGCAGCAAAGAAAGCAACTCTGGAATTTTCTTCATCAGATTCTTCACTCTCTGAACTGCGTGTTCTGCCTGTCCATTGACCTGCTTGTATGGAGGCAAATGTATGACATTTTGAAAGCTCAGAATTTATGTAAGCATTTCAAAAATATCATTTTAAAGGTGTGGGCTGTTGTTGGAAACAACAGCATCTAGAATACCAGGGTGGTGAACATCTCCCATAAGACTTTCTTTTTGGTTGTTGATGTCAGTCTTTTGACCTCAGCCATCTTGAGTAGTAATTGATCATTATGAGGTGGCCATATGCAAATGATTCTAAGGTTTATTCGGAAATTTGGTCAAAATGAAAGGTTCATTTCTGTATGTGACACATGTAATACAATTGTCAACAAGGTTTTCTAAATGTTCTATGGAATCCCTGGCCATGAAATGGCACTTACAGACTTGTGCTCTACAATTGTTATGCCTAAGTGTACTTGGTGAACCCTCTGAAGTGTATCATTCTGCCATGAATGAATGAGGAATCACCAGCTGATCATCTAAAACCAGTCAATCCTCAATGATTGAGAAGTGTTGTGTGTGTTTGAAGCAAGTCTTCATAGCATGGACTATGAACTGAGATCCAGACCATCCTTGAGTGCAAGACTTGGGAATAATGAAGACTAAGATCTTTCTTTCATTCAAGATAATGCTGTTGCCTGATCATTTGAGTGCACATCAGTCCCAAAATCATTATTGTCAGACATTTACATATATAAAATGTGACTCTGGAGAGATCATCAGCCAATCTCTGATATTTGCCTTGGACAAACTAAATCTTGTGTGAAAATCTCATCAGTCTGAAGTGAAATTGTTCTATACAAGGAGGCATTTTCACTAACTATTTTATCCAGTAAAATGACCAAAGATTAATGATCAGTCTTAATTATGACCTTTAGGTCCAAACATAATCAGAAAAATGTTCACTTAACCACGAAAGCCTCTCTTTTTTGATGACAGCTTACTGGGTTTCTGTATCCAATAACACTCTTAAGTGTAATGTACGGGTTTTTGATATCCTTTCAGCTGTTCCTGAAAAAGAACTACCGAAAAGCCAGTGACTGAGGCATCCGCAACAATAATTGTGGGATATAATGGATTGTAGTAGGCTAAGATATCGGTGGGGGTCAGCATGTCTTTAACCTTCTGAAAGACCATCTGTTGCTGTGTAGACCAACACAAAGCTTGTGACTCCCTTTTGAGATTTATCAATGGTTCTGAAGGTGTGGAGGAACTGAGACAAATCATTCACCTTATCCAGAAACAGTTGCAGATTGTGCACTAACTTAGGAGTTGCTGTTCATCATACCCTTATCCTCGCTGATGATGTGACCTAGAAAATAAATAGAATCTCAAGAAAATTCATAACTGTCATTCAGTGCAAGACCCACTGCTTGAAAACATTTCAGACCATCATGTAATCTCCGATTATGGAGCTGCTTAGTTTCAGCATACATCAGGATATTGTCCATGTGACGCATGATGCTATCTAATCTGTCTAGAATATTAGACAAAGTGCATTGAAAAGACTCTTGAAGAAGAAGTGATACCAAAGGGTGGGCTGTCACAACACCATCTACTGAAAGAGCAATAAAGGTAGTGAGGAGTTGAGAAATCTCAACCAGAGAGACCTGTCGAAACTTACTATTGGCATTTGAATTTGTAAATATTCTCCCAGTGGGAACTTCCACTGTACAAAACTGAACATAAGAAGAATCTCTCCAGCAACTGCTTCATTGAGTTGTGTGAAATCCACATAAATTTGTATTGAGCCATTGCACTTGGGAACTGTGATCAGACTGCAATAACATTCTGTAGATTCAGTTGCGAGGGAGATATCTCAGTAAGTCGTGCCAATCTTTAAATCAGTTTTTCTTTGATATTCATGAGACGTACACCTTGAATAAATTCCAGTGAGTCACTTATGAAAAAAAAGGATTATTAACCACTTTACTTGAACACTGTTCCAAATATTTGAGATTTCTTGAGTCTTCTATTCATTTCTGATAAAATCACCTCCCACCTTTCTTTAGTTTACAGATTCCCTGTTCAACATTGGCATGTTTAGGGTCTTAAGCCTACACATTTCTGGTAGAGCAATCTTGATTCCAATATTCTTTAATGTCAAGCTTTTACATCTAAAAATCTTCAGCTCACATCCTTCTCTGTCTCACCTCATTCTCTTGCTCTATTTCTGGTTGTCTACAACAGAACTACAATTCATTTTTAGGAGTCACCCTAGTAGAGTTTTAGAGTCTTTTAGGCAACACACAACAGTTCATCTGAACTCTAAAGGACATGTTTTCTCTCTGCAGTCTACTTATTCTAAAACCTAAAATTAAACTGCTTGAACATAGAACCAGCCCCTAGGAACCTCCTCATCCTAAACTTAACATTTTAACCAATTTTTTATTCTTTAGCCAATAGGAATATTGGTTATATGATCATTTATGGGACACAGTTGTATTTTTTTAACAAGAAATCAGATGTCAGACATGTTTTTTAAGAGCACCAATACCACAAAATAAAATAAAGTCATTTATCCCCAAAAGCGCATGTCTATTGCAGTGGTGTGACTTGTAGAGTCACAGTCATGCACCATGGAAACAGACTCTTCAGTCCAACTTGTCTATGCCCACCAGATATCCCAATCTAATGTAGTCCTATTTGCCAACATTTGGTCCATACTCCTCTAAACCCTTCCTGTTCATATACCTATCCAAATGTCTTTTAAATGTCATAACTGTATCAGCCTTTACCAGCTCCTCTGGCAGCTTGATCCAAACACATACCCAACCTCTGCATGAAGGAGGTACCTCTCCGGTCCTTTGAAAATCTTTCCCCTCTCGCCTTAAGCCTATGCTCTCTCATTTTGGACTTCCACCTTAGGAAAAATACCTTGGTTATTCACCCCATCCACACCCCTCATGATTTTATAAACCTCTATAAGGTCACGCCTCCACCTCTGATGCTGCAGGTAAAAAAGCCCAGACTATTCAGCCTCTCCCTGTAACTTAAACTCTTTGGTCACTGTCCAATACCTGCTCTTGTAGCCATTATCTTTATATGGTGAGTCCAGGTCAGTTCCAGTCAATGGCAATTGGAAGGATGTTGATCATGGGGAATAAAGTCCAACACCAGCATTTTCAAATCTGGTCACTGCAACACCCTTCTAAATCTTTTCTGCACGCTCTCAAGTTTAACAGCATCTTCCCTATAGAAGCATGATCAGAATTGTACGCAGTATTCTAAAAGTGGCCTCACCAATGTCCTGTAGATCTGCAACATGACATCCCAACTCCTATATTCAGTGTTCTGACCAATGAAGCAAACATCTTCTTCACCATTCTGTTTACCTGTGACTCCACTGTCATGGAACAAAGTACTTGCACCCCTAGGTCTCTTTGTTCAGCAACATTAACTGTATAAGTGTTGCCCTTGGTTTCCCTGACCAAAATACAACACCTCATACTTATCTAAATTAAAATCCATCTGCCACTGTGCAGATGGCCTATCTGATCAAGGCTCGTCGATACTATGAGATAATCTTCTTCACTGTCCACTACGCCACCAATTTTGGTGTCATCTGCAAACTTACTAGCCATGCCTCCTGCTTTGTACTGGATTTGCACCAAACTGGAATGGTGATGTTTTATTGTTGAGCAAGAGATTTTTGGATGCAAAACCCAAGAATTAAAAAAATATTGTAACCAGGACTGATCTAACCAGAAGTGTGTACACTTAAGACCCTAGATTGATAAATGCTGAACGGGGAGTCTGAAACTATAAGAAGGTAGGAGGTAATTTGAAGAGTCAATGTTTGCCAGAAATGAATAGAAGGCTCAAGAAATCTCAAATGTGGATTATATCAGTGATTTACTTCTCCAACTTTGGACAATTATTAATCCATTCCTAGAGTTAGTGAACGTGTACATTGGACTTTATAATAAACCTAATCAAAAAGATAATGTGAAGTATTTCTGTAAACATTGCCTCATAAAGGATATAAGATCTTATTTGCAAAATATTGCCATTTATAAAGTGAATAAGGACTTTCTGGGTACATTATATTTTACATTATTTCAGTGGAGCGAATTGCAAAGTAACATTTGGAATAATACAAATATATTTCAACTAGCTCTTGAACAAACAGTTAACTGTCACATGAATCATCGAACTGTATATAGAGAGAGAGCAAAATAATTGTTTCCTGCAGATGCTGGCTAAAAAATGAAATTATGCTTCTCTTTTAATATACTTTCTGTGGAAGAACAACACTCCTTTCTCTCATGAAGGTCATAAAGTGAGTTAATATGCCAGTACCACCTCTAATTTTGCAAAATGTAACTGAGTTAAATTATTGGTTTTGGTAGAAGACATGTTGTCAAGCAGGAACAATTTTTAAAAATGGACATTTTTTAAACATGGACTTCATCAGCAAATTCAAAAACACTTGTATCTTCCAAATCAACTATTTTGCCAAATACTAACGATAACTCATGCAAAAGCCAAATTAATTCCATATCGAAAATTCAAATCAATGAAATAATAACGGTGACAATCCTATTGCTAATAATTGATTGAAATGAATTAGCAATAGGATTGTCACCGTTATTATTTGAAAGCCAAATTAATTCCATATCGAAAATTCAAATCAATGAAATAATAACGGTGACAATCCTATTGCTAATTCATTTCAATCAATAGAATATTGATTGCTTGAAATGAATTAGCAATAGGATTGTCACCGTTATTATTTCGTTGATTTGAATTTTCGATATGGAATTAATTTGGCTTTCGCATGAGTTATCGTTAGTATTTGGCAAAATAGTTGATTTGGAAGATACAAGTGTTTTTGAAGTTGCTGATGAAGTGAACATAAAAGAAGTTGTAACAAAAAATGAAAAGAAGTGAAGTAATGGGATAACACTCGTAGTTTCTAGTTGTCAAAACTTTACATTAAGTAGCTTGGAGAGAACCTAAATAGATTCATAGTTGGTGTAATTTCACAGCACAAAATCTTAAAGAATTTCACAGAAACTGTCAATTTTAATGAAAGGCCACTCTTATCCAGCAGCAGTGTTTTTCATAAGCAGTAGAGGACCACGACAACATAAGGTCAAGAGCAGCAGATACTTGGAAACACCATGATCTGCAAGTTCTCCTCAAAGCCAGTCACCATCCTAACTTGGAAATATATCACCTTCAGCATTGCTGAGTCAAAACCCTGGAATTCCACCTCTATTCATGCATATACCTAATTCAAATGGACTGTAGCAACTCAAGAAGGAAACTCCCCACCACCTTCTCAAGAACAATTCAGAATGGGCAATAAACACTGGCCCAGTCAGCAACACCCACATCCCATGAATGAAAGACATTGGAAGTGGCGTTGCTGTTACTACTTGCGCTACTGTACAAAAACACCTATGCAGCAAAATTTACCACTTCTTCCCAAGGAATTGAAGAGATTTGGTGTTAAAGTTCCAAGTTAAATGGGAGAAAAATTTATTCCAGTGCTAGATAAAGCAGTATGCCTATTGATGATTAAACAAATATTGGGGTTTGTTTTTATATTCGTTGATGGTATATGAGCATGACTGGCTAGGATGGCATTAATTACCTTGTAGATGTGTTAAACCTCACCTGCATTGCTTTGGGTTTTGTAAACTGGACGAGATGGCAGATCTCCTTCCCTAAAGGGTGATAATGAATGGCATGCATTTTACAACAATCAACAATGGTTATGTGATTGCTATTAGATTAGATTCCATAGATTGTGGAAACAGGCCCTTTGGCTCAACAAGTCAACACCAACTCTCCAGAGAGTAACCACCAAGACCCATTTCCCTCTGACTAATGCACCTAACACAATGGACAATTTAGCATGGCCAATTCACCTGACCTGTACATCTTTAGACTGTGGGAGGAAACCAGAGGAAATCCGCACAGACACAGGGAGAATATGGAAACTCCTCACAGACAGTTGCCGATGGCTGAAATCAAACCTGGGTCCCTAAGGCTATGAGGCATCCGTGCTAACCACTGAGCCACCGTGTCACCCTTAGTGTAGTTTTTTAATTCCAGATTCTTATTGCAATTACATTTTACCATCTGCCATGCTAGGATTTGAGGCCATGCCTTCAGAATATTAGCATGGGGTTCTAGATTACTAGTCCAGAGATGCCCTACTCTACCTTGATGTAATGACAATCAGTGTAGGATACTTGAAGTATATCAAAATTTTCTAGAAATGTGTGTGCAAACCACATTTGGAAACCAGCATGCACTTGTGAACCTTAAAAGCAAATTGGTAGTATTTATTAAACATCAATTGCTGCTGTTGTGTTAGACCCTTTTGTTTTATTTGCCAAGATTCGAAAGAATTGGGAGGTGCAGACATTGTCAGTGGGTATCAGAAATCTCACTAAATGATTTCAGTCACTTTTTTGCAATAAACACCAAAGTGTCGTAACATACAAAATATAAAGGGCTGTATCTGCTGGATTGTAAAATTCATTTTTTTTCTGGAAAAGTTACTGAAAGTTGCAGAGCCTCTCAAGATTTAAAGGTTCTGCCCATTCCTTTCTGAACTATTTCTGAACTAATTCCTTTCAAAATTCTAACGGACATTATAGTCCAGCAAATGTTTCATTTAAAAGTAACATCATGAGCATATTTTCCTTAAATTTGGTTCAGAGCACAAAAATAAACTATTTAATGAAAATAATCCATATGTGTCTTTATACACTTGGACCTTCTTGCAGCTCTCTCCATCTAACCTTATGATAATATTCCTTTCTTCAGTTCTCCATTAGTGTTTTTCCAGCTTGCCCTTAAAAGCATCTACAGTCACTATAACTGCTCCTTATGGTCATTAGTTCAATATTCTTTCACTCTCGGTGTAAAGATGTTTCTTCTGAATTCTCTCTTGGATCTATTAGTAATTATTGTGGGGAGTATTTTCCTAGCCACTTGGAGACAGGTTTGACATGAGTGTGTAGGTGGGTTTTGGAGCACCAGGAAAACCTGAAACACAAAGTTAAGCCAGTTTGCAGTTGCGTTTCCATCTTGGGTTGCTTTTCTTGGAGGTGGAAAGTTTAATGTCAAGGAACCATACAGTTTTGGAGGGAAGGAAATTAAGGTCTGAGATCCAAAAATGATCCTACTGCCTGCAGCGCCCTTTATATTTCCAGCATCTAGTCCTGGTCTTCCCAGAAGTGAAACCAGCTTTGCATCATTCCTATCAAAATCTTCACCAAGTAAAATTATTAAGGAGGAGTCAGCGACCCAGTAAGTCTAAGAGGAAGAACTAACAGGGGGAGGTTACTGAATGTGATGGGACTGGTGGTCTAAGGTGTATTTGTTTTAATGCAAGGTGTATGGCTGGTAAGGCAGATGAAGTTAGAGCTTTGATGAACTGTGATGTTGTAGCTATTATAGAATCTTGGCTGAGAGTGAGACAAGATGGGCAGCATAATGTTCTGGGACTTCAGGCAAGGTAGATCAGGATGTAAAAGAGATGAAGAAGTTATATTACTGATAATGGAGAATAGCACAGCTCTACTGAGGGAGGACAGCTTGGAGGGCATATCCAGTGAAGCCATATGGATACAGTTCAGGAATAGTAAGGGTGCAATCACTTTGGAATTATATTATGGGCCTCCCAGCATCCAGCAGGTAGTAGAGGAACAGATATGTGGACAAATTACGGAAAAAATTAAAAACAAACAGAGTTGATGTTGTGTGATTGCAACTTCCCCTATATTGACTGGGAATCCCTTAGTGACAATAGGGTTGGATAGGGAATACTTTTATAGTTGTGTCGAAGATATTTTTTTGAAAAAATATGTGAATAGTCCAACAAGGGAAGGGGCCATACCAGCCCTGGTACTGAACCATGCCAGGTGATGGAAGTTTCAGTGAGGGAACATTTCAGGAACAGTGACCATAATTCTGTAAGCTTTTAAATTATTTTTGGATAAGGAAAAGAGTATTCCTTGAGAGAAAGGACTAAACTGTGGGAAGGCTAACTACCACAATATTAGGCAGGAACTGGGGAATGACAATGGGGGCAGGTATTTAAGGGTAAATTCACATCTGGCATGTGGGAAACTTCTAAAGGCCAATTGATTAGAGTTCAGGACCAGCATGTTCCCCTGAAATTGAAGAAAAAGAATGGCAAGAATAATAATAAGATGATAGGAAACATTGAGAGCCTAGACAAAAAGAAAAAGGTGACACATGTAAGGTTTAGGAAATTGAAGACAAATAGAGCTTTCAAAGAATACAAAGATATCAGCAAAGAACTCAAACAAGGAATTAAGAGGACTAACAGGGGCCATGAAGTGTGTTTGTCAAACAGAAATAAGGAAAATCTCAAGGTGTTTAGTACATACATAAGGAGTAAGAGGGTAGATAGGGAAAGGGTAGGTCCACTCAGTAACAAAGGAGGTAATTTATGTGTGGAGCCTGAGGAAGTCGGTGAGGTACTTAATGAACACTTTGCATCAGTATTCACAGAGATGAAGGGCATGGTGGATGGTGAGTCTTGGGAGGGGTAAATTGATATTCTGGGGCATGTCAATATCAAAAAAGAGGTTTTGGGCATTTCAAAAAGCATGAAGGTGGACAAGTTCCCAGAATCTGATGGGATCTATTCCAGAATGCTGAGGGAGGCAGGTGAGGAAATTGTTGGCCCTTGTATGAAATCTTTATATTCCCTTTAGTTCCAGGAGAGGTCCTAACAACAGCCTTTGACCAAGAAGGGCAACAGGAATAATCTGAGAAATTACAGATTGATGAGCTTTACATCAGTAGTAGGGAAAATATTCAAAAAGATTCTAAGGGATGGGATTGACTCATATTTGGAAAAGAATGGAGATATTAGCAATAGGCCGAATGGGAAGGTCATATCTTACAAACTTGATTGAGTTTTTTGAGGAAGTGACCAAGATGACTGATGTTGTAGGTGGACTTTGCAATATCTTTGACAAGGTTCCTCACGGCAGGCTAATACAAAAGGTAAACTAAGACTGGATCCATGGTGAGTTGGTAACTTGAATATAGAATTGGCTTGGTCATAGAAGACAGACAGTGGCAGTTGAAGGGCTTTTTGTGACTAGAGATGTGTGACCAGGGTGTTCCACAGGGATGGATGCTGAGACCTCTGTTGTGTGGAATATACACAAATGATTTGGAGGAGACTGTGGGTGGCCTGATTAGTAAGTTTGCAGGTAGCAGAAAATTTTGGGGGAGCTATGGATAGTGAGGAGGATTACCAAAGGATACTACAGTATATCGATAGACTAGAGACTTAGGTGGAAAAATGGGAGATGGAGTTTAATTTGGACAAATGTGAGGTGTTGCATTTTGCAAGATCTAGTGCAAGAGGAAAGCATCCATTAAATGGCATTAACATACAGAAGGATCCAGGCATACAGGTCCACATTTCCCTGAAAATCACACCCACAATTGGATAAGCTGGTCAAGAGGGATGTGGCATGCTTGCCTTCATCTGTTGGGGAGCAGAGTATAACAATATAGAAGTTATGTTGCAGCTGCATAAAACTTTAATTAGGCCACATTTAGAATATTGTGTACAGTTCTGGTCATCACACTACCAGAACAAGACTTTAGAGAGGGTACAGAGAAAGCTTATTGGGACATTGCCTGATTTGGAGAGAATTAGCTATGAGGAGAGATTGGACAACCTTTGGTTATGCTTGAGCATTGCAGTATAATGGGCAATCTGATATACGTTTAGAGAATGATGAGAGGCATGGAAAGGATAGATAGTCTGAGTCTTTTATCCCTGGGTAGAAATATCAATTACTATGGGATATAGCTTGAAGGTAAATGGATGTAAGTTTAAAGGAGGCGTTAGAGGCAAGGTTATTATAAAGGGGATGCTAGACAACTGGAATGCAGAGCCAGAGGAGGTGGTGGGATGAACATAATAACAACATTTAAGAAGTATCTTGATAGATATATGAATTGGCAGGGAATAGAGGGATCCGGACTGTGTAAAGGCAAAAGGTTTTTAGTTTAGAAAAGCATCATGTATTGGTGCAGTCTTGGTGAATGAAGCGGTTCTTCTTGTGCTGTATTATTCTTTGTTCTTCCATCATCTGAATGTCCTCCATCAAGCCACCTTTCAATCACTTATTATACACAAAGAGCCCCAACCATTCAAACCTTCCCTATAAGGCTATCCTCTCAATTGTAGTGATATTCTTATGAATATTTATGCACTCCCTCCTAAAGCATTGGAACATTTTATAACATCAGGTCTAAAGTTGTATGAAGTATTCAAGTGTGGTCTTTCCAAACTTTTATACTTCTTTAATCTAGCCTCATTGCTTTTTAATTGTCTCCCTCTGTGGAATGAAATTCAGTTCCTTATTTGCTTTTTTCTTCTATCTAGCTTTATTGATCTGAGTTGCTACTTTTAGTGATTTTGTCTATTTGTATCCACAAATCTTCTGTGTCTTCACCCCATTTCAGCAATTATTTTTCTAGGTTTGTGTGGTGTTATGGACCAGACTGAATCCCTTCCAAATATATCAAAAAGATAGCCCAGACACTAACTTATTTCTTATTTAAAGGTAAGTGTAAGGTGCTGTATTCCAGATGTGATTTGATTGGTTAGACTACTAGGCTTTAAGTAAAACACACTTTACTCTTACACCACAGTTAAAATAAAAAAAAGGAAAATTAACATAACTTTAACTCCATCAAAATATTTAACAAAATAATATATATTTTAGCTGCTACTCATCAACTATTCCAGTACAGTAGCATCCTGTAATATGCCCTCGGCAAAGGCAAATTCAGCAAAACAGATCCCCATCACTTGCTATCTGCAGTCCAAGTGAAACCAGTAGCTTTTTGCAGCAACTGAGAGAGAGCTAATTCTAGCAGCTTCAACTCCAAAACCCCCCAACTTCAACAATTGAAAGCAAAAACTAAATCTCTGGGTCTGTGTCAGCCTGACTCGACCCACAAATGCTTCTTTTGTCTGGTGTGAGACTAGATTGTTACCCTACTTCTACTCCTGAAGCAGGGCTTGAACTCACAACTTTCTGACTCAGAGGCTATCCCTGTAATGATGTAAATGTGTATATCTATGTTGAAATTCATTCATGAATCAATTCTGCAATTTTATCAAACTTTCCACTTTCATTTCAGTCATCCACTCTTAATGATAACTCCAATTTGATGCCTTCATAAGTTTTAAAATTGTACTTCTTATCCCAAGTCATTGACGTAAATAGTAAACAACAGTGATCTCAGCAATCATGCACCAATCAACTTTACCTTTTTCCAATCTGAGTAACTGTGATAATTAATACTTACACTCTTCCGTCTGCTTTTTTTTTGTTTGTGAATCGAAAAATGCAAACTTTTTGAAAAAAAAATTTTTAATTAAGAAATTATTTCCTTTTGATCTTGCTTAGTAAGAAAATTGACCATAAAATCATAGAAATAAATAAATGTATACAATTGGGGTACTGACTTGGCAATGAAATCAATTCATTTTACATTGAAAACATGAGGAAATGTAAATATAGTACAGAGAGTGGTAGTTGAAGGGCTTTTTGTGACTAGAGATGTGAGACCAGGGTGTTCCTCAGGGATCAATGCTGAGACCTCTGTTGTGTGGAATATACACAAATGATTTGGAGGAGAATGTGGGTGGCCTGATTAGTAAGTTTGCAGGTAGCAGAAAATTTTGGGGGAGCTGTGGATAGTGATGAGGATTACCAAAGGATACTACAGTATATCGATAGACTAGATTCGGTGGAAAAATGGGAGATGGAGTTTAATTTGGACAAATGTGAGGTGTTACATTTTGCAAGATCTAGTGCAAGAGGAAAGTATCCATTAAATGGCATTAACATACAGAAGGATCCAGGCATACAGCTCCACATTTCCCTGAAGGTCACACCCACAATTGGGTAAGGTTAGCTTCAATCTGTTGTTCTGTAACAATTTTTTTCTGGAATACCACAAGTGACATATTGCAAACTCCCATGCTTCTCCACAATTCAGATATTATTTATGTTATTCATTCACGGCAGTTCATGCTCTTTGTTTTTATCTTGGTTATTGTTATGGCATGATTAATTTCTTTTTTCAATTTGTTTCCCTAAATGATCATTGTGGGCTCCATTTCCAAAACACTGCCTTCTCTTTGAAGGACAGGAGGATAGATGTCCAGATCTCCCTTGTTGCCCTCACTGTGCCGCATCACTGCATTGAGAGTAATATGTTGCTCAGTGCCATAAAGCTAATGGAGGGCTACTCGCATTCACCCAATTATAACATCCTGTCTTTCATCCATAAGGCCCAGCTGACATCCTGCTTTGCTAAAACAGATCTGTCTCTCAGCAGGCCATGTACTGCTAAAATGCTTCAGGCATTTGGACTATGTTTTTCTGCAATATTTTAATCGGATGGAGAGGTGCACTTAAGCTTTCACCTTACATTCTGAAACATCAGGATAATTGACAGATGACTTGAGGAATTAAGGGAAATGTTTGATTGCTGACGTCGAAATTTAAATGACGAGCAACATCGAGCCAGCTGAATTGAGCAATTTAAGCACAGCAGGTATTTTTGGCTTGTTTCTAATTTGAATTAATTGATAATTCAATGTAAGCAATTTTAAATTGAGTAAATTGTGCTCTATTTGTTGCAAATAAACAAAAGACAATGAGGCTCTGTTAAATGAAATGTTTTTATTTAGTCTCTCTCGTGCTTAGAAAATAGGATATTTTTAAAATTTAAACCGGAAATGTAACCACAGTTGAAAGCAATCAATTAAATTTATATGAACAATTAGGGTGCAAAGTTCAGCTCCTTTTCCTGGAGTTTATCAATGCTATGAGTGTTATTTTGCTCCAAAATAGCATTATGATGCCCACTCACATATAATATGATGTTCACACTCATGTTGTCATTTTGGAGCTCAGCATAGATTATCGCCCTTTTTTATCCTCACAGAGTTGAACATAGTCAGCAGCATAACCCATGCATCAATGCTATTTCAACTACTTTACAGGTTAGTTCCTTCCCACTGACTGTTGGTACAATTGTACAAGTAAATGCTTGGCGTCTTTCTAAAGCTGCCTAAAATTGATAAAGTCTACAGGGAGTTCTGTGGCATATGCTGCAGGACTTTGTCTGTATAAATTGCTTGGTTTTAGACATAGGTTCAGTGATGTGCATTTAACAAAGATTAAGGGAATGGCAAGAAGACTGACCAGAGGTGACACAGAGTAGGACACATTGATGGAAGGTGATGGGGGAATGAGGATTGAGGTAGGGGCTTTTGACAGGAAGCTATATTTCCTCAGGGTACACACTTAACAATTTTTTAGCCTAAAACCTCAGCAAGAAACGGTACTTTAAACATGTCAACTTCACAAATGTGCTTGTCTCCGTAATCTCCCACCTGCTGCAACTGCAGTCTACGAACAGTGGTGGCATTGCCAATAGCTGTGAAGGTGACCACAGTCACAAACTTCTTTCTTTTTGAGGCTGAAGCAGGAATTATTTGCAACATCTCCCAGTTTATCATTTACTGTTAAATATACTTACTAAGGCTCTGTCTTCCAGTGGAGCTGAATACATTTGATTTGTTCTTGTCAGGTTGAAGCAGATAGAGCAAGTGCATGAATCTGTGTAAATTGTAGGCTTCTCTATGGAGCAGGATGCTATTGATTTTATGTACATCTCTTTGCAAGTGCTGCATATATATTTGTGAGATTTAAACTAGTGAAAGGGATTTCACTTCCTCAGTGTTCAGTTTGTGAATGGCCAGATGAAGGGTCACATAATTCCTTGATTCTGTGGCATCAGCTGCAATTATAAGTTTTGAATCACCAATGACAAAGCACAGGATGGCCACTGGGGAATAAAGACTCTCCTTTGACAACCTGGCTCACAGATAGCACTCACACAATTTGTAATGATCTTCTGCATGCTTCACAACCTCACCATTATGAGGGCACAAACTGTGCCGAAGGCAATATAGCAAATAGCTAAGGAGGATGCAAACAATGCAGTCCATTTCTGGTGCACTGCCATTGATCAATTCATCTGATTGTGATATCAATAAACATAATCCCAATCTGGCCATTCCCCAACTGTTTCACTGCTACTGAGCATTACAGCACATGCTCAGAGCTTAATACTAAAATAAAAACCAATACAAAATAAAACTTACAAATTAAATTTACAATTCAAAATTAGCCATGGTTTCTTGCTAATGGTTTGCTCTATCTATGCCCCTCAAAATTGTGTGTATTTCAATCCTGTTCCTTCTCAGCCTCCTCTGCTCTCAGGAAAACATTCCAGTCTGTCCAATCTCTCTTCATAACTAGACCTCTCCAGCCCAGGCAACATTCTGGTAAATCTCCTTTCCTTTCTAGGTTGTGGATTCCAGAATCACATACTATACTTTAGCTGTGGCCTAACTAACTTTCAACACTACCCCAGCATAACTTTCTTGCTCTTAAACACCATGCCTCTACTAATAAAGCAAATATCTTATATGTCTTCTTAATCATTTAATCTCCCTGTACTGCTACTTTAAAGGACCAGTGGACATGCACACCAAGGTACAGATTAGATTAGATTACTTACAGTGTGGAAACAGGCCCTTTGGCCCAACAAGTCCACACGGACCCGCCGAAGCGCAACCCGCCCATACCCTTACATTTACCCCTTTAACCTAACACTAGGGGCAATTTAGCATGGCCAATTCACCTGACCTGCACATCTTTGGATTGTGGGAGGAAACCGGAGCACCCGGAGAAAACCCACGCAGACACGGGGAGAATGTGCAAACTCCACACAGTCAGTCGCCTGAGTCGGGAATTGAACCCGGGTCTCTGGCGCTGTGAGGCAGCAGTGCTAACCACTGTGCCACCGTGCCGTACCTTTGATCCTCAGTGCTTCCCAGGATCCTGTTTATTGTGTATTCCCTTGCCTTGTTTGTCCTGCTCAAGTATTCACACTTATTTAAATTGAATTCCATTTGCTACTTATCAGCCCATTTTGTAATCTAAGGTTATATTCCCCATTATTTACCACACCAACAATGTTTTAATCATCAGTGAACTTTCTGAATCCTCCAAGATTCAAGTCTAAATTATTTATACATACTACAATGTGAAAAGGAAGATTTGGTATAAGGATATGTAAGGATTCAATCATGTAGGTGGTGATAGACTCTGCTTCACTATAGGTCATCACCATCCCCTCCATAGGAGACATACAACTCCTGGTTAGCTCTGCTAACTCTAGTTATGTGGCAACATGTCCTGCAGGTAAGAGGGAAGTGTGTTTGTGAGTCCTGTGCAATGAATGTTAATAATGTGGCTGACATGGTTGAAAAACGGCAGTGTGTGCAAAAGAAGATGTAGGAATGAGCTTACAGCAGATGTTTTCTAAGTATGTGATGGTGAGTGAAACTAAAACTATTAGGTAAGTATCATGATTCTTAGAAATTGTGACAGGTAAGTAATGGGGTAATGATGCATTGAACAGAGTTGGAAATTTGTTGATGGTATTTGAAGATGAAAGCACTAACCTTGACCACGACAGTGATGTATATGAACTCTTGCCACTCTATATCCAGGTCATCAGGAATGGATGCTTGGTGTTGACTATTATAGCTATCTGGTCCTATTACATTTGCAAAGTTTGATTGCAGAGTCTCCCTATCCTTGAGCATTCAGTGCACACTCAGAAAACCTTGGAGTATGACCTCTGTGCTGTTGGATCATGACATATTGTTCTTCATCCTCATATCTTCTTCCACAAGCAGCTCCTGTACTTGTCCAAACCAGCAACACCCTTGCCTGTAACAGGTGTTGGCTGGCTTTATATGGTCCTGAACCTGGGCCTCCCAATGAGACTGTAAATTTTACAATTAGTGATAGCTGAATGTAGGAATCATGTAAATTGACAGGGAGCAAGAACTTGGCATATGGCTTTGGCAAGCAAATAGCACGAGATCATCATCACACATCATGATCCTCATATGCATTTCTGGATTCAAGGGAGACTTCTTTGCAATTACACATCTCTCCTCTTTAAAACATGAGACATGCCTGAACAATAGATGTTTATTTCTTAGTCCTTATTTCTCTCAAGTTTCTATTTAAGAGTTTCAGAGAACACAACCTATACTTTTCTCTCCTAAAATGATGGATAAAGCAACAATGCTCTTTGTAATGGGAAATGAATGAAAAACAAAGCATGATGTGTGCTTTAGGAAGAAAGTGAATAGATTAGATTAGGTTAAGAGGAAATAAGCTGAAGGAGAGCATTCAGCTCCATCCGGGAAAGCTTTGTGGTATTTCTGATCCACTCAGTTAGGAATTAAGTACTGTACTCAGCTGTCCCTGTGCGACATGGAGAAAGTTTTGTAGTTGTAGGATATCTTTCCTGTCAGTATGTTGCAGGAGAGATGATGTAAAAGGGAACATTTGCAAAATATAGTTATGAACTGGAGCAGAAAATGTGAATTCATTCTTCTTTTGTGATGTCTTTTTCTCCTTTCCCTTCGGCTCATCACTCACATTAATCTCTGGATTTATTTCTACAATTAGCTTTAAACATGATGCATGCCAGGTATTTATTCAATTCTTTTCAAGTGCCCTTGAAACATTGAAATGATGTGTACTAATATTATTTCTTTTCAATCATGCTTTTTCAAAGTGGTCTTATAACAGATATGATGTAGTTAACTATATAGCAAAGGGCCTCTGATTTTGCTTTAATTTGCACACATGTTCACTGCTGTAGACTGCTAGTTAATCCAAAGTTGTCCATCCTTGCTATTAGACTCAAGGCTCAATCATACCATATTCAGTGCAGATTTTGGCACTTCCCTCTTTGACAGTGAGAAAATCCTCCTGGGTAGGGAAAGGTGATGGTTGCATTTTGTTTTAGAATTGTAATTGACTGGAATAGATCACAATACATGCCAACACAACTAATATTCCCATCTGAACAAATCAGTAATCATTATCATAAATAAATCAGTATTGTCATTAAAATTTCAACAAAGTTGAACACTGAATGGTTGAAATCTATGTGCAATATCATCGCAGCTGCTTTCTTTCGAACAGGATTTTCGTAATGCATAATGACAGGCATGTGAAATTCTCCGCTATGCCCAATTTAAATAAGAAAAGTACCCAGCTGTTTGTCTGCGGGGAGCCTTTTGAACTAGTTAACATTGCAGTGAAGTATTGGCATGGATCTGTCATGACCAATGTTTGTGATGGAATAAATCTGGGATCATGCATTATAAAGTGCCACCAAAGAAGTGTGTTGACACAACAATACAGCAAGTTTGATATGTACAGTACTATTTCCCTGCAATAGCTTGGTGCCAATTTATTAAGTGCCAATGGAATCTTTATCATTACTCACTGTGGGTAGTAAGAGTTAAGTAAGGTTGGAGAATACACAAATTTAATCTTATAAATATGGTGTAATCATATCCAAGACAAGAAATGAAGATCAGTGGAAAATGTGTAAAGCCAATTTTTACTGTATAAGATTCAATCATTTTAGACTGTTCTTTAGTGGTGGATATTACATTGTATTGGGACATTGCAAATAAAGCTTGGCCTAAATACTCTCACTAAATATAATTAAACCAGAACACATGGAATTTTCACTCAAAGGACAATACAATATTCAAGGGGATCCCAAAGCAACTACGATTATGAATGTACTCAGGGAGAAAATGTAGGAATGTAGTAGCCAATGCTTAAATAAAACTCTCGTAGTGTGATAAAGATCAGAAAATCCATTTTGGTGAAGCAGGCTGCGGGAGACTAGGAATACATTGCCTCTCTTTGTTGAGTTTTTTACAATGGGATCTTTTATGTCCATCTGAGAGAGCAGGTCAAGCCAAGGTTATATTAAAACACCTCATCCAGAGGATAACACCATACTGGAACAGCAGCCTAGACATTTGTTCTTAGGTCTTGAGTATGGAACTTGAATTTTCTGACTCAGGTGAAACTGTTAACAATAGGTTCATGATCATATACTATTTACCACTCAATTTACAATGAGAGTCATTATCCATTAACTCTCTAAGTTTTGCATTTGATGTTTGGCTTTAAGATTTTAAATTACCCACTTTCTAATAATTAAAACCGATCTATTTTAAAATTCCAAATACTATTTTAGTTTGGTGAGAATAGCAAATCCTTTGTCATCACATGGTCATGTGGAATAATCGAATTTGTTAAATTACATTAGTTATTTTGGGCTATTAGCAGCATTAGTACACAGAATTGTAGAATCATAGAATTTTACAGTACAAAAGGAGGCCATTTGACCCATCGTATCTGCTCTGGCTTCTGAAAGAGCGACCCCATTAATTCTGCTTTCCAGCCTTCTCGCTGTAGCCCTCGAATATCATCACTTTCAAATACACATCTAGCTCTTTTTTGAAACCTCCCATGGAATCACCTTCATCACTTCACCAGAGAGTGATTCCAAATCCTCACTATTCTTTGGGTAATGATATTTCTCCTCATCTCTCTCCTAGCTCTCTTGCTGACAATCTTGAAATTGTGACCCCCTAGTTACTGACATGCTAACTCAGTGAAGGTGAGCATCTTTCTATAACTTGTCAAAATTGTTCAAAATTGTGAACACCTCAGTAAGGTCACCTTTTAATCTCCTCTGCTCCAATTTCTGAAATCTTTCCTTGTATCTAGAATCCCTTATTCCTGGTATCATTCTAATAAATCTCCTTTACACTCTCTCTTGGGCTTTAACATCGTTCCTTAAATAAGGTGCTCAGAATTGGACACAATACTCCAAATGCAGTCTGACAATTGATTTGCAGAGGTGTAGCATCACTTCCCTGCTTTTCTATTCTATGTCACTATTTATAAACCTAAGGATCTGATAAGCCTTCTTAACAACTATTTCAATTTACCTGGTGACCTTCAGAGATTTGTGCACGTGAACTTCACAGTCCATCTGCTCCTGTACCATTGACCCTGCTGTATTGTCTCCTCATGTTTCTTCTACCAAAATTCTGGTCTCCTTCCTATCAGAAAGATGTTATGAAACTTGAAAGGATGTTACCAGGGTTAGATGGTTTGAGCTATAGGGAGAGGCTGAATAGGCTGGGCTGTTTTCCCTGGGGCGTCAGAGGGTGAGGGGTGACCTATAGAGGTTTATAAAATTATGAAGGACATGGATAGGGTAAATAGACAAGGTCTTTTCCCTGAGGTGGGGGAGTCCAAAACTGGAGGGCATAGGTTTAGGGTGAGAGGGGAGAGATTTACAAGAGACCTAAGGGGCAACATTTTGTGTGGAATGAGCTGCTCGAGGAAGTGGTGGAGGCTGTTACAATTACGACATTTAAAAGGCATCCAGATGAGTAAATGAACAATAAGTGTTTGGAGGCAAATGGGACTAGATTTATTTAGGACATCTCTCAGCATGGAAGAGTTGGACCGAAAGGTTTACTTCCATGCTGTATATCTCTATGACTAAAAATGCATTATCTCACATTTCTCTGCATTGAAATTCATCTGTCCGGTGGCTTCTCATGTGGCCAATTTGTCAATATCCCTCTGAAGTTGCTCAGCATCATTTTAAGAATTCACTATTCTCTCTAACTTACTGTGATCTACAAGTTTAGAGATTTTGCCTTCAACATCCATCAGCCAAGGATCCATACACCAATCCCTGAGGAACACCACATTCAACTCATCTTCAATCTGAGAAATACTCATCTATATCTCTCCTCTGTTTTCTATCTTTTAGCCAACTTCTAATGCATGCTGTCAGGGACCCATCAATCCCAAACCTTACTAATTTTCTAACCAAATCCTTTCCAAAATTCCAAATATATAACATCCATAGCCCTACCCTCATCACTGCCTGTGTCACCTTGCCAAAGAACTCAATAAAATTTGGAAGACATAACCTGCCCTTGACAAAGCTATGTTTTCTGTCAAGTATTAATTATTTTTCTCCAAATATATATTTATTTTTATAGTAACCATCAACTTGCATTTTATTTCAAAAAGGGTAAAGTTAACTTTGTTCTTTTATGAGTTCAGTAATGGACTAATGCGATTCAGTTTTACAATGATAGCATACACTGTGTACTTTGCAAACTTCAAGTTGTAAGTTCAAAAAATGGATTCCCCAAAATTAAAACTTGCCTAAAATTGAGAAATCACCCATTACTTAAAAAGCACTGAAGTCCATATTGTTGTACTTTGAAAATAAATGTAAGCAGACTATTATGACTGGCAGCTAGTTTTATAGTGGTGTCACAAGTTGATTGTGTTATCAGTACTTGAAGCACAGGTCTTGTACAGTCAGCTGGAACCTTGATATATTCCTCATCGATTTGCTAAAACCAGCATCCATTAAGATGAATACTTGGTTTAATATTATTTATGCATTACTGTAGTCAGCAGCCAGATATTTTAGCTCATGCCAAATGCTGTTAATTCTGTCCTGCCAGCTGGCAACAACACTTGGAGTTTGGGTATATTGAGTAGATCTGCTTGCTTTCTTTTCATGGAGATGTGTTATATCTCACAGCTAGTACATAATATCTCTTTAGGGGACATTTTGATGATGTATTTGTCAAATTATGGCATGTGACCTGATTCCTTAAAGGCCTCAGACTCCATTCTTGCTGAGTCCACTTGCAGCATGACAAGCTGAGATAGTTGTGTCATTGTTGACATTTGAATTGGTTACCTTTTAACCAGACGCACAGTAATTGTAACTGTAGTATATGTAGATAATAGGAGGTCTATTGAAGCCTTCAATAGTTTGTTACCCAGTCTAACATAATTATCACCTTATCAGATATGAATAATGTATCAAAGATAAAAAGCCCATCACTGCATCTTTAGGAGATTGTGGACAGAACAAATGTGTGCAACAGCAGTGGTCATTTATATATAGAAATGAGCTCCAGATCACGTCAGGAAGTTAACTCCTTTTACATTGTATCTGTTAGTGTGAGAATGGAAATGTATCACAACAGAGCTTTATTTTGATTCAGATCAGTTCTTTCTTCAGCATTTGTAGTCTCTTAATATCTTTGAAGTTGAACCTAAGAAACAATAGATGAAGTATCAGTTAGTTAGAATCCATACAGTGTGGGAGTAGGCCATTTGGCCCATCAATTGCACACCGACCTTCTGAAGAGCATCCCACCTAAACCCATGCCTGTAACCCTCATTTCCCACAGCTAACCTGCACATCCCTGAACACCATGGGCAATTTAGCATGGCCAATTCACCTAACCTGAACACATTTGGACTGTGGGAGGAAACCAGAGCATCCGGAGAAAACCATGCAGACACGGGGAGAATGTGTGAACCCAACACAGATAGTCGCCCAAGGCTGGAATTGAACTCGGGCGACTATCTGTGTTTAATTGAACCCATTAAATTATTCCATTATAAAAAGCCTGCCTTGAAAGATATTCAGAGGACAAAAAAACAATGTAAACATCAAATTGCTATTGCTACTGAAATAATGAACATCTCCCAAGAATTGGGCTGTTGATTAGTGGAAGTAAAACAAAGCTCAGAATTCCAGATTTAAATATCTCCACCTTGGGAAAGCTGGCACAGCAGAAGGAAACAACCCTGGGATTCATCCGGCTGTCAGAGTCATGGCTTCACTTTGGAAATCTGACCCTATGTTTCTTTTGCTTTTTGCAAACTCTCAGTTGTTGTCAACACACTAAAAGAACTCTTCCAGGATTCATCTGACATTCACGCCACATGGACCAACCAATCAGCTAGTCCTTCATCAGATATTCTGTGGTCTGGGATCTTGTCTTGCCATCTGATCATTATTTGTTGTCTCAAACAGGGGAGTGGCAGCATTTCTTAAATTGGTGCAAATATGTTATCCAGATTTTACATATATCAAATAGGGTCATCATAAGAAACCCCTTTATCATTTGAACTTGGCCTGACACAGTAGTTCTACATGTGTGGTGCTGGAAAAGCACAGCCACAGCTTTTGACTCTGATCTCCAGCATCTGCAGTCCTCTGTTTCTCACAATAGTTTTACGTGATGACAGGTTGCACTATAAATTGCTACCAACAGGAAAGTGCAACTTTCTCCGATTGGTGTCCTGATGACTAAGTAGCAACATGTGAAAACACCTAATGGACTCCAACAGTGGTGAGTACGTCAGCTTCACTTTATGTAGGCTGGTTCAGACATTAACTACTCTTCCCATCTTTTTTCTTTCCAGTTCTCTTGCTTTCATTCCTCTTTCTCTCACTGGTAAATATAAACAAGCTGCCAAGACACGCTTCTGTTCCCTCAGCTGGATTGACACTATGCTTCCTTTGCTAATGACACTGGACTCATCAAGTAATGCATTTTGCCCTGTTGCACCATTTTTTTAGTCTACTTTGAAAGCAAGAATACATTTGCAGAACAGTGGAATCATTAATTATCCATTGCTTGGGGGTATTGTAGCTCAAAGACGTTCTTTGAAATTGCATCTCAAAAGTAAAGGTCATCATTTGGGGAACCACACTGAGCACAGGGAGGATCGTGCAGTATTTATTAGCTTGTGAGTTTCTATGTATTTTTAGTGGGAATTGGAGGAATGAAATTTTTGTTTTAACCCTTTCATCTCTATCAGTGCACAGCTCTCAGCTCCTACTGATTGTTGTGGAGCTTTGTTTGAGTGCAGTTGCTCATTCAGTGACTGATTTATATTCAAGGAGGTTGTTTCTACTTTGAATGCAGTTTACCTGCAGTACATTTTGATGGAATCTGTCAGGAGGGGAAATGTTTTAAGTTGAAGACTAAACTGTAGTAAATAAAATCCTGGGCTTGTGCAACATGGAGTTCAGTTTCTATGTTTGCTAATTATTGTTTACAAAATATTTGAGTGATGCTACGTTTCTGTTTGTGGTTTCTCACTGCTCTCTCTCAGAAGGTGATTTTGGGCCAGGCTTGTAATAAAGGCACTGCTTCATGTATAAACTGTTATGGGCTGCTGCAACTCTGCTACTGACAGAGGAAAGTTTTTCTAACCAATGTTTTGCAATTCCTACAGGGCGAGCAGTAGAGGACCAGGCTTGGCGTGACACAGTGCCGACCAAAGAACGAAGAGACACACAAGGGTCTAGCATCAATGTAGTCATGCACACCTTCCATCAGGTAGACTAATTTCAATGGCGGCTTTTGCTCGAAACATTAATTTTCCTCCTCCTTGGATGCTGCCTGACCTGCTGTGCTTTTCCAGCACCACTCTAATCAAGACTCTGATATCCTCTGCAGTCCTCACTTTTGCCTAATTTCAATGGCACCCTTATGTGTGTTTGGAAGACTCATCAAACGATGACCAGCAGTTCATGTGTGAGCACGAGGAGAACTACAGTTGTGAGGGATACCCCTTGAAGGATAAATGACAATCTAGTCTTGCTCAGCTTGGTGGAAATGCAGTCACATACAAGGTGGGTCTTCCAAGAGAAATAATGGGAGATTTGTGTCCAAATGTTGGAGTTCCCGAATCGCAGGGTATCATAAAAACTGCCAGGAATCCTTACACGTTCCTGCAGATGTCGCTTGTGGTGGTCGTACACCAACTAAATGTTGAGGGAGTGGAATCCCTTCCCATTGATATATGCCCTTGGCCACTTTGCCAAGGTCCTGATGGTCTCATGAGTGCATACAATTATGCCCAGTACATGAGGAAATCCTACTTGGAGGCAAAGCACATATCTCTCTGGGCCTATGGCCCCATCAGCCTAGAGGTCCATATACAATGATGTTCTTTTCTGGGACATTTGTCACTTACCTGATAGTGCAAGTGGCCTCCCATTGCAGTATACCAGACAGATTTGCTACTACCCCTTGACACAACTCAGAGGCAGGTGACTGTAGCTTTCCTGGCTATTGCCAGGGTATGACTATGTGTCTGTTGAGATCTGAAGTCTTTCTCCACCAAGCCACAGAAGACAGCAGCCATCCATATGGATAGACACAGTCTCTAGCTGCACTGCTGCTCTGACATGTCCAGGAAACAGTCTTTTGTGGGACAGTCACCTCCAGTGAAAATAGGGTTCAGTGCCTTCTATGTCTCTTGGACATCATCTAAGTACCTTTCCACACCTTTGTACCTTTTCTGCAATTGCTTATCTATTATCACTACTCAGTGCCACCTCAGAGTGGCAGAGTCCCACGATTGGAGGTGACTTCACTTGCCATCTGCTGCACAGAAGTTTTAACTTGGACCCTCCTTGATTGCCCACTCCTGCAGCATCACACTAAGTCCTGCAGGTCCACTATCCCACAATTACCTGACTGCCTCTATCTGAAACATCCTTCTTACTCAGTGCCGACTGTGCCAGTGCAGGAGGCCCTCTCTGCTTATTCCACATGCATGCAGCATCTAGAAGGGTTCCCGTTACACCAGTTCCAGGTGGTTCTTGGTTTTGCAGCTGCCTCCACTCCTTGGACATTCTGAGGATCCCACGTGTTCCCGATGTTTCATCTTGGAAATTGAAATCGACCCTGCAATGAGCTGTCAATGGTTCCATTCACTGATTTAATTGAATACCTGCCACTCCTAAGTTGTAACAGTCACCTGTGAGAAAAGAGTTGAGAGTGTGTTGTTAGAAAAGCACAGAAGGTCAGGCATCATCCTTGGAGCAGGAAAATCGATGTTTTGGGCCAGAGGCCTCATTCGTGATGAAGGGCTCTGGCCTGAAACATTGATTTTTCTGCTCCTGACCTGCTGTGCTTTTCCAGCAACACACTCTCAACTCTGATTTTACTCCAGCATCCGCAGACCTCACTGTGTCCCACCCCTAAGAAGACCCCATTCACCAGAATGGCTGGACAGCAAATTTGAACTGGAGGACGGGCATGCTCTTTTGGCTCTATGATTTTCCTGGAATGTCCACCTCCAAACTCACTACTGGTTTGGGATGAAAACTCCACACATTACTCATGTTTTTCTCTTCCCAGATGCTGCCTGATCTGTTTCATTTCCAGCATTTTCTGTTTCATTTCCAGCATTTTCTGTTTCTATCCCTGTATTTTATGCTCCAAACTGAGCTCCACATGAGGAATTCAATGTGAGAATGGGTGTGCCTTTTGGTAACTGACTCTCTAACCCCGGATCAAGTTTGGGAAGAGATGACTAGCAGGTGTCCTGGTGAATCCCATTGAAGTTCGGCCTCACCAAATCTGCCAGCCAATCAGAGTCTGGCAATTTCTGGATCCTGGAGATCATCACTGGAAACCTAGTCTTCACGGGATCCAATTTTTCTTTTCCTTATTCCATTTCTTTTGGATCTTGTAGGGTGGGAGTCTCAGAGAGAGGGGTACTGGGTGGTTTGATGCATGGCTTTTAGTGATGAGCCAACAGCCAAATCTCACAAACCATATCCTGATTGACCTCAATCTGAAACAAATCGAGGCTCCCCTCCCAACTCAGAGACCTAGGGCCCCCTCATTTCTAATTTGGAAAACAGCTGATTTTCCTGATGCTGGAAGACAGGCGTTAAGGCCGATGATGAGTTGTCACCTTAAGTAGCTGTTAATTGACTGCTTAAGAGCCTCAATTGCATACAGGTCATGAAGGCCCCCAGAGGACCATCTCACTTAGCACTTAATCGCTGAGGTAGAGAGTAGGGGTGGGGTTGGATCCACCCAGAGCTATCTTCTCCAATTAGAGTGAGAAGAGCAAATAAACAAGCAGGTTGGCCCGAACAGGATAGTTAACCTCTTAACACTGCCTTCCTTACCATCTAATGAGGGGGAAATGACCATTTCTCTATCATCTTCCTTGTTACCCCAATTCATCAGAAGATCTTGTCAGCCAAACTAACCACCCACTTCACAACATTTCTGTTCTCATCTCATACCTCAGGCTAAGCCTTTTGATTAAATGATCTTCATTCCAGTGGCTGTGCTTACTTGCTCACCTTCTGAGACAAGATAACTCATTTCTTAATGCCTCATGTTCTTTGAGGGGACTGTTTCAATGTTTGCCTTATTAATACTACTTCTCTGTCAATACAGTAGCACGTAAATTTATAAATGTGCATAAAATCATTTCTTTGGAAATATATTATAGAAATGCAGCTCAATCGCAAATTATTTCCGTGGAGGCAAATAATAAGAAATCTTAGAAGAAAGCACTCAAATGGAAAGACTTGAACATGTACAATTTTCTACTAATTGGGGCATTTCTAATAAAATCACTTTGTGAAAGAAATTTGTAGGATACAGCATTTTGCTCGATGTTCTCATGTGCTCATTTTTCTTTAAAAACTCATGACAACATCATCAGATTAGCATTCCCATGAAATTCTCATAATCTATGTGAAAATGCATATAATCAGTTATATGCGAATTAATGTGGAAAGTGTCCTGTGAATTTGATCTACTGGCATAGTACTGACCCTTTAATGGGTGAGGGGTATAATGAAATTCACTAGCAAGAATGCTGCAGCAGTTTTAACAGAAATCAATATCACCTTGATCTTTTTAAATGTTAATAATGTGCAATTACTCCATCAACATTCAATCTGACACAGGTTTTCCACACACTTCTCATACCGTGAGAGTCCTGTCACCTGTAGCCCAGGGTTTCTTTCAGATCTGCCACTGTTTGATTTTCCACTTTGCACATACAGTCTCTGCCAGCTTCTTCAGAGCCCAGCTGCTGTCGTTTGATCAGGTGCGGCACTGGAAAAACACAAGAGCCTCACGAGTTCAGAGCACCATGAATTGATCTGCAGGAATGTTAATGCAGTTTTGTAATCTTGCTGCAGTCCCAGCAGAGTGGTATTCATTGCCTCTGGGAACCATGTGACTCTGCTCATATTTGCTGGTGCCACTGTACTGAAGCATCACGAGGTTTGTGAAAGCCAATATCAGCTCCCAGCATCCCTCAAAAGATTATTCCTTTGTACCTTTGGATTTCGGAAACTTCATGCAAATGCCATTGATGGAAGAAGAGCGGATCACCTCTTATTAATGGCACATGTTTAATATAAAACTACCTTTAGCAAACCAATCCAAAGATGTGCAGGTTAGGTGAATTGGCAGTGCTAAATTGCCTATGGTGTTCAGGGATGTATAGGTTACATGCATTAGTCAGAGGAAAATATAGGGTAGGGGAATAACTCTGGGTGGGTTATTCTTTGGAGGGTCTGTGTAGACTTGTTGAGCTAACGGCCCGTTTCCACACTGTAGGGAAATCCATATCCTTGGATTTTGGGTGGAAATCTATATCCTTGGATTTTGGGTGGGAACAAGACTGGCCTTACTGAGGTGTTACCACAGTTGAAAATCCCATTGACATCAACTGCTTGGTCATAGGTCTGTTTTATCCTTTCGCGTGCATGTGGCTTGGCACTAATTCTCTTTACAATATTATTATCCCACTGCTAATGGAAACAAACCAAAATTGGAGAAATTAAACATTGAAATTCACAAGATGTTCTGGTGATTCAGTTAAGATTCACACTGTTCATTCTCAAATCCCTCAATCCTCTCTCTTTATGTCACCACCTTCAGCCGTACTACCTTCCAAAATATCGATGCTCCTCCAATCCTGTCCACTTAAGCGTCCCGATTTTTAAACACTCCACTATTGGCAGCTCTACGCCTGAAACTTTGAACTTCATTGCTTAAACATTGCCATTTCTCTGTCTCTCCTCCTTTTCACCATAATACTTTGATCAAACTTTGATCATCTAGCCTATTGTTTCCTTATGTGACTTGATATCAAAATTTGTTTGATAATACATTTTAATGGTGCTAATTTAATGCAAGTTGTGGGTGAATATTAACCATACCTAACACATATTGTGAGGGAACAGCAAAAATGTACGACAGTGTATTTTAGAAATTATGGGGTAGAATTATAGGATTGTATCAGATATAGAGAGGAACTCCTTTCACCAAATAAACCTCTACCCATAATTTCATCTGAAACTGTTGCTCAACAGGCTGCAAATAGTTCTGTCTTTAACACACAATATGTTAAACCTATCTGTTGTTATTTTGTCCTTAATTTGTGTAACCTTGGCTAAGTCTATAAATGTCCGAGATTTCCAACTTAGCCTTAATTGTCAGCAGATATGGAGTATGGAAAATTGAAAGATCATTGACTACTGGAATGGTGACAAATTTTGTTTTCCATACTAACATGAGCCAATTCAATTAGTCCCCTCAAAGGTCATGGAAGTTTCTTTGACAAAAAGATTGAAAGGTGTGTTTGCTGCAACCATCTAAACTTATTCTACATAACAAATAGTTCAGCAGGACAGGGAATTAGTGCGGTTCAGGGGATCTGCAAGTGGCATATTTAAAATCTGCTTTTGTGAAGTAATTGCATACAACTAATAAATAACATGGACAAAACCATTTGTTTCATACCATAGATTATTTTCTGACTGTGTGGCATCCTGTAAGTACTTTAGAATATATCATACATTATATGATTTGCAAGATAAAATTACACTGTATATCCAAAAAGGTGTACCACGATGCTTTCATAACAATATGGAAAAATATATTGCATGGATGATATGATATCCAGTGGACAAGAACATTTCATGTTTAATCTTTCCTTAGTTTTTTAGCTTCACATGGAAGGACAGGATGAATACCTCCACATCCGTGGATGTTGGGTGGAAATCCATATCTCTACATTTTGGGCGGAAATCCGCATCCCTGAATTTTGGGCGGAAATCCATATCCCTGTATATTGGATGGAAATCCATATCCCTGAGTTTTGGGCGGAAATCCATATCCCTGTATTTTGGGTGGAAATCCATATCCCTGTATTTTGCGTAGAAATCCATATCTCTACATTTTGGGTGGAAATCCATATCCCTACATTTTGCGTGAAATCCATATCCCTGTATTTTGGGCAGAAATCCATATCCCTGTATTTTGGGCGGAAATCCATATCCCTGTATATTGGGTGGAAATCCATATCCCTGAATTTTGTGTGGAAATCCATATCTCTGTATATTGGGTGGAAATCCATATCCCTTAAATTTGGGCAGAAATCCGTATCCCTGTATTTTGGGCAGAAATCCATATCCCTGGATTTTGGGTGGAAATCTATATCCCTGGATTTTGGGTGAGAACAAGACTGGCCTTGCTGAGGTGCTACCACAGTCGAAAATCCTATTGATATCAACTACCCGGTCATAGGCCTGTTTTTGCCTTTCACATACATGTGGCCTGGCACCAATTCTCTTGACCATATTTTCATCCCGCTGCTATTGTACACTTTCAATAACTCAAAACAGGGTGCTACCTGCACACCAGCACTGAAAGTAAGCTGTTCAACATGGGAAGCCTGCACCTCAAAGTCAAAGTGTGTAATGCCCGAGTCTGTGAGCTGCTGTTTGCTGATGATTCTGGGCTAGCATCCCACACTGACATTCACTCACAGCAACTTGTACATTGGCTCCCTTGGGCATGCAAGAAGTTTGGACTGACAATCTGTGTCGGGAAGGTCAAAGTTATCAATCAGGATACAGAGGCTTCACAAAAGAAAACACAGAACTGCGGATGCTGGAAATCAGGAACAAAAATGCAGACAGCTTTGCAGAACACCTATGTTCTGTCCACAAAAATGACCCTGAGCTTCCTGTTGCCTTTCATTTCAACACACCACTATGTTCCCTGACCAACATTTCTGTCTAGGGCTTACTGCAATGCTCCAGTGAAGCTCAGCACAAGCTGGAAGAACAGCATCTCATTTTCTATTTGGAACCCTGCAGCCTTCAGGACTCAATACCGAGTTCAATAATTTTAGGGCCTGAGCACCTTCTTCCATGTCATAACCTCAACCCCATAGGCAGCTATTGATTCCCCAGGCTGACTTTTACCTCTTCCTTTGTCTGCCCACCTGTTGTTCTCTCCCTAGCTGGGCTTCATCTCCACCTATCATTTACTCCTCCCCTCTCCCCCACTCAATCGTCAGCATATATACCAACCTTCTCCTCGCTACAATCAATCATGAAGGAGGATCACTGGGCCCAAAATGATAATCCCACTTTCTCTCCACAGATGCTGACAGACACACTGTGTTTTTCCTGCCATTTCTGTTTTTTTTGTGGAATCTTTATCTTCCACTGACATTAACAGCCTCAGTCTGAAGGTCATCAACACTTTCACAGTTATTTGATTAACGGTTGGCAGCAACCTGTTTCTATAAATGCCGAAGTTGGCACCAGGATTACCAAGGCCATAGGTGTCATGTCAAAGTTGAGAATTTGAATGTGGATCAACAGCAAACTAATGCAGACGACAAAACTTTGTGCATACAAGGCTTGTGTTCTCAGTAATTTCTTTTGTAACAATGATGCATGGAGAACTAAATTATGAAAACCAGGAAAATCAGTTGACCAGCTTCCATTTCCACTGCCTTAGGTAAGTGTTGGGCATCTCCTGGCAGCTCAGTGGGCAATTATAGACATAATTTATAGACGTACACCAGCGTAAAAGGATCCCCAGACTACGTGTTCTCTTGACTCGATGGCGACTCAATTGGCTGGTTCATGTGATCCAAATGGAAAACAACCATGTCCCTACTAGCATGCTTTATGGTCAGCTAGCTATTGATACAAGACCAAAAACATGCTCAAGCCTGTGATGCAAGGACATCTGCAAGCAAGATCTCAACTTGACCAGGGTTAGAGTCAATACACAGGAAGTCTTTACCGCTGACCAGAGTGCCTGGAAATAAGCAGCCAGAAAGAGCAAGGAAAAAAAACAGAAGAAAGAAGACATGACCAGATAATGAAAAAGACTGCACCATGGAAGGAAAATAAAATCATTGAAACGCAAGGATATTTTCAGCTGTGTTGGTCACAGAAGGAACTGCCACTCACAATCAAACACTACAGCTACCATAGGTGATATTCAATTCAGAAATGACACAGAGCTGGATGCAGTTCATTGTCTCTCAAGATAGCTAGTTGCTGTCTAAGGTAAAACTGTGAAATGTGCCACTGCAAGTAGTAGTTGAACAAACAGCATAGACATATTAAAGGGGAAGCTAACTGAAAAAAGGAATTAAAGTGTAAACTGATAAGATTAGATGAGCAAGGAGACGTATGTGTGGAGTAAAAATGCTGCCGTGAAGTGCCCTCTCCCTGCCTTACCTCCACCAAACACCAAGGCGAATTTGGAGATGGGCAGAGGAAAACCATGTGATCAGGTGGGAGACTGTAAGGCTGTGACCTTGCTGTCTTCCCACCTCTGCCTGATTAAGTCCCAAAGGTTTGCTGATATGCCTACTGCCTGGAGAATAATTGAAATGGAAACTTAAGCACCGAATCCCTACATCACTGAAATGTAACCCGGGAGTCATCAGTCACTGGCATTGGTTTCCTCATGGTCTTTACAGGAGGAGGGAGGTAAGTCTCTCATTTAAAGACACTCACGTGCTCCATTAAAGAAGCTGGCAACAGGAATTGTGGATGCCAGCAGGATGACCCCATTCTCTTTACTGTCAACATCCTCCACCTGGTGACCAGTGACCCCCCCACCCTTGAGAGTTCATTACTCCCCACTTCCCTGTCACAGGATGATTCATTGCTCTGTTTGGATTGGGCCCTTTGCAACACCGGCACTCTGTGCACCTGATTGACTGCAGCACTCAAACAGGATCTCTACCCTGTTAGGGTCTTAATTCAGTGAAAGACCCAGTTCTGGCCAGAACAGTACCTGATTACTCTAGAATTGCCTTGTACTTCCTGTGAAAAGGTAATGTAGGTTGCCTACATTTTCTTCAAAGGGTGGATGGGAGTCAAACAGCCATAACTAAATCCCATCTGGTGTAATTGCTCTAGCCTTTGGCAGTAGCAAGTTGAGAAATAGCTTTGGATATTGTAGATTGGTTTGTGCCTAGATGTTCAGCAGAAATGTAGCATGGTTAGTGCTTTCACTGGAACAGGGCGATAATGTAATTTGGCCACTATAATCATTATCTCTAAACTTGTTATATTGTCATGGAGGATTTACCTAATAAATATAAATTATAAATGTCAATGAAATGCAACACCATTAGTAAATCTTGATGAATAGTTATTTGGCAAATTCATACTTGCAACTGTTTGACCATATTAAAATTATGAGTTCCCCAGGGTTGGGGAGTTCAAAACTAGAGGGCATCGTTTTAAGGTAAGAGGAGAAAAATTTAAAAGGGACCGGAGGGGCAATCTTCTCACACAGGGGTTGGTTTGTATGTGGAATGAACTGCCAGAGGAAGTGGCAGGTACAGTTACAACATTTACAAGACATTTGGATAGGTACATGAATAGGAAAGTTTTAGAAGGATGTAGGCCAAGTACAGGCACATGGATCTAGTTTAGTTGGGGAAACTTGGTCGGCATAGACAAGTTGAACCAAAGGGTCTGATCTATGTTGTATGACTCCATGACGCTATGAATCAAATGGACACCCATTTCATATTTTGCACAATGGAATGCAGTTACAATTGAACATTTTGATGCCCACTTTGTAATAAACTTAACTGTGGTTTTAACTGCATAGAATATGACCGAAGTTGATAGTTAAAACATATGATATAATGTGGAATGCATTAAATAATCATGATTCCTGTCTCCTTTTTTGAAAAATTAGATTTTTTTTGGTACCACAAATTAGTAAATCCATCTAAACAGGTTATTGATTTCTTGTATTAAGCTGATTGAGCATTTGAAGCTGGATAAAGCATTCAGTGTTAACGGCATATGGTTAGAACTATTGCCAGAATATAATAATATGAGTATGCTATTATAAAGTAAGTTGTTGATTGCTGCATACCCAAGCTCATTTACTCATAAAAGTTTTCAAGAATAAGAACAAGTATTCACCAATTTATATTATTACCTGTACACATATTAACACATACTTTATAAATATTGACAGCAATTGCAGATTAGGTTTATACAGCACCACCCTGCCAGAGTATGTATAATTGTGCTTAAAACTGAGAGGATTACTTCACAATTGAGGTGTTATGTGGTCTAAGAAGCAATCAACTATTGCCTGAAAAATCCACTAAAATTTTTAATGTGTTTTTGCTAATGTATTTTATATGCTTTTCGCAGTTCCATGCTTTTATAAGCTCCACTATATTTGTTCTATAAACTGCTGATGGACAATAACAGACAACAGATCTGACATTAGCTCAACCGAAGTAGTAGCAGCTATTTTGTTTCATTGTTCCCATGTTTACTAATAGTGGTAGGTTTAACTACTTGAAGTTTGTTCCAGAGGAAGTGGTGGAGGCTGGTACAATTGCAACATTTAAGAGGCATTTGGATGGGTACATGAATAGGAAGGGTTTGGAGGGGTATGGGCGTGTGATGGCAAGAGGGACTAGATTGGGTTGGGATATCCGATCGGCACCAACGAGTTCTGCTGTACATCTCTATGACTCTATGACTAAGTTTGTGCAAAAACATGGGAGCAACAATTGCTGTTTCAAATTAGAAGTTATTAAATATTTTTACCAAAATGAAGTAAACCTGTCACCCTTTATATTTTTCTCATCCAGTTTTTCCCTCCCTAATGAAACCATTGTCCAGGATTTCAAATAACTTGACATTCTTCAAGAGTGAACATGAGTGTCAAGGAAATTCAGCTAAAGGAAGCATCACAGTTCACCTTGCCCTTGCACAATATCCTTCCACACATGTTTTCCAAGACAGTTTAACAGAAATGCTGACTGCACTTCTCTTTCCTTTACACACTCCAGGACACGTCTGTTGTGATCTGTACCACCGAGAAGGACAAGGAAAACAGTGGTACATGTGAACACAACCATCTCCAAGTTATATGCCATCCGGACATGAAAAGATTTCACTCCTTCCTCATTTGGAGGAGCCAGTGTTGGACTAGGGTGGATAAATTTAAAAATGATACAACACCAGGTTATAGTCCAACAGGTTTATTTGGAAGCACTAGCTTTCGAAATGCTGCTTCTTCATCAGCGCCTCAAAAGCTAGTGCTTCCAAATAAACATGTTGGACTATAACCTGTGTTGTGTGAATTTTAATTTTGTCCTTCCTCATTGTCACAGAACTAAGTCCTGGAAATTCCTGCTTAACAGCGCTGTGGAAGTATGCTCACCACACAGTCTGAAATGGTTTAAGAAAGAAGTTGGTCACCACCTTCTGAAATGCAATGACAAACAGTAAATCACTGTCTTCCCAGTGATGCACCCATTCTCTGAAAGAAAGCTTTTATCAGGTCAGTTTTAGCATTCCTGTTACTCCCCTAAGATCTATGCCACCACGCAGGCCAAAAATTTTGATGAATTCGGCCAATGCAAATCACTAAAGCCGATCAATAGCCTTCTCATTTACTGAATATGAGGTGATTAATTCACAACTTAGTCAGTAAAGGAGCCAAGGATTGAACCAGAACCTTCCCATTTTATGACCTAATATCATTCCAGATGGTGGCTTATTCAAAATACTTTGATTTCTATTTAAGTTCATCTTTCAAATTTATTTGTTTAAACAGTGAGTGCTCAAGTCACAGTCTTTTTAAGGCTAGCCATATGAACCTTTCTAATAAAATATTTGTCTTTACTTGCAGAGGCCCTAAATTTAACATTAATATATAATGTCCCTGTGACAAGCAGTCACAGAGGTTGGTTAGTGCTGTTTATAAATGCATGCTGATTCATTCACTTTGTCAATTTTAGTTTTTTCCCCCCAGCTTTCTTTCTACTTGCATAATTAGCATATTCTCAATTCGTTGTATCGAGGACATCATTGATGGTACTTGCTTCATGGCAAAAATGACTTTGATTGCCAATACACATCACATGATAATACAATGGCGAGTTCTATATTACTACAACATTTAGGCCTTTGTATCAAACAGAGAAACAAAAAAATATACTCTTGGATAAGATGGAGAGGTTGAAGCTGTTTTCTGTTTCCACTTCCTGCTGTAAATATGGTGTGGTGCAGTAAGATTCACGGAACTGATCCAACTGCCCTGTCCATGCAACTACAATTATGATAGTGCCCTTGAAATAAGAATCCATGCGCCCACCAGTTCTGAAACTCAATCATCTTCCACTGAATTTAACTAAATCGGATGAGATGACACTGGAAAAATTGTGATAAGATGGTGCTAATGCCTCCTATTACCAATATTAGTTTAACTTATTGGCCTGTCCAATATGTGCTAACACAGATTGGGACTGGCGTCCTCCCTCCCCACTTGGTATTGCCACACAACGAGAACATTCAGCAGAAAGCATATTCAGCCTGGATAGTGGTGTTACTGTTTCCAAAGTATGATAATAGAAGGAATTGGCATAGTAAAGGGCTCGACTCCTTTTACACACTTGTAAATTTTAATATCTTCCTAGACTCACAGTGTTTGTAGCTACTTCCTGTGAAGCTTTTTTGTACTTTAAGGTTTAACATCATGGCTTTGCTGTCATGAGCAGACCTCTGGCATGAGATCCCATGAGAGGTCTATATCAATAATGAACCCTGATACAATAAAATAATACATGAATACAGAAGCTAGCCTTCCACATTGTCCAGGTCTGGGTGCTGCACCATCACAGATGCCATCTTTCAGGTGCATTATGAAACCAAGGTCTGTCTGACCATTCAAATGGGCATTAAAAAATCTATTGCATTATTTTGAGGAAAATCAGGACAGTTATTCCTCTGTGTCTTAGGTTCTTCCACTGAGGTCACCGAAACAGAATTATTAGCACATTACTGTCAACAAATTAGTTGCCATATTTCCTACATTGCAAACATGACTGCAATTTAAAAGTACTTCATTGGTTATTAAACGCTTTGGGAAATTCCTAAAGTTGTGAAAGGCACTATATAAATTGAAATTGTTTTGTCTTGCTTGGAGTGGTAGGCTGAGATCCTGCTCCACTCAAACACACCACAAAGGGGAAATGAAGCCCTGATCTTTCGTGGCTGGGTGCATGTCTGAATGGTGGTTGAGGTCAGGGTTCACATTTAGCTGTTGCTTGCTCTGTGCTTAAATGGCCTACTGACATTCACATCAAGACTCACATGTGAATAATAGCCACTGGGGATAGGCATGGCAGGATGCTTAGTGCTTATTGAACTGTACCTCAGCAAGAGGTCAGTACTTTTGGGAAAGAATGTGACAGGAGAAAAATGGTAAAGTAAAGCGGCAAGGAATAGGAAAAACAGTGAGAAAATAAGTGCAATTGTGTGGATATCTGCTGGGCTGAACAACAACAACTTGTGTCTATGTAGCACCTTTCATATAGTAAACCATCCCAGAATTTGACAAGAATGTCATTTGCTCACCTGTAACCTTGATTGAGGAGTAGTGAGAAAGTTGATTTTAGTTATGCTGTTTTTCTGCAATATACAGTGCTCCTCCCCTGAAATTATGGTGGAAGATGTGGAAAGTAGCCTTCTCTAATTTTAAATAAGTATTTATTGTTTGGCTGAACTGATTGGAGCCATAATTATCTTAAGATACTATAAAGAGGGATAGAATCTTCTTGGCTCCCTAGAGTTTTGAGAAAGGCAGGGTAGGAAACTTCATTGACGGGCGGCAATAATGAAGTTGCCCAATCACAGTTTAAAGTCATGCTATGAAATTCTCTGGAACTTTCAGATAGCTCAGTTTTCCCAACCTTCATCATTGGAAACCCATTTGCATTCATTAACATGTCATAAATATTCATTAACTCTGACCCCAGCACCCCAGTTCTGTTCACGGGCACAAACGTTAGCTAAAAATGAAAGACAGAATGTTCACAAACCTGACGATATAAATGTTGGTGTCTCCTCAGCGTGGTAGGCTGTTTCCTCCAGCCTCTGGAGGATGAGCAACCATAACATAATAGAATTCCTCATCAAGTTAGAGAATTACATTGTTGCTTCAGAGACCACAATCCTAAATCTAAAAGGAGGAAACCACGATACCTATGAGGTGCGAATGATAGATTGGGAAACATTACTTAAGGGGAAGACAGTGGAAAAGCATTGGCAAACATTCAAAGAACACATGGGTAAACTGCTGCTCATTCCTGTCTGGTGCAAAGGGGAATAGGAAAGTTAGATCAAACATGGCCGACAAGACAAATCAGACATCGTATTAGATCCAAGAAAGAGCCAAACAAATTGGCCAAAAGAAAAGAACCGGGATGGGGGAAGAGGGATTAAGAAAAGGAAAATCGAATACATGAGTAAGGTTCTAGCAAACATAAAAACTGACTGTAAAAATCTTCTATACATATGTGAAGAGAAAAGAATGGGTGCAGACAAATGTAGGGTCCTTATGGTCAGAAACAAGGCAATTCATAGTGGAGAACAAAGAAATGAATAGAAAGCTAAATACATATTTTGGTACTGGTTTCCTAATGGAACACACAAAATACTGTCTAAATGGAGTTTGCACATTCTCCCCATGTCTGCATGGGTTTCCTCTGGGTGTTCTGGTTTCCTCCCACCATCCAAAGATGTGTAGACTAGGTGGATTAGCCTTGGGGAATGCAGGATGAGGGTAGGTGGTTGGGTTTGGATGGAATGTTCTTCAGGGAGTCAGTGGAGGCTGAATAGCCTGCTTCCACACTGTATGGATTTTATGTAGGAATAGGATATTGAGCTGGATGATCAGTCATTGTCATAATGAATTGTGGAACAATGGCCTACAGCTGTTCCTTTTTCTATGTTTCTCTGTTTCAAATATTGAGTGCTTACATTATATTCTAAGGATCTCCAGATGACTCCTCTCATTCACAGCACCTTTGGTTATTATGAGAAAACACTGAAGGTCTGATTCCGGTCATTTTATGTTAAATTGGATTTGCTGATGCTTACAACTGCAAAAGCTTTATATTGAATACATGAAAGCACATAAATCTGGTTGGTGTGTATTGGTGCATAAAAGAAATGTAGTCTGCTGAGATTACAACATTACTCTCATGACAGCTAATGAACAAACACCTACACTGTTCGGATAAAGCGATATTCTGCTCATGAGAAATGATACGTCAGATTGGTGGGCTATTTTCATTTAATCTAGAAATTTATTCTTTAAAATATAACTCCTAAATAACAAATTAATCTACATACAAATTATGACTTTTAGAGCTTTCTAAAGATAATCATACTTGGTATAAATGCTAAGTTGACTGAATTTAACTGTACCCTTTCAGAACAAACTTGATGTCAAGATCACTGTGAATAATTGGCATCTGATTGCCATATAATACAAGCACATTTATGAGTAGCTCTTACATCCTTAACCTATAAATCTGGTGAACCACAGGTCATGAACCAAATTCCACAGACAGTGCACTATACTGCATTAAAAGAAAAATAATATGATTACTTCACAAACGCTTAGAAACAAAGTCAAGCAAATTCTTTCGGTTAGCAAGCAGCAGGTGGCTGGTATTCCAGCTGTACCAGAAACAACCACTTGGACAGAGGGACTGAATTATCTGCTGAGGCATTTTGCTCTAATGGACAAGATCAAGGAAGAATATATTTTGTGAAGTCCAGAAGGAGAAAGGCAAACAAAAGTTTGATGAGGAAGTATATTTGCTATTAAGTAGCAGTGACATTGCAAAGGCATTACCTATTACCTTCTTCCTTCTCATCATACCTTTTCATTCTGAAGTTGTGAATGATTTTAAAAATCTTTCTATGACTGAAAAAAAACTGACCTCATTGACCTTTTGTGACCAAAATTTATCAGTTATGCAGTAAATTTGGTCAAATGTAAAATCCTACCATTACACAGATGAGATCAATAACATAGTACAGACAAGAGAGTGTAACCTCCACAGTGTGTGTTATTTAAATTCCTACTTCCAAAACCTGATGATCCACCAAGAAAGCTTTCACAATTTTTAACTGCAGATTCCTAGTTTCCTAGTGCTGTTGGGAGGACTTCAAACTAATCTGACAGGGGTGTGGGAACCAAGAGAGGATATTTGGAAGAATATGAAATATTTGCACTAACAGAGAAAGTAGTCCATTAATGTGGGAAGATGGAGTGAAGAAGTCAGAAATGAATTCAAAGTCAGGGTTGCTGTGCATGTATGCAAATGCACAGATTATAGCAAATAAGATTGGGGAGTTACAGGCGCAGATTGACATATGGAAATAAGATGTTGTGGCTATGATGGAGACCTGGCTCAATAAAGGGCAAGACAGGGTGCACAATATTCCTGGGTATAAGGTGTTCAGAAAAGATAAAAGAGAAAGGAAGAAAAGGGGAAAGATGGCGGGTTGTTTTGAAGAGAACAGTGCAATACTAGAGAAAGCGGATATCTTGGGAGGCTTCAAGGACACTAAATTTGAGAAAAGGAAAAAAAAGGGGACAAAAGATATAGGAAAGAGAATTGACTTTGCAGGGAAACCATGGAGAGATGCTCACATTACAGAGTAGAAACACTGAGGGACTTCAATTACCTGAATATCAATTAGGATATTGGTGTAGCAAGAAAAGAGCAAGTGTTCCTACATTGAGTGAAGGAGAATTTCCTGCAGCAGTATCTCAGTTCAACTAGAAAAGAAGCATTAATAAATCTGGTTTTTGGAAAGAGGTGGTCCAAAGGATCATGTGTCAGTGGAGGAATACCTAAGGATCAAATTGAAAGTGGAGAATGACATTAGTCAATCCAGAGTAAGAACAATCAATTAGTGGTGTACCAACTTCAATGGAGCAAACATGGAGCTAAGAAGGATTGACTAGAACAGGAGGTTGATAGGAAAAATGGTAACTGAATAATGGGCTAACTTCAAAGTAGAGATGGCTTGGGTACAGTCTTGGTATATTCCTTCAAATGGGAAAGTTAGGACAAACAAATCCATTGTTCTCTGAAAGACAAAGGAGATAGAAATAAACATGTAAAGAAGAACAAGTAAATGTAAAGAAGAAATAAGTAAATGTAAAGTTGTCACAGTCCACATTACCACTGTCTGATTAGAGCGAGATGATTGGTGGTGAGTTCAACCATGGCTCAGGCGAGAAGTGTGGTTGAGAAGTGTGACCATTATGGTAAACTTAGCTGGTGTGAGAATTGTGCCTGTGCTGTTGGTATCATACTGCAGATTGCTGTCCAATCTACTGAGCTAACCAATCCCTTTATAGTGTGCCAATGGAAAATATTAAGATAGATAAAGCAATTTAGAACTAAGAAAAATACAGAGCAGTTCAAAGGAGGATTGAAAAAGCAAATAAAAGAAGCAAAGAAAAATTATGAGAAAAGACTGGCAGCTAATATAAAAGGCTATTCCCGATGTGTTCTCTAGAAACAGAGTGAATAAAAGAAGTAGATGTCATAGGTTGGCACAAAGGTTGTAAGCAGCCATGGAGGGGTGGGTGGTGTGTGTGCAGTGGAATGTGATAACATGGATAGCATATGGGGCCTATATGTGGGTTGATAAAGTGCTTTGAAACAAAGAAAATGCTAGAGAATTTCATCAAGTCTGGCAATATCTGTGGGGAGAGAAAGATTACTGCCAGATCTGCTAAGTCTCTCCAGTATTTCCGATTTCTGTTTCAGATTTCCAACATCTGTAGTATTTTGTTTTTGTTTAACTTGATAACAGTCTTTTGATTTTTCTTACACAGATGGGATGACGTTGCAGAGTACATGCTGCTCCATGTGTAACTCTTACTTGCTGCTCATGTTAGTGTGAGCATACAGCAGCACTTACTTCCAGGTGTGTACCATTCTGCTTTAAGAGGCACAGGTTGCATCTGAGTCAGGCCAGCCACGTTATAGATTCACCATATATACTGTTTGCCACCGACTTGAGTCCTCAGCCAGCAAGGACAGTCTCACTGGATTAAAAACTATAATCATTTCAGTGAGAAGGCAGCATTCAGTTTGTATTTTGCATGCCTCTATGGGACTGGACTGAAAGGCTTGACCGAATTTGACAACATTTTGGAAATGAATCCTGTAACCAAAATTATAATAAATGTGCTATTGAATGAAAAGTAACATATAGAATTACATTCTTTAAACTATATTCTTTGTTTTAAATAGCATTTAATTTGAATGAGAATGTTGGAACAAACTGGGATAAAACAGTAAATCAGTATTAAGGCATAGGGCAAAAATAATTCCTCTATTTCCTTCTTTAAAATCAAACCATGCTAATGTCTCTCTTAATTCCTTTAATGACTTCCCTTTTTAGTTATTGCTGTTTGATCCCTCAGTCATAAATGACAAAAATTTAGTACAACATGGAGAGCAAATCAGTTCCACTGATCCTGGCTCAGGCTTTTAAAATATTGATACCCAGAAAAATTAGCCAGTTTCCAAGTAAATATAGTCTTTCCCTGTTTCCATTCTAAAGAAATCAAAATAGATACTGTTTTCATGGACAAGTGTGTTTTGTTTATACATTCCTAGAAGTAAGCAGACACCTCTAGAAGTTCTGCATTACTCAAGGCTGTTTTTTTCCTATATTGGCATTTAATGACCATTTGGTTTTAGTCTGAGTGTAACACCAGCAAAGCAGAAAAGATAAAAGTATCCATTAATGAGAGTTCAGCTGTGATGGTTCTCAGAATCCAGTTTGCACAAAGGCCATGTCAGCACTAAGTGAATTGAAGTTTATTGGTTTGAAGTGGCGATTGTGAATTATTTCATTACAGCTCATGATATATGCACTCTACAGTCAGCCATTCTCCAGAAAGAATTAACATTATTGTTATAAATTGTTCTACTGAGGGAGGAGAAAATGAATGCTTCTCCTTCCAGGAGTGCTGTTTCTCCAGTCTGCCTTCTAGAATTTATTTTGGTGTTTGTAATTTAAAAGAACTTTTGTTGAGACAGTTCTATTACTCGAGTGAACAATGATACAATGGTGCTGGAAAAGCACAGCAGTTCAGGCAGCATCCGAGGAGCAGCAAAATCGACGTTTCGGGCAGAGGAGGGTGGGGGTGGGGAGAAAGTAGCATAGAGAACACTAGGTGAGTGGGGAAGGGGATGAAGGTGATATGTCAGGGGTGAGAGGGGTGGAGTGAATAGGTGGAAAAGAAGATAGGCAGGTAGGACAAGTCATGGGGACAGTGCTTAGCTGGAAATTTGGAGCTGGGGTGAGGTGGGGGAAATGAGGAAACTGTTGAAGTCCACATTGATGCCCTGGGTCCCGGAGATGTTCCCTAAAGCGCTCTGCTAGGAGGCGTCCAGTCTCCCCAATGTAGAGGAGACCGCATCGGGAGCAACGGATACAATAAATGATATTGGTGGATGTGCAGGTAAAACTTTGATGGATGTGGAAGGCTCCTTTAGGGCCTTGGATGGAGGTGAGGGAGGAGTGCGGTGGCAGGGGAAGGTGCCAGGATGGGAGGGTGGGTTGTAGGCGGGGCGTGGACCTGTCTAGGTAATCACGGATGGAACAGTCTTTGCGGGAATCATGTCAATAACTGGCATTAAAAATATAGATAATAAGAGGAGATAGGTTGGTCATAAAGGCAACCCACCTCCCCCAATGTAAGATGTTAGCTCAGCCTTTAAAGAAGTGTATTTTGCAATGACAACTTTGTTCTCTAAGTCACCTAATTTACCGATCACACCAATACCTACATTAATTCTGTAGGTCCATCTTTCTGATCATTTTGGAAGTTGACCTTCATTTGTAGTTTTGTAGATTTCTGTTTCAGAAAACCCCTTGAAATATTTTAGGTTAAACAGCTAACAACAGTGAAACAAGAACTTGCATTGATATCATACATTTTAACGTGGGATAAAGTCTTAAAGCACTTGACAGAAATGATGGCCAAATAAGATTTGACATTTTAGCAGAAGATTAATTTTACAGTCAGCCATAAGGGAAATTAAAATATTTTTAAAAAGGAGATGACAGACATAATTCTTTTTTTTGCTCAGAAGGTTGTGAGTTTTTAGAATTCCTTTTCTCAAAATACAATGATTCAGAATCTTTGAATATTTTTTAAGGCAGACGAAGATAGATCCATCATTACTAAGGGGATGGAAGATTATCAGAGATATGCAGGAATATAGAGTTGAGGCTAAAATCAGATCAACCATGAATAGCAGTGCAGATTTTGAGGGCCAAGCGACCCACTCCTTTTCCTTCTTTGTATGTTCCTAAATGCCCTCACACCAATTCTCAGCTGCTTGACAAATTTGAGTGGACGAAAGACAAGGCTTGATATGTAGCTGGGGTGTAGATCTGCCTTCAATGTAACAGAGTGGTTGGAAAGGGACTCTCTGCATGTGATTATAAATAAGTATTGTTTCTCTCAGGTTTGAAATTATAGAATCATAAGAAACAGGACAGGAATTGAACATTTGTCCATTGAATCTGCACTGATAGACCTAAAATCTGTCAACATAAGCCTTGAATTTATGCAGTGCTCCAACCTCCACTGCTCTCTGTGGAAAAGGATTCCAAAGACTAATGACTTACTGCAAGAAGAACTTCTTCCTCATTCCTGTCTTAAATGAGAGCTCTCTTATTTTAAAATTGTTTACCCAAAGTGAAGGTACTTGATGGAAAACATTGTTCCAACATCAACTCAATTTCAGAGCCTCATATATTTCAAAATTCTTCCAATTCTTCAAAAATCCAATATGTATAGACACAACCTGCTAAATCTTTTCTCAACACACAACCTGTTCATCCCAGGAATCTGTGTGGTGGACATTCTCAGAACTATTTCCAATACAAATATACCCCTCCCTCTGGGACGGCACCAGTACTATGCACAATGCTCCAGATGAAATTCCAGTGATGTGTACTGTTCTAACAAACAGTACGCATCCCTCTCTACTCCACCATCCTTGCTGTACTTGCATGCTTCCATTTTGCAATACAAGGACAACTAGATCTCTTGACCACAGCATTTTATAGGCTGTCTCCATTTGTACACTATTCAGTGATAGATAATCTTGAGTACAGGAGAAAGTGAGGTCTGCAGATGCAGGAGATCAGAGCTGAAAATGTGTTGCTGGAAAAGCACAGCAGGTCAGGCAGCATCCAGGGAACAGGAGAATCGACATTTCGGGCATAAGCCTGAAGAAGAAGGGCTTATGCCCGAAACGTCGATTCTCCTGTTCCCTGGATGCTGCCTGACCTGCTGCGCTTTTCCAGCAACACATTTTCAGCTCAATCTTGAGTACAGTCCAACTGGCTTCTGTAAGCAGTCTTAGTGTTATGTTTTGCGATCTGCTCTGATGTCCAGCATATCATTATAGAACCGAGAGTGAAAAATATGTTCACATATTCTTGTTGAGGATATCCAAGAGCACTTTATAAAGTGTAATCACTATTGAAAGACGAGCAGCTAGATTGTTATAAGAATGTAATCTTTGCTAATGTTACAGTGCTGCACTTTTGGAAGTGAGGGCTTTCAGATGGAACAATAAAAATATTAGCCCTCTTGAGTGGATTGAAAAAAATCATGACACAATATAAGGAAGAGAATAGGAGTTCTCTCCATTGTCCTGGTCAATATCTATTCACAATCTTCACCATAATGAATTATCTAGCTATCATAACATTCTTGTTTTGTGGTTCCATGTTTTGTGCTCAGAAACCTTAGCTCAACTGCAGAGTGCAGGGCAATGGACGTAAGCTCAAAGCACAGCTTGTAATATGTTCTCAAATGAAGGTCTGGTGCAGAACAGTCTGGAAGAGTCCTGCAGTAAATCTTTGAGTGAGTCTTCAGATTTGTGTTGGCTTGATGCATGTAAAACAATCATGTGATTCAAAGGCTGAACTTTCTTCAAGGAGGTGGCAAGGTTGCATTCCCAATCTGGCAGACCAATCTCTTTTAAAAGGCTCACAGCCACTTTATTTTTGTCCAAGTGGATGAAAAGATTGGATGGGGATATTGCCTCTGGAGGCAGTGCAGAAGAGAAAATGAAGGCTGACAATTGTACAGGTGGGCTTGTAGAAGTCTTGTCACAGATTTTTGAGACTTTGGCCCAGTTGGTTAAAGGCTGTTGGCCCTGTAATCCTCAACCCTTGGACCTCCAGATCCTCTTTGCTTTCCCCCATGCTCTTCTATATCTGTCCACTTGGTTGTGTCTTACCTTTTTATGACAGAACCTGAATTACATTGAATTACACTGAATTACGTTGAAGGTTTGTTGCTACAAGGCCTGGTGAATGCTCATACAGTATCCTATCAAATTTCGCCTCATTAGTTACCTATCAAGCCTCTAAGGCACGTCTCACATCTGATTTTTGCCCCATCTAACCATGCATTGCCGCCAGAATAACTCACCACTCAGCACATATCCTGGAAGTCATCTGCATTCCTTACACCTATATATCCTTCAAAGCCTATTGTGCATCTGGACAAGCACTATCAGTTCAGAGCTGCCCTGTACTGTTCCTGATGTCTGCCCTTAACATGGCAGTCCGAGGGAAATTGGCACCTCCTCCTTTTGGTAGCAACATCCTAAAAGTCCTGTTGGATGAGATAGTGCAACACAGGACTCCCTCCCCACCCACCCAGAATCGGCAGTGGAGGCCTCCACACCAGACCAGGCCAGCTTGGTCAATGATTGTCTCCCGAGTGTGAGCACAGCGGTGTGAAACGAAAGGTAACGACTCCTCCACTCTGCCAGGATTAGTTTCACCATCTTCTCTTTGCTAGCTCGCATTCATTCTAGCTCTGCTGCTGTACCCATTTCCCACCACACACTGTCTATCACTCTGACTATTAACTGCAACATTTTATCCAGTCACTCTTACCCATCCCAGCCTGAGATACCACTAATCCTGCATGGTCTCTGCACCGCCTACTCATTCACTTGGGACACTATCTCTCTTGCGCCAACAGTAATAGCTTTACGCTGACTTTCATCTCACATACCTGACTCTCTTTCATTCCATGAGAAAATAAGCACACAATAGATCAGAAAGAGTCAAGGTGGATGGTGTGCTGCCCAATATTTGACTTCTCACCACTTATGCAGCGAGGATCCTCACTCTGGAATTGAGGCTACACTTGACTTACTATACCAGGAACCCCTGAGCAAAGTCAATGATTTGATTGAGGTCTGTAGTAATATGAGGCTGGAATTTCTGGCTGAGAAGGCAAAGGTATGGAGACAACACACAATTAATGTGCTATTAATGTAGTGCTCAGTACGTAGAACAAAGTAGTACAAACAATAGCTTAATCACTGGAAAGATGCATGACAATATTTTACGTGGACTTGAAAGGAAAATGTGACAGTACATTTCACTTAAAGTGTATTTCTAGTTAATTTCTGTTAACAAAATTGTGAAATTATTTAAGTTCCTTCTGTTAAAACTGAAGTGAACATTAAACATCATATACACTTCCTTAAATGGGGGAGTGTATTTTCTGAACAGAGAAATCCCAGGCGCTTAAAATACATGGGACATTTAATAAGCTAAGGCTTATTAAAATTAAGTAGCTTGCTTGAAGAAAGCAGTGGAATCTCAGGCAGTGGCTTCTAAAGGATGGTTATGGAATCCTGTAAATGCAAAACTCAGAATTTGTTGAATTAGCTAGCTTGAACTCAGTAGATTAAACTTACCAAGGAACTACACCTGATCCACGTTAGCTCTAAGTTAGAATTAAAAGCTACAACTCACATTGGTGAGGTGCTACCAATTGCCATTGTTAATAGGAAACAAATTATGGAAAAACTCAGCCTAGTATTTTTCTCAAACACTATGACCTCATGGACCTTCCTCTTGTATAACTTTAAATATTGAATAAAAAACTGTGCGCTTCATGACCACTGGACATCACTTTTCAACCAATGATGTACTTCTGAAGCCTGGTCACTGTTGTAATGTAGGAATCGTGATAACTAATTTGCACCCAGTAAGCCTCCAGCAATCTATTCATGACTAGATAAGTTTTTCTAAAGTTGAAAAATACTTGCCAGGACATCAAGGATAACACCTGTGATCGTCTTTAAAATAATATAATGGAATCTTCCATATCCATCTGAGAGAGAAGACAAAGTTGAAGTTCAGTGTCTCATGCAAAAGATAGCATCTCTGACAGTCTAACACTCCCCTAGTACTGTATTTGGGTTTTAGCATAGATTATTGAGGTCAAATCTTGGAGTGAGATCTAAATTCTAGAATTCAGACACAAGAGTGCTGAACCGCAAATGACACTGAAATCATGGTGCTCAAGTCTGAGGGATGGTAAAGCTGAAGACAGTAATGGTGAGGAGAGTCACACATGCAAAAGGAAGTGTCATTAAAAATAGCAATTGGTTGAATATGCTGCTGTCAATAGGTGCTGGTATCTAGGGAAAGGAAGGATAGTGAGAGCTAGAATTGTGCATGATTATGCAAAGACTGATTTGAGACAATAGTAACCCTCCTTTGAGCATTGGTCAAGTCATTAAATGTTTTCCAGCTTAGCAACAAAGTTCGTGTAATGAACCCTCTACCACGAGTGCTCATTACTGCTGAACAGCTTGACAGGATTTCTTCATACTAAAAAGAACACACTGTATGTTCATGCCAACTTCCTCTATCAGGATCTCCAATGCAATACCTGTAAAGCAAAAGGCCTTTGAAAAATCAATTTATCTTATAATCTGTTGAGTTGCCTTCCAGTTGCAAGCAGCTAAAGTGCACCTCCCCTTTAAGAAGTGAAGGCTGTATTTAAATATAATCAGGAACAGAATATATTCAAGTATATTCAAATCTGATTAGACAAGCTGCTTTTGCATTGGCAACCCACCCCTTTGATAACAAGGGTCCCTTTTTATATCTGTCAGCGCTGTGCTATTTTAGGATTGGTAAAGGTGCACATACAATTTCACATCAACTGTCTTTCACTTGCTATTGAGACAGATTGGTGAAATGTGATCAGACACCAGTCAGTGATTTATCTGTTTTGAAACCTGACAATACAATACTGACTGGTGCAGAATAGGCAGGATGCTTAATGTCAATTGTATTTTGTTATCAGTATGAAGACAGCAGGTAGCTGTAATAGGGTTTCACAAACAGTAATAATTTTCTCTCAAAAAATCCCTCATCTTCTGCTCGTGCTTGTCTTATTATTAACATTGATAGCACGGGGCTGCTCATTTTTAGTCATCTTTGTTTGTGACAATTAAAATTATAGGTAAGCATCAAGCCTAAACAGGACAGGGAGACATCAATGTATAAGCATCAATTACACTCATTTACTTTAGAGCCTACAGTGTGTGGATCTTGTTGGAAAACTATCTAACAAACAATTTTAAAGAACTGATCTAAAAGTAGCTACACTGAATTGAAGGTGATCAGTTCTCCCATGCCATGATTACACTTTTAAATGTTGACCATTTTCTCTGCATTTCACATGTTCTTGTGGTTTTTTTGATGGGAGTATGCAAGCATGAAGTACAAGTTACACAATTACACTTTTATTCTCTTATGTTTCCCTTTTGTTTCTTTTATAAATCTTTCTGATTCTATTCTGCTCCTCACAACCTTTCCTGCCTTTAGCTGTCCCTTCCTCACAGCTGCTAAATTATTCATGTCCTAGAACTTTCCCTTTTCTCTTTTTTTTTTGAAATTTCTCTGCTCAGTACCATTTCCAATATATCATTATAGTTCAGAGTTTAGGTTTCTCTGTTTCTTTTCAGTGTAATTCACCCAGAATTGGCCAAACCAACTTTTACGGAATTTCAAATGCAAGTGCCATACAGTACAGAGTTTCCATATTGTTTTGCATGAAAATCGTTAAAAATAAGATCACTCCAGAAGCTGGCTCCACCTGTTAAGACAACCACAACATTAATCAGCATTGTGAGTCTCTATTAATGGGTTTCACTTGTGAATCCTCAAGAAAACTTCAAATTTCAATGACTCTTGACAGTATCAGGACACTAGGGATAGAGGTCCCACTCGCCTAAGCTGCTGGCCAATCTTGACTAGCAGAGCCATCAGAGCAACAGTGATGATGCTCATATGACAGCTACCTGAGGTCTAGTATCATCACTGGATGTCAGATGGTGGGGTGAGGGCTCAGCACTGGGGAACAAGGATCAGTGGCAAGGCCTTGGGCTGACTCTCAGGTAGTCAAGAAAGGCTGCCCTTCCTTGTCGTTCAATCAATCAGCGACAGAGTGCATTTTGAATGAGGGATTCCCATTCACACAGCAGCCATATAGATTTGTTTATTGCTTTTCCTGAGAGTTTAGCCCCTCTGCCAACTGCCAATTTCATGCCAGTGGCACCATGCTGAACAGCTTACATGGCCTTTAATTGCTTAGGGCCACAGTTGGCAGCTGGGCAGAAAGGGCATCCAAGGGCCTTCCCGCCAAAGAAGTAATTGTGGAAGAGACAGAGCTTAACTTAAGAGATAACTAAGGATGAACTGGTTTGCAAGGTAATGATGCTCATTGCCTTCTATCTTGCAATTTCTTCATTTAGATATTGTCCTACTTTTATACTAAGTTACACATTTATTGAGCCACTATGTTTCATGGGATGGCGAAAAAGTATCAATACAAAACGTGCCTCAGTTGTCAGACTGGATACACTCTTCTCTTACTGATGGGGAGCTTGGATGTGGTAAGGGCATTTAATCAGACGGAGTGATTTCATATCTGAACTCTATGATCACTGATCTCCAACAGAATTAAGTTCGGGGTACAAAGGTCCTTGTTAGACCTTCTCCCCAGCAGCCAATTAGGACCCTTTAAAGGCCCATTCGGCACCACTTAACAGTCTCACTCAGCTGCCTGTGGGATCAACCCAACTTCAGGTATCTGTGTTACCATGGCAACTCAAACTGCGAGGACTGCTTTGGCAGGGAGCATTTTTCAATCAAAGGCAATCAATACCTAATTGAGGGAGTGGATATAGGGAAGGTGGGAGCTGATGAAAGCCTCATTCCATCTACACTTCCAAACCCTTTCCCAGCCCATGATCGACAACCTGTAAGCCATCCCACTGCACCATACCCTTGGCCTGGGTGTTTTACAATCCTGCGAGCCCAACAGGTTGGGAGGGAAATAGACAAACTGTTTTTCCAGCAGCAACCACAGTATCCTCAGTGGTGCTGCTGAGCATGAGCAGCCAACCTTTGATTGGCTTGCAGCTCTTGTTAGGTTGGACTTTCACCCCAAAGCTGTTGAGGAGTTTGATTGGTCTGTGGTTTAATGGACTTTCCTGAAAGGAGGCACTGTGGGCCTCTCATTGACTCTCAAGCAGTTGACATTCCTGACATCACATGTGATATTGTCTAATATTTCTGAGTTGTGTCTGCAGTGCAGACTAGTTCTTCATTTGCTTGAGTCTTGCATTTCATCATTTCATATATTTTCAAAAAGTGATTTTGGACGATTATCCACATCACCAAAAGGCGCATGCACGGACATGACCTGTGATGTCAACAGGCTGTGACAAGCCACAGGAAGAGAGTCTAATATCACTGAGATGGGAATGAAGGGGAAAGCGGGAGGCAGAACTGGAATTTGGAGCTGAGGGAATGAACTTCCTCTCTCCAGCAGAGTCAACACTGTTTATCTCCGGGGCCAGAGATCCTTCACAATACAAGCCCTCCTTCACCCAGCCCTCTCCACCCATTGTGCTACCAGGGAGGAGGGGTCCTTCCCACAGGCAAGAGGTTGTGACCTGGGGCTGGGGTTTTTACTTGCAGCAATGCCATCTTTGAGACTGTCTGCTGTTTTCCATCACTTCTCAAATATGTCAAGTTCCTCTTTGCACATGCCTTTCCTTTGCACCACCGAGAGGCATTATTTTCAGCTTTCACAACTAATTGATTTCTATTTTTAGCTCACAATTCAGTTGGGTAGCTTTATTTTGGTAATAAATTTCCTGCATTATACAAACTCAAATAAATTTTTATTGATTACATAAAATGTTTAGAACACAAATTGCTATAGCATGGTGAACAATTTATTTTATTAATAGAGATTCTGTTATCTTACTTTTTTTCTCTCGAGATGAATTATTTAATCCACAAATTCATGTTCAGTTTTCAGAAATTCAGCAATATACATTTTCTGCATAGCTATTGGTGTTAAAGATTTGAAAGGGAAAAGTTACTAAATGTAAGCAGCTTCACACAATTATTTCATATTGAAAAATAATAGAAACCATCAAACACATCCTGCAGAGATGCTTGTAATTTCACCTGTAGGAATGTAGCATTAAATAAATGAGAAAGCAATTTGTTTCTTATTGAAGTTTGTCTGTGGTGATCTGTCCTGTATCAATAATCAAACATCAATATATTAGTCTAGCATCAAAAAGTGATACTTTTGAGTGCTGTTGCGATATAGAGTCAGAGAGTCATAGAGAGGTACAACATGGAAACAGACCCTTCGGTCCAACCCGTTCATGCCGACCAAATATCCCAACCCAATCTAGTCTCACCTGCCAGCACCCGGCCCATATCCCTCCAAACCCTTCCTATTCATATACCCATCCAAATGCCTCTAAAATGTTGCAATTGTACCGGCCTCCACCACTTCCTCTGGCAGCTCATTCCAGACCTGTACCACCCTCTGTGTGAAAACGTTGCCCCGTAGGTCTCTTTCATATCTTTCCCCTCTCACCCTAAACCTACACCCTCTAGTTCCGGACTCCCCCACACCAGCGAAAAGACTTTGCCTCTCTACCCTATCCATGCCCCTCATAATTTTGTAAACCTCTATAAGATCACCCCTCAGCCTCCAGAGAAAACAGCCCCAGCCTGTTCAGCCTCTCCCTATAGCTCAAATCCTCCAACCATGGCAACATCCTTGTAAATCTTTTCTGAATCCTTTCAAGTTTCACAGCATCCTTCCGATAGGAAGGAGACCAGAATTGCA